>NC_140171.1:55677576-56015076 GCF_963971535.1 Notolepis coatsorum | reverse complement strand
ACACCTATCACACCTATCACACCTATCACACCTCTATACCCATTCTGCAATCTGTTAATAAAGTTGTACTTAAGTTATGCTTTTACATTATACTTACTTAATAAGTGAATAGTTCCAAGTCAATCAAAAACGATGAGTTTTATTTACTCAAAACATAATGCGGTTTACAGTCTGTATCTACTTAATTATCTTAAGTTGTACTTAATTTATGCTTTTACATTATACTTACTTAATAAGTGAATAGTTCCAAGTCAATCAAAAACTATGAGTTTTATTTACTCAAAACATAATGCGGTTTTCAGTCTGTATCTACTTAATTATCTTAAGTTATACTTAAGTTATGCTTTTACATTATACTTACTTAATAAGTGAATAGTTCCAAGTCAATCAAAAACTATGAGTTTTATTTACTCAAAACATAATGCGGTTTTCAGTCTGTATCTACTTAATTATCTTAAGTTGTACTTAAGTTATGCTTTTACATTATACTTACTTAATAAGTGAATAGTTCCAAGTCAATCAAAAACGATGAGTTTTATTTACTCAAAACATAATGCGGTTTTCAGTCTGTATCTACTTAATTATCTTAAGTTGTACTTAAGTTATGCTTTTACATTATACTTACTTAATAAGTGAATAGTTCCAAGTCAATCAAAAACTATGAGTTTTATTTACTCAAAACATAATGCGGTTTACAGTCTGTATCTACTTAATTATCTTAAGTTGTACTTAAGTTATGCTTTTACATTATACTTACTTAATAAGTGAATAATTCCAAGTCAATCAAAAACTATGAGTTTTATTTACTCAAAACATAATGCGGTTTACACTCTGTATCTACTTAATTATCTTAAGTTGTACTTAAGTTATGCTTTTACATTATACTTACTTAATAAGTGAATAGTTCCAAGTCAATCAAAAACTATGAGTTTTATTTACTCAAAACATAATGCGGTTTACAGTCTGTATCTACTTAATTATCTTAAGTTGTACTTAAGTTATGCTTTTACATTATACTTACTTAATAAGTGAATAATTCCAAGTCAATCAAAAACGATGAGTTTTATTTACTCAAAACATAATGCGGTTTTCAGTCTATATCTACTTAATTATCTTAAGTTGTACTTAAGTTATGCTTTTACATTATACTTACTTAATAAGTGAATAGTTCCAAGTCAATCAAAAACTATGAGTTTTATTTACTCAAAACATAATGCGGTTTACAGTCTGTATCTACTTAATTATCTTAAGTTGTACTTAAGTTATGCTTTTACATTATACTTACTTAATAAGTGAATAGTTCCAAGTCAATCAAAAACTATGAGTTTTATTTACTCAAAACATAATGCGGTTTACAGTCTGTATCTACTTAATTATCTTAAGTTGTACTTAAGTTATGCTTTTACATTATACTTACTTAATAAGTGAATAATTCCAAGTCAATCAAAAACTATGAGTTTTATCTACTCAAAACATAATGTGGTTTAGAGTCTGTATCTACTTAATTATCTTAAGTTGTACTTAAGTTATGCTTTTACATTATACTTACTTAATAAGTGAATAGTTCCAAGTCAATCAAAAACTATGAGTTTTATTTACTCAAAACATAAGAACACGTCACACGAACTCAAGACATTCAAGTTAGTAGAACTTTCATAGAATATTGAGTATACCCTACTCAAACTAATTGATTATTTTGAACGTGCGGGTTTACAGTGTGTATGTGTGTTCAGAAAATGGTTGCATGGAGAATGCTTTATTGCAAGTGGTGTGTGTGTGTAGAAAGAATTCTCCCCATGCTCTGTTTGTCTCCACTCTGTAGGCTGAAATGACATTCAGAAACACTACAGTGGTTCTGACACTGTCACGATTCTGAAAGTGACACCCCCTTAGCTGTCATAGAGGAGGGGTGTATGGATAGCGAATAGGGAAGCCTAAAACTACTGTATGCAGCTTCTGTCACTGGCAAAAGATTTACGACGTCTTACTTCTCCTTTCTGCAGAAAAAAAACTCACAGTCCCCCAAGGTGTGGCTGTGCGTGTATTTCTTTATTTCAGGTCCCCATTAGTCACTGCCTCAGCAGCGACTATTCTTCCTGGGGTCTGGATCCAAACATATAAAATTAAACAAGAATAATCAATAAACAACATAAAAACAAAACAAATATCAATAAAACACCAATAAAATATACAAACAATTATAGAACATTAAACCAATCAAAATCAGACATACAACCAAATATGTATGCCAAATTTTCTAATATAGAACAATAACAAATATCAATAAAACAACAAATATCAATAAAACAACAAAGACATCTCAGAGAAAACTAAAACGTGCTCAAAAACAGCACAACATTCCATACACTCATTGTTACAAAGGGTCAGATTAAACCGAATACATATATTTATTACTTGAGATATATTGTATAATATTTGTATATCGTCTGATATCCCTTGTATATTCTTTGTATATATACACGGAATATCCCTTTACCTAGGTACAGGCCAGACCATAATATTCGTTCTCCTATTGGACAGCGACCCCTAGGCGCCAACGGCCATACCCCCAATGGCAAGTTCAAAGCTACCGCTAAGACATGTCTCAACATGTCCAGGTTTGCGCAGTAATACGAGACAGAACTGAGGTTGGCACTAGATTATTCACCTTACGTATAAATACGTCGCAGGTGGATACAGAAGCACTTAGTCCAAAACGTTGAAGCCTTCACCACGATACAACGTGCCGTGAAGTGGGCCCCTTTTTGCCCCTAAATAGAGCCTTGAGAACCGCGTGCGAATAGATAGCTAAAGTGTCAGAGTTTAACGCTGTATCGTCGAGTTCGACTTATTCTATTGTAAAGTAATAGTCTATTATTTATAGTGTATCGTGCGGCTACCGTTCTACAGTGACCAGCATTACCACCGGTTCGTCGTACTCTAGCTAGTGCACTTATCCAGGCTGGGCGGCCTAAACTCGTGCAGCCATCCGAGGAGTCCTAGACGAGAACCGTTGGATATGTACACCGGAGAACCTACACCGGCGAATGCAGAGCCTTTTCCGGCTGGATTATATTGCTTTGGTACTGTGGCTGCTGGAGCAGAGAACCGTCTACCCCACTGCTGTGTGGGATCTACCCTGTGAGGAGCACCATCGAGCCCGCCTCTAGGACCACAGAGGCTGGCTAGCTTTCATCCATGCTGTCTTGCATACTGGAGTATAGCTGTTGCTTTGTCTACGGACCAAAGGATTATTGCACTGGCTCCTGTATCTGGAGTCTCTTTATTCCTCGTTGATCCAGACTTTTGCTCCCGAACATTCCTCTCCCCCTGCTGGCTTACAACCGGAGGGAACCCCTTAGTATCTCCAGCTGACTACGAGTGTGCCTTATGTAATTCTTATGCTACAGGTGGCGTCAGTTATACCCATCTTATTATGCTCATGGACTTACGCTCTTGACCTACTTAAGTGTTCTTCGCCATATAAGCGCAATTCATAATTCTCAATTTGTAACCTATTGTTGCTGCTCTAATAATAAATACCTCTAAATAGAACTTTATTTGTCAAGCCGTATTCTTGTGTGGGTGTTCACCAGATATACCGTGTACTGTATGGCCAGTAATTAAAGTACATAACTAAGTAGTGGTTTAATGATACCATACTCTCAATACAGTCAGGGAATTGTACCCCTCAGTTACAATTGGTCCTTCGAGCCGGAGGAATATCAGTGTAATATCTAAATATAATATTGATATTAACCATGGCCAGCGGTGAACACTCCACAAACGGCTCTCCTAAGCTAGAACGCCCGCAGCGCAGACGTCAGCCACCTCCTTACCTAGAGGACTACGCTGCCAGTCTAATACCTAGCTTTATACAGACGTTAAATGCGGAAAAAGCAGATAGTAAAAGCATGTCAAACCCTACCGACCAGGCGACCTTGCCAGTAGAGACCCTAGTGGGTTCTAACGTAACTGACCAAGCTCACGGGGGGGACCAGGAGGGACATGACATGACTATACCCCCCGACAACGTCAACGGGACGGTCCCCGGAGAGCTCCAGGATAAAGAAAGCGCTCCAGGGACGGAACCCGACCCACTACCAGAAGAGAAGCGCGCCCAGGAGATAGACCTCCTGGGAGCGCGCCAGGAGAACGGATCTCCAACGAGCACTGTCAGAAGCCGATCACCTCCATCAGTGTCTTCCCCCAGCGAGGCGGACAAGATGCTGGCGCAGGCATTCATCGCCACCCTGGCAGCCTCCACTGAACGCGATCGACTCCAAGCACAGACGCTTAGCGAGCGCGAACATTCTTCCATGGAACAAGAGCGCCTCCGGGCGCAACAGCTAAGTGAGTGCGAACACTCTACCATGGAAAGAGAACGCCTGCAGGCTCAACAACTGAGTGAGCGCGAACAATCTGCAGACCAAAGAGAGCGCCTTCACGCGCAACTCCAAGCGCAAGCCCTTAGTGAACGCGAACACTCTGCAACCCAGCGAGAGCGCTTCCAGGCGCAGCAAAGGAGTGAAGACGACCGCATACGCCTGGAGACCAGACGCCTCCAGACGGAAGAGAATATGGAAAGAGACCGCGCCGATGCCCAGCGCGCCGCCGCCGATGCACAGCGCGACGCCGCCAATGCACAGCGCGACGCAGCCCAAGCCCAGCGAGAAGCAGAGCGCGACCTCGCTCACGTCAAGCGCGAAGCGGAGCGCGACCGGCTACAGGCGCAGATAATGGAGCAATTGATTGCCAGGGCGACACCCCCTCTCTCCGCACGGAGCTCCAGGGCATCGTCACGACAAGGGTCTAGGGCACCTTCCCCTACCCGACCAAGTGACCCGGAGCCCGGCCAACAGAAAGAGCCTATCCACGTCTCCGAACCCCCTCCCCGACCGGTCCATGCGAGACCCAGCAACCGGGAAGAACCGGCCTATGCCGCCGAGAGACTGAATAGACGACTTCAAGATCTAGAAGACCTAGCAGAGGAAGAGGAAGAGGAGGAAGGTCAAGCCCACCAGCAGCATCGTACTCCACAGGACCAGGAGGTCCAGTACAGCCCAGACTTTACCCCCGAGGCCCTGCGCTACAGACCCCCGACTCAACTCAGGGGTGAGTTTGACGCACAGCCAGCCCCGAGGAACAGCACCTGGGTACCCGGGCTTTGGTACCCACCAAGTACCAGCCCACGACGACACGTACGGGGAGACTCGCCCAGGAGGCCTCTCCCCCAACACTCACCGATGTGCCAGCCATCCATGGCATCGTACCTTGGCACACCGACGTTCCCGGATTTTACGCACGAGGACAGAGCACAGTACACGGAATTACGGATGTGCTTAGAGACTATGATGTCCGACGTCCCTGATGAGTCGTACAAATATGCTATCCTCCTCAAGCACCTCAAGGTGCCCAGAGCGCATAATATAGCGCTGGCATATTCCAACTCAAGTACCCCATACACCGCGGCTCTAGTAGCCCTCGACCAGCGTTATGGACACATATGGGACTACGTGATACAAGAGATAAGGAATATTGACCGTCTCCCCCCAGCCACAGACAATCGCTCATTGGATGACCTCTCTATCAAGGTACAATCCCTGGTAGGGATGCTGGGGTCCCAAAAGGAAAAAGGTAGAAACGAACTGTACGCTAACTCTAATGTAGAAAGGATATTAGAGAAGCTCCCTCCAGCCCGACAAGAGCGCTTCAGGCGGCAAAGAGACCACCGTGATCCCGACGGTCCCGAGCCATCCCTCCTAGACCTGGCCGACTTCCTCGCGAGAGAAGTCAGCAGCCTACGACTGGATACGTTCGTGCGGAGTGGATCAAGCCCCAGAGATAGACCACAGAGATCCAACGATAACCGCAGGCTGGTGACCGTCATGCACCAAGCCGAATCAGTACCGCGGAACAAGAACCACAACACCCCCTCGACGAAAGAGAAGTTTCAAGTTTCAAGTTTCAAGTTTCTTTAATAGTTGTCATACAGAAGTACAGAATACTTTCATACAAAATGCTTCTTACTGTTACGCTCCAGAGACTGTGCTAGACAAGATAGTATCAAATAACATAGTATAGCATGTAATTTAGAAGAAGAAAATGAGGTCACAGTGTTCGGTATAGACATATGTACAATGTTCTGAGTTACCATATAATATACAATACTATGCAGTGTACTAATGTACAGTACTATATAGTGCAAAGCAGAAATGGGATGAGGTACAATTTAGGTACAATTTACAGTAAGGTGTACGAGTTGTAGTGCAATCCTTCATCAATAAATATAAAGTGTGGGGAGTGGGTGCTACAGTGTGTTTGTTTAAAGTGGGTGTGTGCTATAAAGTGTGTGGAGTGGGTGCTACAGTGTGTTTGTTTAAAGTGAGTGTGTGCGTGTGGATGTGTGTGCTAGGTGCGTTTGGTGGTTGTTGTTGTGTAGTGTTCATTGTTCGTTTAGCAGCCTGATGGCCTGGGGATAGAAGCTTCTTCTGAGTCTTTCTGTGCTCGCCTTGAGACTCCGGTATCGCTTGCCTGACCGCAGCAGTTCAAAGAGGCAGTTGTTCGGGTGACTGGAGTCTTTAATGATTCTCTTAGCCTTGCCCTTGCAACGCTTGTTGTAAATGTTCTGGAGGGTGGGGAGCCCCCCTCCAATTGTGCGTTCGGCTGAACGTGTCACTCTTTGTAGTCTGCTTCGGTCTTGTGCAGTGCTATTCCCAAACCAGGAGGTGATGGTGCCAGTCAAGATGCTCTCTATTGTACATGAGTAGAAGTTCTTAAGGATCTTCTGACTGACTTGGAACTTCCTTAGGCGCCTGAGGAAGTAGAGGCGTTGTCGTACCTTCTTCACAACACTGTCAATGTGTGTGGTCCATGTCAAGTCCTCGGATATGTAGGCTCCGAGGTACTCAAAGCTGTTGACTCTCTCAACCGGTGCCCCGTCGATGCTGAGGGGGCTGTAGTCCTTGACCCCCGACCTCCTGAAGTCCACAATCATCTCCTTTGTTTTGCTGACGTTCAGGGAGAGGCTGTTTTCCTGGCACCATCCCGCCAGGACCTTGACCTCTTCCAGGTAGGCCCTCTCGTCGTTGGCAGAGATCAGGCCCACCACCACTGTGTCGTCAGCAAATTTGATGATTGTATTGCTACTCCGCTGAGCCACACAGTCGTGTGTGTACAGGGAGTAGAGGAGGGGACTCAGAACACAGCCCTGGGGGGCCCCTATGTTGAGGGTGATGGATGAGGAGGTGCAGTTGCCTGCTCTCACCACCTGGGGTCTGCCAGTCAGGAAGTCCAAGACCCACTGGCAGAGGTCATAGTTCAAGCCCAGGTCCCTGAGCTTGGCTATGAGTATGGAGGGGACTATGGTATTGAATGCTGAGCTGTAGTCGATGAATAGCATTCTCACATAGTTCCCCTGCCTCTTGTCCAGGTGTGATGCTGCTGTGTGCAGCACATGGGCTATGGCGTCCTCCGTGGACCTGTTGGGGCGGTATGCAAATTGCAGGGGGTCCATGTTGATGGGGAGGGAGGAGCAGATGTAGCCCTTTACTAGCTTCTCAAAGCACTTCATGGCTATGGAGGTGAGAGCTACAGGGCGGTAGTCGTTGAGGCAAGCAGGCTTGGATTTTTTGGGTACAGGGATAATAGTGGACTTCTTCAGGCAGGTGGGGATGACAGCCTGTTCTAAGGACAGGTTAAATATGTCAGTGAATACTGGGGCCAGTTGGTCGGCACAGACTTTTAGGACGCGGCCGGGGATGCCGTCCGGACCTGCTGCCTTCCTGATATTCACTTTTTTAAAGGTCCGCCTCACCTCATGCTCTGTTACCCTGAACACTGCGTCTCCATCAGCAGCCGACCCCCCCCCCCCCATTGCCGTGGCTTGTGGGCTGGTGTTGTTATTACCAGCATCAAACCTCGCATAGAAGGTATTGAGGTAATTTGCTAAGGAGATGTCACTGTTCAGTTTGAGGGAGGCGCCTTTGTAGTCTGTCATCGTTTTGAGCCCCTGCCACATAGCTCTAGAGTCAGCTTGTTCAAACTGGAGTTCAATTTTATCCCTGTAGCGCCGTTTGGCCTCTGTCACTGTCCTCCTTACGTTGTATCGCGCCACCTTGTGGTCATTCATGTTGCCTGCCACTAGGCCGTCGTTGTATGCTTTGGTGCGCTCTCTCAGAGCTTCACGGACGGATTTGTCTACCCAGGGTTTTTGATTTGGGTAAACTCTCATTTTGGTAGTGGGGATTGTTTCTTCCACCAAAGTACAAACATACATGTATGCCAGTACTGCGAGAAAGAACATTGGCTGTCACAATGTGACACTTTCAAGAAGATGACCGCCGACGAGGTGAGTCAATGGATAAAGTCCAACCGCCGCTGTTACCGCTGTGCGCGCAGCCATATGGCAGCCGAGTGCCGCTTGAAGAAGAGGTGCAGCCGGTGTGACGGCGCCCACTTGGACGTCTTGCATGACAGCAACAGGAAGAAACTCGCACCCCCAAGCAGCACCAGAGTAAGCGTCATGTATATTGACCCCGCCAGCAGCGGGAGCTCCCGAGTGCTCTTGAAAGTGGTCCGAGTGACATTACGCTACGAGGACAAGGTCATGGACACTTACGCCGTCCTTGACGACGGGTCAGAAAAGACTCTCCTCCTCGCATCCGCTGCAGCCCAGCTGGGTCTGCGGGGGAGCGAAGAAACGATGACAATTCGTACTATAAGAAGAGACCTGAAGACAATAAAGGGTGAAAACGTCTCCTTCACTATCGCAGCAAGCGGGCAGCCAGAGAGGCGGTATAGGATCACTAACGCTTTCACCAGCCAAGACATAGGCCTGTCGCGGTACACCTACCCCATCTCCAAGCTGATGGAAAAATACGTGCACCTGCGTCAACTACCTATACCGCTCATCGACGGCGCCACCCCGACCCTGCTCATAGGATCCGACCACGCACACCTCATCGTCCCAACGGACCGGGTCCACATCGGGCCCAGAGGCTGTCCAGCAGCAGTCGAGACCCGCCTAGGATGGACACTACAAGGCCCCCTCTCCAGGTCTCCCAACCGACCAGCAGCCACTCGCTGCCTCCACTCCAGAGTGACAGAAGAAGACACCACCCTCTTACAGCATGTCGAGAGGCTATGGACACTAGAGACAATGCCCTTTAAGAACGAAAAGAAACACATTCGTTCCAAGGAAGACATTCATGCCATAGCCCTCCTCGAGCAGAGGACAAAGAGAGTTGAGGTCAATGGAGTGATGAGATACGCAACTCCACTCTTGAGGCGAGAGGGTATGCCCACCTTCCACGCCTCAAAAGAAGCGACGGAGCGATATCTACTGAACACCGAGCGGCGCCTAGCCAGAGACCCCGCTCAAGCCACTGTGTACCGCGCTGAGATTGACAAGCTAATCACAGCGGGACACATAAAGAAAATTGACATTCAAGAGGCCGATCAGACGACCGAATCATGGTACGTGCCCCACCACAAGGTCCACCACAACGGCAAGGATCGTATTGTGTTTAACTGCAGCTACCAGATCGGATTACAGAATCTGAATAAAGAACTCTTGCCCGGTCCAACACTCGGCCCCTCTCTACTAGGCGTGTTGCTACGTTTCCGCCAGAACAAGGTGGCCATCAGCGGCGACATCAAAGGGATGTTCCTGCAGGTGCGACTAGTGGAAGAGGACAAGCCCCTGCTGCGGTTCTTATGGAGAGAGAGGATCGGGGATGAGCAACCATCCATCTATCAATGGGAGGTCCTCCCTTTCGGAACCACATGCAGCCCCATGCTGTGCTACGTTCGCACTGCAAAAACATGTCGCAGAGGACCCAGCAGCTGACAAGGAGGTCCGACAAAGTGTAGAGAAGAGTTTCTGTCAACTGTCTGCAAAGCGTCTCGACGCCAGAAGAGGCCGAGGCCCTCCTACTCAAGCTCCGCGCCTCCCTGATCAAAGGTGGCTTTGATCTCCGGCAGTGGGCCAGCAGCGACCCTCAAGTACTGCGCAGCCTCTCCCCAGAGAACAAGGCAGCAAGCAGCGAGACCTGGATGGCGACCATCCCAGGTGAAGCCCAAGAAATGACATTAGGACTAGTCTGGCGCTTCAAAACAGACTCGCTCCATTATAGACACACACCCCTGACCAAGGAGCAGGGAAGGTCGATTTCACTACCGACCACCAGACGGAGCGTATACAGAACACTCGCCAGACAATATGACCCGTTGGGATGTATTCTACCTTACACCACCAGGGCAAAAATGATTGTGCGAGAGCTGTGGGACAAGGACCAGGGCTGGGACGACCCCATACCCGACCACCTTGCTTCCACATGGAGAGAGTGGGAAACAGAACTCAACTCGCTCCCAGGTGTCAACATACGCCGCAGCTACTTCCCACCCACAGTGCGGCTGGAGACGTGCCAGATGGACCTGCACGTCTTCAGCGACGCCCCCGAAGTAGCCTACGGTTCGGTGGCCTACTTGCGGGCCCGAGAGGAGGGAGGAGAAATACATACCGCCTTCATCCTGGCTCGTTCAAGGATAGCCCCCCGCAAGCAACAATCGATCCCGCGTCTAGAGCTCTGCGCAGCCCTAGTAGGAGCGCAACGCGCCACGTTAATCCAACGTGAACTCACCATCCCGGTGCAAAGAACAATCCTGTGGTCAGACTCCATGACCGTACTCACATGGATCCAGTCCGATTCGTGTAGATACAAGGTCTTCGTGGGAGTCAGAATCACAGAGATCCAAGAGTTAACAGAATCAGCATGCTGGAGGTACGTGGACACAAAACAGAACCCAGCAGACGTCATCACACGGGGAATGTCCCTGGATGACCTCACACGTCACAATATCTACAGTGACGGTCCTGAGTTCCTCAAGCTCCTGGAAGAAGAGTGGCCTAACCCCACCCCACGGGAGGCTAGTCAAGAGGAGGCAGAGATGAAGAAATCTATGTTCTGTGGGTTGACGCACACACCAGTCCCCACAGACCCCAACATAGACGACTGCCCCACCCTTGAGAGTGCGCAGTTAAAGACAGTCCTGTGGCACCACCCTGAGGTTCCCTCCACTACTGACATTAATGCAGCTAATTACGAAGAAGCAGAACTCCTTCTGCTACAGCGAGCCCAAAGAGACTCGTTCCCCGATGAGCTAGACTGTCTGCAGGGATCAAAGCCAGTCCCGTCAGACAGCAGACTGCTCTACTGAGCGCGACGGCCATGATCTCATCAGAGTGGGTGGTCGTCTGAGAAGGGCCCCGGACTTAACGGATGACGTCAAGTTCCCTATAGTTCTCAACAGCCGACACAAGGTCACAGAGCTCATCATAAAGAAATACGACGAGGACGTGCACCACGCTGGGGCAGAGAGAGTCTTCGCTGAGATCAGACGTCGCTATTGGATACTGCAAGGAAGAGAAGCAGTACGACGCTTCCAGCGGACCTGTCTAGACTGTCGCAAGTGGCGAGCACAGCCCAGTATACCCTGGATGGCTGACCTACCCCCCTGTCGCCTCCGACTCGGCGACAAGCCCTTTCACTCCACCGGTATGGACTGCTTCGGCCCGCTGTATGTGAAGAAAGGAAGAGGGACGGAGAAGAGGTGGGGTATTGTATTCAAATGCATGACCACCCGAGCGATACACATAGAACTCCTTCCAACCATGAGTACGGACTCATTCCTTATGGCCTTCCGGAGATTCACAGCGCGGAAAGGAAAACCGTCTATATTATTGTCTGATCACGGGACAAACTTCAAAGGCGGAGAAAGAGAGCTGAGAGAGAGCTTCCAAGCTATGGGCCCAGAACTTAAGACCCACCTCGCTCCCTCTCAGATTGATTTCCAGTTTAACCCCCCGAACGCCCCTCACTTCGGGGGAACCTGGGAACGAGAAGTACGTTCAATAAAAACAGCCCTGTACGCCGTGCTTGGGGCCCAGACCGTGGCGGAAGAAGTCCTCACGACAGTCCTCACAGAGATCGAGGGAGTATTGAACTCAAAGCCCCTCGGTTACGTCTCAAGTGATGTAGCAGATGTCGACCCAGTCACCCCCAACACTCTTGATGGGGCGGCTGGACCCCGCGCTCCCACAGACAGTGTACAGACCTGAGGAAGCGAACGGCCGAAGAATGTGGAGGTACAGTCAAGTATTGGCTGACAAGTTTTGGAACAGTTTCCTCCTCCACTATCTACCGTCTCTACAGACCCGCCAGAAATGGGTAAAAGAAAGAGACAATTTGACGGAGGGCACAGTCGTCATGATCATAGACCAGTCACTACCCCGAGCTATGTGGCCGGCCGGCCGCGTAAGCAAAGTGATCACTGGTGCCGACGGAAAGGTCAGAGCGGCAGAAGTGCTCGTCCAGGGACGGACATACACCCGACCCGTGGCGAGGCTGATAGAGTTGCCAAGGCTACCTGACTCCCTTGATGATGACCATGACCCACTGACTTTGTGAATTGCCCTACTCCTCACAACAGACATTGAGTAGTGGACAAGACGGTTAATCTGTCTCTGCTTATCTAATTAGGTGCGGACTAATTAGGAGGCGGCTGTTACAAAGGGTCAGATTAAACCGAATACATATATTTATTACTTGAGATATATTGTATAATATTTGTATATCGTCTGATATCCCTTGTATATTCTTTGTATATATACACGGAATATCCCTTTACCTAGGTACAGGCCAGACCATAATATTCGTTCTCCTATTGGACAGCGACCCCTAGGCGCCAACGGCCATACCCCCAATGGCAAGTTCAAAGCTACCGCTAAGACATGTCTCAACATGTCCAGGTTTGCGCAGTAATACGAGACAGAACTGAGGTTGGCACTAGATTATTCACCTTACGTATAAATACGTCGCAGGTGGATACAGAAGCACTTAGTCCAAAACGTTGAAGCCTTCACCACGATACAACGTGCCGTGAAGGGGGCCCCTTTTTGCCCCTAAATAGAGCCTTGAGAACCGCGTGCGAATAGATAGCTAAAGTGTCAGAGTTTAACGCTGTATCGTCGAGTTCGACTTATTCTATTGTAAAGTAATAGTCTATTATTTATAGTGTATCGTGCGGCTACCGTTCTACAGTGACCAGCATTACCACCGGTTCGTCGTACTCTAGCTAGTGCACTTATCCAGGCTGGGCGGCCTAAACTCGTGCCGCCATCCGAGGAGTCCTAGACGAGAACCGTTGGATATGTACACCGGAGAACCTACACCGGCGAATGCAGAGCCTTTTCCGGCTGGATTATATTGCTTTGGTACTGTGGCTGCTGGAGCAGAGAACCGTCTACCCCACTGCTGTGTGGGATCTACCCTGTGAGGAGCACCATCGAGCCCGCCTCTAGGACCACAGAGGCTGGCTAGCTTTCATCCATGCTGTCTTGCATACTGGAGTATAGCTGTTGCTTTGTCTACGGACCAAAGGATTATTGCACTGGCTCCTGTATCTGGAGTCTCTTTATTCCTCGTTGATCCAGACTTTTGCTCCCGAACATTCCTCTCCCCCTGCTGGCTTACAACCGGAGGGAACCCCTTAGTATCTCCAGCTGACTACGAGTGTGCCTTATGTAATTCTTATGCTACAGGTGGCGTCAGTTATACCCATCTTATTATGCTCATGGACTTACGCTCTTGACCTACTTAAGTGTTCTTCGCCATATAAGCGCAATTCATAATTCTCAATTTGTAACCTATTGTTGCTGCTCTAATAATAAATACCTCTAAATAGAACTTTATTTGTCAAGCCGTATTCTTGTGTGGGTGTTCACCAGATATACCGTGTACTGTATGGCCAGTAATTAAAGTACATAACTAAGTAGTGGTTTAATGATACCATACTCTCAATACAGTCAGGGAATTGTACCCCTCAGTTACACTCATACTATAATACTCCTCATAACCACTAGACAAACACATTCCAAAACAACACCCAACCCAACACAAGACCCCATTCATTAGACACAGATTAGACCCAACCAAAATCAATCTCTTTCTGCATTACAGCCACTCGTAGTATCCTCTTGAATCCCACCTTACTGGTAATTGAAACCATATATTGTGGAAGTCTATTCCAGTAGGACAATGCCCTGTACATTACAGTTTTCTTTAAGGCTTCAGTTCTGGGTCTCGGCAGGGCGAACCGACCCCTCAAGGCTTGTCTAGTGCCATAGCCATGACCATCACTAATAAGCACCCATCTTATTATGCTCATGGACTTACGCTCTTGACCTACTTAAGTGTTCTTCGCCATATAAGCGTAATTCATAATTCTCAATTTGTAACCTATTGTTGCTGCTCTAATAATAAATACCTCTAAATAGAACTTTATTTGTCAAGCCGTATTCTTGTGTGGGTGTTCACCAGATATACCGTGTACTGTATGGCCAGTAATTAAAGTACATAACTAAGTAGTGGTTTAATGATACCATACTCTCAATACAGTCAGGGAATTGTACCCCTCAGTTACACTCATACTATAATACTCCTCATAACCACTAGACAAACACATTCCAAAACAACACCCAACCCAACACAAGACCCCATTCATTAGACACAGATTAGACCCAACCAAAATCAATCTCTTTCTGCATTACAGCCACTCGTAGTATTCTCTTGAATCCCACCTTACTGGTAATTGAAACCATATATTGTGGAAGTCTATTCCAGTAGGACAATGCCCTGTACATTACAGTTTTCTTTAAGGCTTCAGTTCTGGGTCTCGGCAGGGCGAACCGACCCCTCAAGGCTTGTCTAGTGCCATAGCCATGACCATCACTAATAAGCACCAGCTGCAAAAAGAGGCACACAGGTTTATGTAAAGTATAAATATTTCTCATAAACAAAATAAGACTACACACTAGTCTCTCATTGACTCTCATCCATGACAGTTCCTTGTGCATTTTCTCAACACTGTTTCTAATTGAGCTATGCAATGCAAGTCTTGCAGCTCTATTTTGAGTAAGCTGTATTTTATTTAAGTCTTGTTTGGATGCATTTGACCAGATTGCTGGACAGTAGTCCAGATGTGACAAAACTAGTGATTGTATGACTTGCTTGGTAGCTGTGTCTGTTAAAAAATAGACATTACGTCTAATAATTGAAATACTTCTGCTCATTTTTGTTACAATATTGTTAATGTGAGTTGACCAAGAGAGTGTTTCATCTATTATAACTCCAAGCAATCTGGCCTCCTTAACTTGCTCAATATCTGCACCCTGCAAAGAAATATTTAATCTGTGATTCTCTCTCTGAGCATGCTTTGAACAAATAATTAGACATTTTGTTTTGGATGCATTTAGTTTCAGCTTATTTACCGTGACTCATTCAGAAATCTGCATTAACTCACATTGAAAAAGACTGCTGAGGTCTTTGGCATTGCTTACCGAAGCATATATTGTAGTGTCATCTGCATAAATGGAACTGCTTGCATTTCTTAAACTTTGTGGCATATCATTTACACATATTGAATATAATAATGGTCCAAGGCAACTTCCTTGAGGAATGCCACATTATAGCGTTTTAAAGCTTGATAAAGTTCCATTAAACAGGACACATTGTTGTCTCATGAATAAATAACTTTTCATCCAGTTAGTAGCTGAGTGTTTGAAACCATAATCAGCTAGTTTTGTAAGCAGCAGTTCATGATCAATGAGATCAAAAGCTGTGCTAAAATCTAACAGTACTGTACCAACTAATAATTTACAGTCAATATTTCTTAGCCAATCATCAGCCAATTGTGTAAGTGCTGTGCATGTTGAATAGCCTGGTTTGTAAGCATGTTGAAAGTCAAAATTTATGTTATTAAGGGAGAAGTAATTTTGAATTTGTTTGAATGCAATTCTTTCCATAAGTATACCTAAAACAGGTAAAATACTGATTGGCCTACTATTTGGTCCAGTGAATGATTCTTTTCTTTTTTTTTGGTAGAGGAGTGACCTTAGCTACCTTCCATATTTGCAGATAAATTCCTTCCTTAAGACTCAAATTGAATATATGACATATCGTACCAGCAATACTTCCAGCTGATAGCTTCACAAGTCTACTGTCCAGATTGTCGTGACCAGAGGGTTTGTCACATTTCAATTCAGACAATAGCTTTTCAATTTCTGAAAGATTTGTGACCAAAAATTCAAATTCACATTCTTTGTCCTTCATGATCTGACTTTTTATAATTGAATCTGATAAGTTACCCTTTACAGGTGGCATGTTGTCTCTTATAGTATTTACTTTATTTGTGAAATAGTTATTGAAATAATTTGCAATATCCAAGTGCTTAGTGATGAAACCATCCCCTGATTCAATAAATGATGGTATTTTACCCATTTTGTCTCTACCCATGATTTGATTCAGAGTACTCCATAGTTTTTTACCATCATATTTTGTTTCTTCAATTCTGGATTGGTAGTATAGCTTTTTTTTTAAGTTTATTTAATTTGGTCACTTTATTTCTTAAAGAGCGATATGCTAACCAATCTTCTGAATTCCGTGAATTTAGAGCGATTATTTTCAGTTTATCTCTTTCTTTCATGTTGCTCCTTAGGTCAGTGTCTAGCCAAGGTGCTTTGATAGATCTTACAGTACGTTTTTTTATGGGCACATGCTTGTCACAGACCGAGGAAAATAACTTCATAAATTCTCCTAGGGCTTCTTCAGTATGAATACACTCAAATACACTGTCCCACTTTATGTTGTGCACGTCTTGAACAAATACATTCTCACAGAAATGTTTATAGATTCTTTTATGTATGATTTTAGGACCTGCTTTGGGGACTTTGACTTTTCTTGCCATAGCAATCATGTTATGATCACTGAATCTAATTGTGTGTTGTGAGTGCATTTGATGTTTGTTGTATAGTGTTATTGCTCGTTACGTGATAACACATAATCCTATTGAATTCTGAATTCTTTGTTTATAGGCTGAGGGTCAATGATACACTTGAAATAGACATCTAAAATCATGAAACAGGTCGATTTTTAGTAGATTGAATCATTAGTCAGAAGGATAATGATATTTTGTCAAGGGGTTGACATATATCACCCCAAGACACCTCACTCCTTTGTAAGACAAACAGCTTTGAGGCTGTAATTACAGTGATTAGGCTCGTATGCCTGTCTTTCATTTTTTATCAATCTGCTTATTGTGTATTTTTAGGTGTTTGGTTATGTTTTATCAGTCATTTTGACCAGATCTAGCTAAAAGAGGGGTCTATGATCTCAATTGACTACCTGGTAAACAACTTTCGTGAAAGAATTGGAACTATATTGTGGTACACACGAGTAATTCAGCCATAATATTTGCAAACAGCATTGTTCTAAACAGTGTATTACAAATACAGTGTATTTGTATTTATATCTTTGTTATATGAAAAACATATACTTTGGTAAAACATGATAACATAATCCTATTGAATTCTGATTTGTTGTTTATTGGTTGAGTATCAAGGATACACATAAATGATAAACATCTAAAACCATGAAACTGACCGATACACTTAAAACAGACAACTATGTCAACATAGTTTTTTTTACCTGTTTGCATAATGATAAGGTCAAAACAATACAGATGTATTTTTAGTACGCTCAAGCCCCAAATGTATTTTCTTTAACCTGTTCTAAGGTAAACAAATAGCACATTTCTGAATTACAGAACAGCATCTAGTTTTTTAGCCCCCCTGAGTTTTATGCTCTCAATATTATGGATATGCATTAAATCCTACACACGATAGGAAATATTCAATCAACACAAAGATGATGGTTCTAAGGTAAATACAAATGTAATTCAGTCAACATAGTTAGTGTATAGTATGGCTAACATGTATGAAAGTTGTTGATACAATATTATAATTCATAATAATTTTGCAGAAAAAAGCTAAATACAGAGTATTACCGGCGGAGGTTGTTTGATCCTTGTCCCTATGATTGAAGGAAATTCACTTTAAGAACCATTTAGCATGACACATCTTAAAACAAAGATGTATTTTATACATTATAACCATGAAAATAATACAATGTTAGGTTTTACTGTGATTATAGTGTTCACAGATAGGAATATATCCAGGACGGGGTCATTTATCAGTAACCCTAAACAGACGTGTGAAGTCAGAGATAGGAATGTATCATTCACATTCAATTATCCAAATGTACTCAGTTTGTGTCAGATGCGTGTGCGAAATTAACTGTGTAGCAAAAACAATTCATATTGTTTCAGTGATGGCCTGGTTGATTGGTCTATTGTTGACTTGTCTTATTTCTACATGAAAGTTATGCATCGTTCACACAATAAAGATGCTGTTTATGAAAAATAATGTATAATATCTAGACTGATTCACTGTATAGTGAATCCAGGGGTATAGTTAAAAAGAGTTCTACTAATATATTTCACTTTAAAAACGTGTACAGAAAGATAAATATCCGACTCCTGCTATGGGAATTACACCTTTTCTATATAAAACAAATGTGTTGGTATGTTTTATTGTAACTGTTTGACTGTTTGGTTGTTTTTAGTGCAAGACTGTCAACGACATCTAAGAAGGGTGACCCCTTGAAAGGGTCTGAGGTGCATTTAAGTCCTATTGATCGGTTTTTCCATACCTTTGCAAGGATATGTATGACTGTGCTGCATTCATTTATTTTAAATTTGGTGGACTTTATGGTATTTTATAGCTTATTCATGATTTAATGTGATACTTCTTATTGAATTGTTTAAAGAATATGTGTTTAACCAGAGGGGTCATTAATGTATGTATTGTAGGACCTTACAAATAAATCTGATTTGATCATGATCCCAACAAATGGTAAAATGTTTTCAAGCATTACATTTAACAGACAGTGGTGACATTTCGAAGTTTTAAATGATTCCAATTCACAGAGCTGAACTTAAAATCATTCAAAACAATTATTACATCTAGAGGTAGAAAGAAACGCAGATGGGGGTATATTATAAAAAATGTAATAAAGAATATTGCAGATCATGCTGTAACCTTTTTTATCAATAATATAAGCGTGCATAACATCGATAATGTGATTAATATCTAAAGTTTCTAAACACTTATGATTTCAGCTTAAAAGCTGTAACATCCACTATTACAGTGTATAAACATAACAAGTGTGCTCTGTTAAAATTACCATTCATATGATCTAAAATAGTAACTAAGCCATTTTCAGATAGAAGACTTTCATCCTCTGAGAGTGTCTCTATCATATATTGCCAATTATTTAGCAAGCCTTTCTCTCTCACAAGCTTCAACATATTTTCAAAAACACACCATTTTATTTTTTCAGAAATAAACAATCATCTATCAGGGATACACTTTTGCCAATTTCGGCAATGTGGACATGAATTTAACTACATATCCGTAGACTGCGTCAGCGTTGATCTCGGGGCAATCTTCTTGAATATCCTTAATCATTTCTTTCAGACATTCACTATTCTTAACTGTTCGGAACTCGTAAAGCAGCCCCTCGCAGATCCCCTGCAGGTGTAACGGTGATGGGATGGATAAGCTCATACGCCCCAAAAGGGCTGATATTGTCGTTATCAGCTGACCACTCCATAGCAATGACAACAATGCCGCTTCATTGATCCCGTAATACAGGGATGCTTCAAACAGACATTCATGGTGCCTCTGACTGGGATGTTGTATGCTACAGCCGTAACAGTGCTCGTTTAGATGTCGAACGATACAAGACTTCAGTATTTCGGCCAAAACGAATTTAATACTACCTATCATTAGATAGTCCATGAACCCAGATCTCTCATCAACCATTACAGGTAGTAATGTAAGGCATCTCGATGGCGAGGGTGATTTCATGGCAGCCTCAACGATTGGTATTTCTTCTGGGTACCCCAACTCCGGTGTGTGTGATCGCCAGGGGCTAAGTAGGGGTGTGTAGATGGCCTCTGCATCGAGGGGGTCGACGATGGTCTCCTGTGATGACAGGTCTGGTGCTTCGGGGGTGGGGGTATCGTATAGACAGGCAGGTATCTGTACCACCGGCGATGTAGTACAGGTTAGAGGAATGTACAGTAGCGGAGAGCTGGGTTCTTCCGACTCCAACCCATATGTGGAGTCAGTGTAGAGATCTTGTGGGGGGAAAGTCATGATTGCTATCTAAAGTACATAGGCACTGTAAGTCTTTTTTAAAGGAGGATTTAGGGTTGACACGCCCAATCCTCCGCCCCTTCGCTGAGGGTCAATCGCACTCCATCTCCTCTGATTCGGTGTATGGGAATAGACGTCTTTTTAAATGATCCAGGTCTGTCCTCACCGTAACCCCTTCGTTAGTAACCAATCCGCAAGTCCGAAGACATTCTAACCAGGCCGGTACCGGTACTGAGAATAGGAAATACTCATGACTTGTATTAAGGAACCTTGAGAAGATGGTTAGATTAGTTTCTACACCAAAAGCCAGAGTACTTTTTATAGATATCCGCCCGTAATACACATACCCGTAGTCTATCGAGCTTATTACCAGGGTGAATATCTGCCCATCCTTAAGCGTTCTACCCACTAATCCATCCATAGCCTCATACAAAGCTTTTTTTAAATGCCAAAATTCACTCTCCGATAGGTCTATCTCAGATCTTCTTACAACACCCTGGAAATTCTCCAAGGGGGTCTTGTAGAAGACAACTCTCTCAAATTTAACATCATAACAGAATCCAAGGACCCCATCCCTGAGGGGCCATATATCTTTATAAAACACGCTACCAAATTTGGATGGTGCAAGTAACTCGGCCTTAAAATGCGCTACTCGGGCTGACGTGCGTATAGTAGATGTAGCTAGACTGCTCGCCATTTTCTTTTTTTTTCTAGGGTCTCTCTAGGAGGGAACTCTCTAAATATATAGGTTTTTATCCTACACATACCCCCTCTATAGCGTCATACAGACCCGTCCGCAGCTTCGCCCCCACCCCCTTACAGAAATACATCCATCTAGACATACACACCCACCCTATCTTTTTGACAGTCACAGTCTTTGACAGAAACTTTGAAGTATCAGCTGTTGTTTAAAGTATCAGGATCGTAGCATAGGAAATGGGGAATTTCTTCAGCAGGACTATCAGCTGTATTACGAGTTTTATAAACTATGATATCGCATTGCTTTTAAAACATGCTATAGCTAATAAAGTCAACGATGCCGACTTGTACACTGTAACCGGGAATGTCAATAGCCTGCGCTTAAGGCTTTTTGAAAATATGTTGAAGCTTGTGAGAGAGAAAGGCTTGCTAAATAATTGGCAATATATGATAGAGACACTCTCAGAGGATGAAAGTCTTCTATCTGAAAACGGCTTAGTTACTATTTTAGATCATATGAATGGTAATTTTAACAGAGCACACCTGTTATGTTTATACACTGTAATAGTGGATGTTACGGCTTTTAAGCTGACAAATCATAAGTGTTTAGAAACTTTAGATATTAATCACATTATCGATGTTATGCACGCTTATATTATTGATAAAAAAGGTTACAGCATGATCTGCAATATTCTTTAATAAATTTTTTATAATATACCCATCTGCGTTTCTTTCTACCTCTAGATGTAATAATTGTTTTGAATGATTTTAAGTTCAGCTCTGTGAATTGGAATCCTTTAAAACTTCGAAATGTCACCACTGTCTGTTAAATGTAATGCTTGAAAACATTTTACCATTTGTTGGGATCATGATCAAATCAGATTTATTTGTAAGGTCCTACAATACATACATTAATGACCCCTCTGGTTAAACACATATTCTTTAAACAATTCAATAAGAAGTATCACATTAAATCATGAATAAGCTATAAAATACCATAAAGTCCACCAAATTTAAAATAAATGAATGCAGCACAGTCATACATATCCTTGCAAAGGTATGGAAAAACCGATCAATAGGACTTAAATGCACCTCAGACCCTTTCAAGGGGTCACCCTTCTTAGATGTCGTTGACAGTCTTGCACTAAAAACAACCAAACAGTCAAACAGTTACAATAAAACATACCAACACATTTGTTTTGTATAGAAAAGGTGCAATTCCCATAGCAGGAGTCGGATATTTATCTTTCTGTACATGTTTTTAAAGTGAAATATATTATTAGAACTCTTTTTAACTATACCCCTGGATTCACTATACAGTGAATCAGTCTAGATATTATACATTATTTTTCATAAACAGCATCTTTATTGTGTGAACGATGCATAACTTTCATGTAGAAATAAGACAAGTCAACAATAGACCAATCAACCAGGCCATCACTGAAACAATATGAATTGTTTTTGCTACACAGTTAATTTCGCACACGCATCTGACACAAACTGAGTACATTTGGATCATTGAATGTGAATGATACATTCCTATCTCTGACTTCACAAGTCTGTTTAGGGTTACTGATAAATGACCGCGTCCTGGATATATTCCTATCTGTGAACACTATAATCACAGTAAAACCTAACATTGTATTATTTTCATGGTTATAATGTATAAAATACATCTTTGTTTTAAGATTTTTCATGCTAAATGGTTCTTAAAGTGAATTTCCTTCAATCATAGTGACAAGGATCAAACAACCTCCGCCAGTAATACTCTGTATTTAGCTTTTTCTGCAAAATTATTATGAATTATAATATTGTATCAACAACTTTCATACATGTTAGCCATACTATACACTAACTATGTTGGCTGAATTACATTTTTATTTACCTTAGAACCATCATCTTTGTGTTGATTGAATATTTCCTATCGTGTGTAGGATTTAATGCATATCCATAATATTGAGAGCATAAAACTCAGGGGGGCTAAAAAACTAGATGCTGTTCTGTAATTCAGAAATGTGCTATTTGTTTACCTTAGAACAGGTTAAAGAAAATACATTTGGGGCTTGAGCGTACTAAAAATACATCTGTATTGTTTTTACCTTATCATTATGCAAACAGGTAAAAGATAACTATGTTGACATGTCTGTTTTAAGTGTATCGGTCAGTTTCATGGTTTTAGATGTTTATCATTTATGTGTATCCTTGACACTCAACCAATAAACAACAAATCAAAATTCAATAGGATTATGTTATCATGTTTTTACCAAAGTATATGTTTTTCATATAACAAAGATATAAATACAAATACATTGTATTTGTAATACACTGTTTAGAACAATGCTGTTTGCAAATATTATGGCTGAATTACTCGTGTGTACCACAATATAGTTCGAATTCTTTCACGAAAGTTGTTTACCAGGTAGTCAATTGAGATCATAGACCCCTCTTTTAGCTAGATCTGGTCAAAATGACTGATAAAACATAACCAAACACCTAAAAATACACAATAAGCAGATTGATAAAAAATGAAAGACAGGCATACGAGCCTAATCACTGTAATTACAGCCTCAAAGCTGTTTGTCTTACAAAGGAGTGAGGTGTCTTGGGGTGATATATGTCAACCCCTTGACAAAATATCATTATCCTTCTGACTAATGATTCAATCTACAAAAAATCGACCTGTTTCATGATTTTAGATGTCTATTTCAAGTGTATCATTGACCCTCAGCCTATAAACAAAGAATTCAGAATTCAATAGGATTATGTGTTATCACGTAACGAGCAATAACACTATACAACAAACATCAAATGCACTCACAACACACAATTGGATTCAGTGATCATAACATGATTGCTATGGCAAGAAAAGTCAAAGTCCCCAAAGCAGGTCCTAAAATCATACATAAAAGAATCTATAAACATTTCTGTGAGAATTTATTTGTTCAAGACGTGCACAACATAAAGTGGGACAGTGTATTTGAGTGTATTCATACTGAAGAAGCCCTAGGAGAATTTATGAAGTAATTTTCCTCGGTCTGTGACAAGCATGTGCCCATAAAAAAACGTACTGTAAGATCTATCAAAGCACCTTGGCTAGACACTGACCTAAGGAGCAACATGAAAGAAAGAGAGAAAATAATCGCTCTAAATTCATGGAATTCAGAAGATTGGTTAGCATATCGCTCTTTAAGAAATAAAGTGACCAAATTAAATAAACTGAAAAAAAAGCTATACTACCAATCCAGAATTGAAGAAACAAAATATGATGGTAAAAAACTATGGAGTACTCTGAATCAAATCATGGGTAGAGACAAAATGGGTAAAATACCATCATTTATTGAATCGGGGGATGGTTTCATCACTAAGCCCTTGGATATTGCAAATTATTTCAATAACTATTTCACAAATAAAGTAAATACTATAAGATACAACATGCCACCTGTAAAGGGTAACTTATCAGATTCAATTATAAAAAGTCAGATCATGAAGGACAAAGAATGTGAATTTGAATTTTTGGTCACAAATCTTTCAGAAATTGAAAAGCTATTGTCTGAATTGAAATGTGACAAACCCTCTGGTCACGACAATCTGGACAGTAGACTTGTGAAGCTATCAGCTGGAAGTATTGCTGGTCCGATATGTCATATATTCAATTTGAGTCTTAAGGAAGGAATTTATCCGCAAATATGGAAGGTAGCTAAGGTCACTCCTCTACCAAAAAAAAAGAAAAGAATCATTCACTGGACCAAATAGTAGGCCAATCAGTATTTTACCTGTTTTAGGTATACTTATGGAAAGAATTGCATTCAAACAAATTCAAAATGACTTCTCCCTTAATAACATAAATTCTGACTTTCAACATGCTTACAAACCAGGCTATTCAACATGCACAGCACTTACACAATTGGCTGATGATTGGCTAAGACATATTGACTGTAAATTATTAGTTGGTACAGTACTGTTAGATTTTAGCGCAGCTTTTGATCTCATTGATCATGAACTGCTGCTTACAAAACTAGCTGATTATGGTTTCAAACACTCAGCTACTAACTGGATGAAAAATTATTTATTCATGAGACAACAATGTGTCCTGTTTAATGGAACTTTATCAAGCTTTAAAATGCTACAATGTGGCATTCCTCAAGGAAGTTGCCTTGGACCATTATTATATTCAATATTTGTAAATGATATGCCACAAAGTTTACGAAATGCAAGCAGTTCCATTTATGCAGATGACACTACAATATATGCTTCGGTAAGCAATGCCAAAGACCTCAGCAGTCTTCTTCAATGTGAGTTAATGCAGATTTCTGAATGGGTCACGGTAAATAAGCTGAAACTAAATGCATCCAAAACAAAATGTCTAATTATTTGTTCAAAGCATGCTCAGAGAGAGAATCACAGATTAAATATTTCTTTGCAGGGTGCAGATATTGAGCAAGTTAAGGAGGCCAGATTGCTTGGAGTTATAATAGATGAAACACTCTCTTGGTCAACTCACATTAACAATATGTGACGTGCTCTCACAGAATCAGTCGGATGTCGCAATTGCTCATTTACATAGAATACACCTTTTTCTGTCAAACCGCAGATTTTTTTCACTTTTTTTTCTTTTCTTTTTTAACATTATTCTAATAAAACAACACCTTGGCTTTCATAATATGTATATATTATTTCTCATTTCGACTGGGAAATATGATTTTGAAGCGTAGCAATGAGAGATGGGGGGAATAATAATAATCAGGTCGCAGTTTTAAAGCGTCTCCTCCCGTCTCCTCCCGACTCGTCAATCGCCCTGCCAATCTTCTCTGACACATGACACTGCATGGCAACAAGAATAACTATGAATGATAGGCTTGTTTGTTTGTTTGTGTGTCTCTTGATTGTCCAATCAATGAGTGTTGCTATACAAGTCGCGCGAAGGAGGCGACGCACCTGTCACTTCTGTCAGAGCTCACGGTCAAGTCAACGTTATGCTTATGCTGGCCCAGCCAACACGTTAACGCTGGTATCGATCGGTCTACACTCTACATCTGTATCATCTGTTTTCTTTTTAGATTTGTATTCTATTTTAGTTCATAATGGCATCCCGCGATCCGGACCGGGGTGAAGAAGATGTAATCGCTCGGCTGTTAAACAGCAATGCGGTGCTGTCTGCAGAGTCTGGTGATAGATGGCTCCAGCTTATTAGTGATTATTTTTTTGCACCGGGACCTGATCATATTGATATTAATAAATCAGACTCGGACTCGGACTCATCCAGTGACACTGAGACAACCTCAGATTCAGACTCTGTGGGACCGCTGCAGCTCTCGGTCTCGGATAGTGATGAAGAAGAGACGAGCGAGATGGAGCGAGATGGAGAACCTCTTTTTTTAATAGACCCGACAGCTGGAGTGCTTCAAAGACTACAGGGCGAATACGCAAGTGTTGAGGTTGGATGCGATCTCGAAAAGGCTAGTTTATTTGCTTGTACCTGCAAGCTTAACAAAGGGCAAGCCTGCTGTACGCGGTTTACTCCTGAAGATATGGTGAAAATGCGCGACCAGATTCAAGAGCTGACTGCTGGTAAGAACTTATCCACTTCGCGAGAGAGAGAGAGAGAGAGAGAGAGAGAGAGAGAGAGAGAGAGAGAGAGAGAGAGAGAGAGAGAGAGAGAGAGAGAGAGAGAGAGTGTCTATCTCTCTCTCTCTCTGTATCTGTGTGTGTCTCTCTATCTATCTCTCTCTCTGGTGTATACCAGCTTGTTGCTGCAGGGTTTGCATAGTTACTAGGTGAAAGAAATAACATGTAAAGATGTCAAATTATTCTATTTGCTCCGTGTGTGTGTGTGTGTGTGTGTGTGTGTGTGTGTGTGTGTGTGTGTGTGTGTGTGTGTGTGTGTGTGTGTGTGTGTGTGCAAGAAACAGAGCGAGTGAGTGAGAGAACTTGATCAACTTCAGAACTGTAGACTGTGATAATGCTGCACATAAATTGTGTGTGTGATGTACATGTATGTTTTTAACTGATGGCAGTGAATAACGGTAATTTTGGTGTCATGTCCCAGGTGAAAAACACATGTTCCTGTTAGGAAAGATTAGCAGCACCATGAACCTCTCCAAAGACACTGCATGTTCCAAAAGGAAAGATCAGAAAGAGAGGAAGCATCAGAGGACCTCTTATTTCATAGATGGCCAACAAATATGCAGAGAAACATTCAAGTTTCTTCATGTGTAAGTATTATTTTTGTATTAAAGACATTGGAACAAATCAATGCATTATTATAATTAGGTTAGGGTTACCCGGTACTGGGTCCACAACTTTAAAAGCATGCTGTAACATTGCCCAACAATACATTTTCTGAAAGCTACAAGTGTTTTGTTTTAGAATATAATCACCAATGATTACTTACTCTTGTGACAATGATAAATAAATGCATTATATTCTATTTACAAAAGTTAAAAACTAGTCCAATGTCATTCATAGATTTCCTTAACGATCATAACAAACTCCCCTCTGCATCCTATACAGTTCATTGCTTTGTGTTTGCACAATAAATAGATTGTTATTTATCACGTTCTTATTTGGCTTAATGTCCATGTTTATGTGTTTCAGAATTTCACAAGACAAGCTCACGGCAACCATCAAATTCTACAAGGAGTATGGTGTGGCTCCCAGGATAAAGAGGGGTGGGGGTCGCTTGGCCAACAAGAAGGTGCTTCTATATGAAGACATCACGAGGATCGTGAGATTCATCAGCAACTTTGCAGATGACTGTGCCATGTCACTCCCAGGACGCATTCCCGGCTTCAAGAGGGCAGACATCCATGTGCTTCCAACAACGGAGACTAAGTCCTCTGTGTGGCGGAAGTACAAGGTGTCAATGCATGAAACTGGTGTGTATGTCTTAATATTTTCTTTGTCTTAAGATACTTGTTATTATGACTGCAGACATACAAACAGGTGACACATTTTTTTTTTATTATTAAAGGAAACACCAGAAATGTTACATTTAACACACACATAAATTATACATACTCATCTATCAATATTTTATGAATGTATATTTTTTGTGTTGATAAAAATGATTCAAAATGAAAATAAATGCTTTCATTGCATTTGATTGATTAATTAGTGTTATTTGACAATAATAATGATTAATGGCTCATTATAAATTAGGCCCTTGATTTGCTTAAGTGGACTACTGCTACTACGAACCTGTCTTATTTTATCACTGTGTGTTCACTGTTCAGGTTATCGTGCTGCTGGCAACAGCACTTTCCGGAAGATGTGGTGCCAACTTCTGCCATACATTGTTATTGGCAAACCAATGACGGACCTCTGCTGGCAGTGTCAAAAACACAACGTGGCCATATATCGGAGCTCCAACCTGCCCGAATGTGTGAAGTCTGCCAAACTTCAGAAGCAGGAGGAACACCTACGCCTGGTGGGAAAGGAGCGGGACATCTTACGGGGGATGACCGACAGATGCAAGGTGGTGGTAGAGGATCTCTCTGCTAAGCTTGGCCCTAACCCACCATGCAGTAGAGATGTAACTGTACATTACAGTTTTGACTTTGCACAGCAGGTTAGTTTAATTACTGTAATTGAATTATCACCCATTTGTAATTTACAATATTCTTTCATTCAGCTGATACATTTCTTCATTTAATGTCGCAGGTCCACTACCCCAGTGACCCTCTTCAGCCTGGCCCAGTATATTTTCTTGTGCCAAGAAAGTGTGGAGTATTTGGTGTTTGTTGCGAGGGAGTACCCCAGCAGGTAAACTACCTGATCGACGAGGCCCACTGCAGCAGCAAAGGGTCTAATGCAGTGATCAGCTACCTCCACAATTTTTTTGCACACTATGGCCTTGGGGAGAGGCATCTGCAGCTGCACTGCGACAATTGTTCCGGGCAGAACAAGAACAGATACCTGCTCTGGTACTGTGCTTGGCGCTGCATGGTGGGCCTGCATGACACCATCTCACTGAACTTCCTCTTGGTGGGTCACACCAAGTTTGCCCCTGACTGGTGCTTTGGGCTTTTCAAGCAGAAGTTCCGCCGCACACCTGTCTCCTGCCTTGAAGACATCTGCTGGGCAGTGAGACAAAGCACAGTCAGCGGTGTGAACATCCCGCAGCTGGTTGGGTTGGAGTCTGGGGAGGGTTTGGTGCCATCGTATGACTGGCAAACCTTCCTATCCCCCAGTTACCGCCCACTACCCGGAATCAAGCGGTTTCACCACCTCCGCTTCACACACCAAAAGCCTGGGGTCGTCCTGGCCAAGGAGTTCCAACACTCACCAGAGCAAGAGTTTGAGCTACTGTGCCCTGATGCAATGGTGAGGCAGGAAGATCCATGTCAGCAGGAGAGGCCAGGACTGGATGCCAAAAGGCAATGGTACCTCTTCGACAAGATAAGAGACTATTGCACTGAGGAGACCAAGGACATTACATGTCCCCGACCTTCTGTCCCTCGGTCAGGTGTGTGTGAGTGAGTGAGTGTAGTGTATGCACTTGTAATGGTGTGAAGAATGATGTTCAGCTACAGTATGTTAGTAATACTGTTTTAGTATTGTTAAATTGTGAATAATTTGGGTCAAGCAGCCATTGTAAATAAGAGTCCTTTTATTTAATGTACAAGTGCACCACCTACAGGTATGAAAAAGTCAAGGCTTTTGTGGTGCGATTCATAATACCGGTGCATTATGGTTAACCTACAGCAGAAAGATGTCTTCAGCTGTGAGTAAGAGGCTCTGCTCCTCGCTCCGTATAGAAAAACTGTTAATACTATAATTTAAGTGATCACATGGAAAAGTCATCAGTATAATTTTATGACTCACTATAACTTATGTAGACCACAATTAGTTCGCTGATAATTTGTGTAAATACCTTTATTACTGACTGAGAGGTGACGGAAGTGCACGCTGCTTTTATGCACATGTTGCTAGTTGCTAATGTGCATTTTTCTGTTCTGTAGCTTGATGCAAGCTGGAGCGAGCGAGCGACTGTATTGTTTGACCTGCTGGTTGTGTGTGTCCCATTCACAGGTACAGTTATGTGAAATGTTTAGGTTAGTTTAGCTTATAGTTTTGTTAACGTGACTGCTGTTACTTTTTGTAAACTGAGGGTGGCAGCATAACGTCATTGATATCCTTGATGCCATGTTGAAAAATAGCATGGTGTTTGTTGTCTCGGGCCAAGGCGTTGAAAATTACTTGTATGATCTAACGTTAAGTGTGTGTTCTCAGATTTCATCCTATGTACGTGTTTTCCCCATTGAGGGTCCCTGCAGGATATTACTTTGATATCTACTTACATGTCCCAGACATTCTGTCCCTCGGGCCAAGTGTGTGAGTAAAAAAAAAAAATAATATTTAATTAAATAAATTTATTCTAATTAATTAACTGAAAACTTTGAAGGCTTTTTTCTCCACAATAAGGTTTTGCTAACATCCGATATGTAGTAACTAACTATTGTAATAACTTGCTTTATATTTGGAGTAGAAAGGTGATATTGGTATCATTGGAAAGCTAACACTCTCCTCTTTCCATTGGTGTATACATCTCAAAATGTGTTTTCGGGTCAATGTGACTGATTTTGTAAGAGCAAGTCACATATTGTAACAAAAATGAGCAGAAGTATTTCAATTATTAGACGGAATGTCTATTTTTTAACAGACACAGCTACCAAGCAAGTCATACAATCACTAGTTGTGTCACATCTGGACTACTGTCCAGCAATCTGGTCAAATGCATCCAAACAAGACTTAAATAAAATACAGCTTACTCAAAATAGAGCTGCAAGACTTGCATTGCATAGCTCAATTAGAAACAGTGTTGAGAAAATGCACAAGGAACTGTCATGGATGAGAGTCAATGAGAGACTAGTGTGTAGTCTTATTTTGTTTATGAGAAATATTTATACTTTACATAAACCTGTGTGCCTCTTTTTGCAGCTGGTGCTTATTAGTGATGGTCATGGCTATGGCACTAGACAAGCCTTGAGGGGTCGGTTCGCCCTGCCGAGACCCAGAAATGAAGCCTTAAAGAAAACTGTAATGTACAGGGCATTGTCCTACTGGAATAGACTTCCACAATATATGGTTTCAATTACCAGTAAGGTGGGATTCAAGAGGATACTACGAGTGGCTGTAATGCAGAAAGAGATTGATTTTGGTTGGGTCTAATCTGTGTCTAATGAATGGGGTCTTGTGTTGGGTTGGGTGTTGTTTTGGAATGTGTTTGTCTAGTGGTTATGAGGAGTATTATAGTATGAGTGTATGGAATGTTGTGCTGTTTTTGAGCACGTTTTAGTTTTATCTGAGATGTCTTTGTTGTTTTATTGATATTTGTTGTTTTATTGATATTTGTTATTGTTCTATATTAGAAAATTTGGCATACATATTTGGTTGTATGTCTGATTTTGATTGGTTTAATGTTCTATAATTGTTTGTATATTTTATTGGTGTTTTATTGATATTTGTTTTGTTTTTATGTTGTTTATTGATTATTCTTGTTTAATTTTATATGTTTGGATCCAGACCCCAGGAAGAATAGTCGCTGCTGAGGCAGTGACTAATGGGGATCTGAAATAAAGAAATACATGCACAGCCACACCTTGGGGGACTGTGAGTTTTTTTTCTGCAGAAAGGAGAAGTAAGACGTCGTAAATCTTTTGCCAGTGACAGAAGCTGCATACAGTAGTTTTAGGCTTCCCTATTCGCTATCCATACACCCCTCCTCTATGACAGCTAAGGGGGTGTCACTTTCAGAATCGTGACAGTGTCAGAACCAGACAAACAGAGCAAACAGAGCATGGGGAGAATTCTTTCTACACACACACACACCACTTGCAATAAAGCATTCTCCATGCAACCATTTTCTGAACACACATACACACATACATTTATTCTGAAGATATACACATATTCTTAATTTTGTAACTTAAACTACACACATTTGAAATGTTTATGTCCACATAAATGTATTGTGAAGATATTGTATTTTTCTTAAGACCTTGGAATACTTATTGTGAAACTATATTCTTAAGATACAGAAATACATATTGTGAAATGTTTAATCTGAAAACCTTGGAATACACAAATACATATTGTGAAATGTTTAATCTGAAAACCTTGGAATACACAAATACAATCTGGAAAAAAAAAACGTTTGAATCTTTTATTTCTGACAATAAAAAAAAACTTATTTTTGAATATTTTATTTTGAAGAACTTTTATTTTGAAAAAAAAATTTAAAAAAATTATTTTGAAAAAAACTCTGAAAACTCCTCCCCTTCCGTAACCAGATGTCCCTCCCCTCCTAAAACCGGATGTCCCTCCCCTCGAAACCGGATGTCCCGCCTCCTTGAATCCTCGACCAATCAGAGAAGGGGGCAGGACTTAGGGGTCATAAATCATCTCAAAAGGGGGCGTGGTTACAATCAATCAAACTTTCCTTATAAGCAGGGGCGGACCTTCCTACAGGCGATATAGGCGGTCGCCTAGATATCTGCAGTTTTGGCGCCCCCCTATATATCTGCAACCATTATTTTTACATGAAAAAAATTCTAACATAAGGGAAAATGAGCCAAAAATCTAAAACGGTCGGTCGGTCTGAGCCTCAGCTTTAGGTGTTCACAGTCAGAACATGCTAGAGCGCTGTGCATTGATGGGTATCGGTCAAGTGTTTATAGAATTGAGCGTTGAGGAAAGACAGACTAACGTTAGAGAACTATGAAGAGGCAAAAGCCATACAAAAAAAAAATAATAAAAAAAAAAATGAAAAAAAAAAAATGAAAAAACTTTTGGGGGGGGGGGGGGGGGGCGGGGGGGGCGGCGCAGTGGTGAATCTCGCCTAGGGCGCCAAATGTGCTAGGTTTAAGGTTTGACAGGTTGTGCCTCTGTATTCTCTCTCTAACAATGTAACGTTACTGGTGACAAAGTGATTTACCTTGGAATACTCCTTTGCCAACTTGCTGTACTTTGCTTGCAGGTCTGCAGCTGGATTACATTTACATTTAGTCATTTAGCTGACGCTTTTATCCAAAGCGACTTACAAGTTCTGTACGACAAGCCATCAGGAAGGGCACAACTCTATCAGCTGAGCAACAATGTTCATCAAAGTGTTGAGTGCTAGTGTAGGTTAGTTTATTAGGACAAGTGCATGACAGTACGGTTAGTTAGGGTTAGATTTTTTTATTTATTTATTATTATAATTTTTTTATTCAGATAATGGTTGAAGAAGTGCATCTTTAGTCGACGGCGAAAGATTGGACGTGTTTCGGCTGTCCTAACTGGGGTGGGTAGTTCATTCCACCATTGTGGGGCAAGGACTGAGAATAGGCGACTTCTCTTTGATGACCCTCCCGGAGCTTGGATAGGAGTAGGTCTGAGGCGGCCAGAAGATGCAGAGCGTAGGGGTCTTGAGGGTGTATAGTTAGAGACCATTGACCGGAGGTAGGCGGGAGCGGTTCCCTTTGCCACACGGTATGCTAGGTCGAGGGCCTTGAAGCGGATTCGTGCAGCAATGGGGAGCCAGTGCAGGTCCCTAAGAAATGGGGTGACATGGGCCGACTTCGGTAGGTTTGAGATCAGGCGGGCCGCTGCGTTCTGAATGAGTTGAAGAGGCTTAGTGGCAGTAGCCGGGAGGCCAGCGAGCAGTGCGTTACAGTAGTCGAGGCGGGAGATGACTGTTGATTGGACGAGGAGTTGGGTGGCTTCTTTTGTCAGGAAGGGGCGGATCCTTCTGACGTTGCTCAGGAGGAATCGGCAGGTTCTGGTTGTCGCTGCGATGTGAGCAGAGAAGTTCAACTGGTCGTCGAGGACAACACCAAGGTTCTTGGCGGTCAGGGACGCGGTCACAGCTGCATTCTCGACTGTGATGGAAAGGTCGGTCAGGGGGGAGGATTTGGCCGGCAGGTGGAGCAATTCTGTTTTGCTTAGGTTCAGTTTGAGGTGGTTGGTCGTCATCCAGGCGGAGATGTCGGACAGACAGGCCGAGATCCGCTCAGAGACGTGGATATCTGAGGGAGGGAAGGAGAGGAAGAGTTGAGTATCGTTGGCATAACAATGGTAGGAGAAGCCATGAGACGTGATAATGTTACCCAGTGATTTAGTGTAGAGGGAGAAGAGAAGGGGTCCTAAAACCGAGCCCTGGGGGACACCCGTCCGCAGGGGGCGGGTGGCCGACAGGGTCCCTCTCCATGACACTTGGTAGGAGCGGTCATTGAGATGAATAGTCCCAACTTTAGCCAAGGTAACGTTCAGCTAAAACTAGCTTTTCAAATAGCTCCAGCTAACGCTAATAACACAGAGCTCCCGTCAGCCGTCACACTGTTCTGTCGGGACGATGGCATTAAGAAAAGTTATAATTAGTTTGTCTCGTCTTGTTTTAGTCAACAATATCAACATACATGAAGAGAAATTTCGTCCTGGTTTTTGTAAATTACATTTTTGTGTTGTCAGTTGTGGTCAACAATATTTAATAAACTATTTAGTCTCGTTAGCGTCACATGGTATTCAATAACGTGACGTCATGTCTCGTTGTCGTCATGAAAAAAACCTTCGTTGACGAACATCTTTCGTCATCAATTTAGTCAACAAAATTAACACTGTATGAGAGTTAGCCAAAAACAGGGCATAATTTATTTACACAGGGAAAAAAGCAGCACTGTCCCTTTAAGGGCGAATACACTAGAGTCCAGGGCCCTCATTCATCAACGTTGCGTACGCACAGATATGTGCTTAACCCGTGCGTACGACCATTTCTAAGCAAAGTGTGGGATTTATCAATTTGAATGTGAACTTGACTTTGTGCGTATGTCTACACACAGCCCAGAGCATGCGTAGCTGGCGCCCGTTGGTAGAATATATTATTACAACAAGGAAATAAGCTTCTGTGCATTAGTTTCAACACTGGCGTGTTCTGTATGAACCGTAATTCATTATAGTTCATTGTAAAATAGCAACAGTAGTGTAATTATGGTCAAAACCCTATAAATAGCATTTGGAATAATAGGTCTTTATCTCCGAATGAATGCAGCATGGTTTATATAGCGGTATCGGAATATACGGGGTGTACTGACTGACTGCGCTCCGCGTAGCTCAACTCGTTATTATTTTGCGCACAGACCGCAGAAACACAGGAACGTTTTGATTATATTTAAAAGGCTTTACGTTAAACGAAACAAGTGGAATTTCGAAGCTGTAAGCAGAATACAAGTCATACCCACGATATAGTGTTCTTCCCCCTTCCTACTGTATAAGAAAGAATAAAAAACGCATTGCAATGAGAACAGAGGGTGTATGTGTATTACAAAACCCTTGCAATAATGTGTCTTAAATGAATGAAAAGCATACATTCTCTGGACACAGAGCATATATCGTATGGGTGATATGACTTGTATTATGCTTACAGAATTCCGGGTATTTAGTTTTACAATGTCAAAGCCTTTTAATATAAATCAAAACGTTCCCGTATTTCTGCAATCTATGCACAAAATAATAAGGAGTTGAGGTAGATACACACTCAGAACGTATTACATGCTGGTATGCTGATAGAGTAAACTATTATATGAATATGAATATGATATGATATAAGGTATACACTGGTCCGTCCGTGAGGATAGCGATTAGCCATTAAATGCCATTTGAGAATATAGGCTATTAACACTTTGATCGCCATGGTTAAATTCATAATTTACCACCCCTCACCATCTCTATTTGTCTATGGAGAAGTTCCCCTTCTTTGCAGGGCTATAACTTTTTAAATTGTATTGCTAAATTGACATTATTATGGCCCATTCAATGTCCTATATCTATTGTTCAGGGTGTAGCAACGTTATACTTTTTCATTCACATATTCATACTAAAATATGGTCTAAAGTATAAGTATGTTTTTATCGTTTTCGGCAACTTTCTTCAGAACTTGATTTATAGCCCCAAATGCATTATATTGATGATCAAATACAGTTTGGTAGCGATCGGTGCCAGATAAAAAAATTCCACTGGAGGTACTTCTAGAAGTTACTATGTATCATCTGATGTTGACCGGATGGGCGGGGGGTCGTTTATAATTCCGTGGGCAACGTTATATCATTCACCTAGTGTGGGTCATATGATCATCAGAGCAGTTTATATGGAACACGTTAGAAAATAACGCTGAAACTCACCGTGGCTTACTCGCGCCGTTGGGGGATGAGCGTGGAACAGAATTTTTTCTATTATGGGATGGAGAAATACCGGATCCATTTCCAGGTTGTATAATAGTATATACGTCCAAATCATGTTGTTTATTGAGTTAGGGTGAGCGATCGATTATCCAGTGTGTCAAGATGGAGTCCCGGGAGCTATAGCGAGTGGTCGGACCGAATTTGGATGAGAACCAGATTCCTGTTTCCGGTTTTCTGTTTGGGCGATCGGCCACCAGATGGCGCTCTTGAACCGTTAGATAGTTGAGTGGAGTTCAGCAGTATATCTCAGGTCCCCGGAGGAGAAATATGATTTCGATCACATATTTTTTAAATATTGATATCAAAGACGAGTTACGGCATCTTCGGCAGAATGAGCATGGCGGGGAAAGACGAGTTCCAGCGTTTTCGGCGATTAAAGTGTTAATGCAATGAAAACATATTATTTAATGTTTTCATAAGCGTAAAGATACAACAGCTAGATTAATGATCAAGTTAGTTTACTGTGCAGGTTTCACAGGGCTGTGCATTGTGCTATTATATATGCGCAAGTTTCTGTTGCATAATGTAGGCTATGGCTGCTATTATGTAATTCATATAGGCTACCTAATAGTATATGATTTTTAGAGGCATCTATTTTGTTGTCGGTATTAGGCTAATACCGACAACAAAATAGATGCTGTAGTACTATTTGGGCATAAATGTTCTGATTTAATCAGAAACTAAACCTCTATCTGCTCTGCGTTGTGTAAAACCTTAAACGCCCTTGAAGTACTATAAAAACAAGCTTGCGGCGGCGGCCACCGGTGGTTACGACGGCTTGAGAAAGGGAGGTCTGAGCAGTTTGATATTTGAAGAATCCGTGTTTAATGAAAAGGATTTCAATCAATACAAATCAACGATTTGAAGAGTAAAAGCAATGAAAACTACGAGCTGCAACCACTATGCCGGAGGATTCGTAGGATTCAGTCTAAATATTCAATATATATGGGCTCGACGTCTGTTCTCGTTCTTCCGTTGTTATCTCTCGTCTGCTCCGGGGCGTCGCCGCTGTCTTCTTTGTCGAGTGGAGGAAGAGTGTAGATTGGCTGTTGTTTGCTGTCTGTCGTTCGTGGGGTTCTATCGCTCTTCCTCAGAGCAAACCATCTTAAAGACTAGGTCTCCGCCCCCAACATTACATCATGTGGGCGGGTCGTTCTGAGCGTTACCGAGCTCCCTATTGGAAGACCAGTAGTCCTGCCTGTTCATAGGCTACCTTCACCCTCGAATAGCTACAGGCCGGAATTCCTTATTAGGATTGTTTCTAGCAGTTTCTAAAATTTGGGGTGTTCAACAGCTGCCAATACGGTTTCTAAACGGGTGGCTTCTAATCAGCGCTAGTTCCGTCCTGCTTTGTTGTTAGGGGCCCGGTGTAAAACACCTCCGTGTCTCCACCCTCCCCTAAACACAAGGCTTTCCTCTGATCTCTTTGTAATTTGAGACCAAATGTCTGGCTCCTCTTCACAATCAGCATTATCTCTAAATCTTGGTTCCAAGAAGTCTATTTGATCTTGGGGGTTCTAAACAGCCGTCTATTGTAGGAATGTCAGTATGTGGTAATTCACTCAACTGCTATTCTCATTTGCCCCCTCTCCAGGAGTTCAAATAAGGACAGTTACGTTGAGTCAGCTATGAATGTAATGTTGCAGTTTACCTCCGTCAAATTTGCCATTCTGAGTCTGTGTTGTACAGTACAATTTTAAACAGTTGTTGGAAAACTACTACAATGCCTCTAAAAATCATATTATAGCCAATCGAACACAACTAATAAAGGCATTCATATTACAGCACGGTTATAATGACACACCACCAACGCCAAACAGTGGTCAACGAACGGTCTTTATTAGTATTTTGAGCTGTCCAGGCAGAATTGCATCAATGGTCTTAGGGAGCCGTTGATATCTGACATCACCGTGTACAAGTCAGCCTTTTATTTATCCCATAACACCGGTTGTGTCTTCTTGGTTCGACAGCGCCTCAGTGAACAATCTCCCGTGAAGTTTCTCAGAGTTCAGAAAGCTTATTTCCGCGTTGAAACGAATGCATGAAACTGATGAGAGCATATGCCGTCCGTCTGCAGTATCAATATTCTACCGCCGGGTGCCAGGTACGCATGCCCTGAGCTGTGCGTAAATATACGCACAAAGTCAAGCACACGTTCAAATTGATAAGTCACACACTTTGCTTAGAAATGATCGTACACACGGGTTACGCACATATTTGTGCGTACGCAACGTTGATAAATGAGGGCCCGTCCAGGAATACTGTGAAATGTTCTGAGTCTGGTCTGTACAAGACTCACCAGAGCACTGCCGACAGGCAACTCAACAATCAAGGGTCCATGAAAAAAGACAGAGTATACAGGAATCCTCCCGGGGAAAATAGGGAGCGACAATGACGTCTCACACCAACAATGAGGAGCCACGGAGAGAGAGAGAAACGCACACGCACAGGAATCCTCCCAGGGAAAATAGGGAGCGACACAACATCTCACACCAGAGATGCGACAGTAGGTGGTACTGTACAGATGGCACGACGTCTCACACCGGAGACGCAACAGTAGGTGGTAGTGTACAGATGGCACGACGTCTCACACCGGAGACGCAGCAGTAGATGGAAGCAACAAGACGACCTGGCAATGAGTGGAAGGCAGTCGGAACACTTATACTCTCCCGACGAGCTGATTGCCAACCACCCTCAGTACGCGCAGTGTTCACCCAGCCCTCACAGTACCCCCCCCCCCCCCCCCCCCCCTCCATAGGAGCCACCTGGCGACCAGCCCGGCCCGTCGGGGTGGGAACGCTGAAAAACAGAGAGCGGGGCAGGGGTCATGATGGAAAGGCAACTGCGCAGGAGTAGGACCTGGGGCTGGGGTCCCCCCGGAAGCGGGATCTGACGTAGGACGGGTGGGCTAGGCGTAGGAGCCGGACCCGGGCGTAGAAGCTGGGCCAGGCGTCGAAGCCGGACAAGAAGATGAGGCAGGGCTAGCTGCCTGGGCACAAGCTAGCTGAAGGGGCAGTCCTAGCTGTGGGGAAGCTACACATAAGTGGAGGCCGTGCTAGCTGGGGGAGCTACACATTGAGTGGGGCTAGCAGAGGGACAGAGTTAGCTGCCTGGGCATTGCTAGCTGCAGGGCCTATGCTAGCTGTAAGGCTACATTAGTATAGAGGCTGTGCTAGCTGCCGGAGCTAAGCTAGCAGACGTGGCTGGACTAGCTGAGGAGAACAAGCTAGCTGAAGGGGCAGTCCTAGCTGTGGGGAAGCTACACATAAACTGGAGGCCATGCTAGCTGGGGAAGCTACACGTCTAGTGGGGCTAGCAGAGGGACAAAGTTAGCTGCCTGGGCATGGATAGCTACAGGGCCTATGCTAGCTGTAAGGCTACATTTACATAGAGGCTGTGCTAGCTGCCGGGGCTAAGCTAGTAGACTGGGGCCATGCTGGTAGTAGAGGCCTGGCAAGCTGCAGGGGCTCTCATACACTGTCTGTGCCGGCTGGGGTCGTCGACGGGGCCAGGTCGTACTGTTACGGTTTGTAAGTGACCCCAATAGCACAACACAAGACAGGTATGAGAGTTAGCCAAAAACAGGGCTTAATTTATTTACACAGGGGGAATAAAGCAGCACTGTCCCTTTAAGGGCAAATACACTAGAGCAGTGGTTCACAAACTACGGGTCGCGACCCAAATTGGGGTTGCGGGTAGGTGACAGTGTAAAAAAAAATAATAATAAAAAGAAAAAAAATTAGTAAAATTTTATTTTTTTATTATTATTATTTTTTTGTATGTTCTGGCAACCTATCCTGGCTAAATAAATGTTTATTGATAACATAGTGCTGTAATTACATTTTCTAATAAATATGCATGATCAAGTTCAACGTGTGCTTTTATTTTGATATTCCTTAATTCCGCTGTGAAATTCTGCGATGTGGGGTTTTGACCATAATTACACTACTGTTGCTATTTTACAATTAACTATAATGAATTACGGGGGTCATACAGAACACGTCAGTCAAACTAATGAACGCAAGCTAATTTCCGCGTTGAAACTTAACATCCGGCTTCGACATGGACGGTCGCATTTCAAAGAGCTCCCGGCAAAACAAACGCTACTACAGATCGACAAGGTATTTTGCGAATTTTTTACTTTCCCTCCTGTAGATTATGGACTTGTACATTAACTCACCACTGAATCAACTCCAGACAGAAGTGGAAAGTAAAGAATGCGCAAATAAAGAGTCTCAGGCGGCTAAGTGGTGCAGTGGGCAAGGCGCTCGCCACTAACGAAGGAGATGCTGGGTTCGAGCCCAGCTCTCTGCGTTGCTACCAGCTTGGCTGGTCGTTCATACTAACACAATTGGCAGTGTTAGGGGTGGGAAAGCTGGTGGGTGGGGATCGGACGTTGTGGACAGCGACTCCTACAGGTCGGTTGGTGCGCCTGTACAGCAGAATCAGGAAGTAACAGGGGCAGCGTGAGCCTCCCACACGTTACTCCTCGCCACTGAGAGATCGCGCTGTACAGGTGAAAAGATGCGACGGCTTCCTCCTCGTGTACCGGAGGGGACACGTGATGCAAGGCTTCGTCCTCACTGCAGCCGACCAGTGGGAGGCATAGTCTAGCAACGTTCGAGACAGGGGAGGGGAGAATTGAAGGGAGAATTGGCGAGGCGAAATTGGGATGGGAGAAAAAATTTAAAAATAAGGGAAAAAGTGGATAAGTGGATTATGCTCGGAGCATCCCAGTGATTGGAATAGCAGCAGTTCACAGAGTTTTAACATCGAACCCGGACCGCAAGAAACTACCCCCGACAGGCAAGTTTGATAGAAAATCAATGTTTCTATTATACTTGCTCCTGTCGGGTGACATTCACCAAAACCCGGGACCGGTTTTAACACGCCGACAGGCGAAGAATCAGCGGCTCCTCACACAGTCACCGACGACGGCCGTCGAGGACATCAACAACATCAACGCAGCCACAACCGCAGCCATCGGTTGCACCAACCGACCAGCAAGCGGCAACATCCCCACACCGAAGCCCCCGCAGATGAGACGAGAGGCCGAGGCGAGAGGGAGAGAACCGGAGCTCACAACAGTGGAGCCCAAATCGACGCGAGATGTCGACATATACACCAAGGACTCGCCTGCTAGCCTAGCCAGCCCAGCCACTGTGTGAATGCACGCGTGTGACCTGTATATGGGCAAATGTATATGCATGCGTGCGTATACATGTAGTCTACATATTATGTTCCTGTCATACACTTACAGAAAGGCTCACTCTGCAATACAGACAGTGAATAAAAGGGTGCACACTGCTATCAAGATAGTGAATAAAAAGGCTCACACTGCTATCCAGATAGTGAATAAAAAGGCGCACACTGCTATCCAGATAGTGAATAAAAAGGCGCACACTGCTATCCAGATAGTGAATAAAAAGGCGCACACTGCTATCCAGATAGTGAATAAAACGGCTCACACTGCTATCAAGGTAGTGAATAAAAAGGCGCACACTGCTATCCAGATAGTGAATAAAAAGGCTCACACTGCTATCAAGGTAGTGAATAAAAAGGCTCACACTGCTATCCAGATAGTGAATAAAAAGGCGCACACTGCTATCCAGATAGTGAATAAAAAGGCGCAAACTGCTATCCAGATAGTGAATAAAAAGGTGCACACTGCTATCAAGATAGTGAATAAAAAGGTTCACACTGCTATCCAGATAGTGAATAAAAATGCTCACACTGCTATCAAGATAGTGAATAGAAAGGCTCACACTGCTATCAAGATAGTGGATAGAAAGGCTCACACTGCTATCAAGATAGTGAATAGAAAGGCTCACACTGCTATCCAGATAGTGAATAAAAAGGCTCACACTGCTATCAGATAGTGATTAAAAAGGTGCACACTGCTATCAAGATAGTGAATAAAAAGGTTCACACTGCTATCAAGATAGTGAATAAAAAGGCTCACACTGCTATCAAGATAGTGAATAGAAAGGCTCACACTGCTATCAAGATAGTGAATAAAAAGGTTCACACTGCTATCAAGATAGTGAATAAAAAGGCGCACACTGCTATCCAGATAGTGAATAAAAAGGTGCACACTGCTATCAAGATAGTGAATAAAAAGGTTCATACTGCTATCCAGATAGTGAATAAAAAGGATCACACTGCTATCAAGATAGTGAATAGAAAGGCTCACACTGCTATCAAGATAGTGAATAGAAAGGCTCACACTGCTATCAGATAGTGAATAAAAAGCGACGGAAATTATGAATTCACAAATTATTAATTACGCTGCAGCCACTCTCCGGGAGCAAGGTGGCATTAGGAAGCAGCTGACAGCCTGCCAGTAGAGGGAGAGGGAGAAGGAGGGAGGCCACACTCAAGAGGAAGAGGAGCAGAGAAGTTGTGAGTGTGAACCCCAACTGTGTTGTACTTCTGTGAGGTTCCAGAGGGTGTCTTTCCACGTCACAGCTGACATTCTAAATGATTCATTCTGGATGTTTTTTATGAATAACTTTTCACCCACTAGAGACGATACTCCTGACAGTACTTTCGATACAGACACGACAAGTGACAGTCGAGAGAGACTGTGGGGATTAGCAGTGATCATTACCAATATTGATTTTCTCATCTTTAAATGTCTGTTTCAAAACAGTCATGCAGACTTTTCTGATATATGCACAGAGCACAGCATGTCTATTTTATTCACCAAAGGCATTACTGTTAAATCTGTATTGGAGGCGTCACTCTACCTCCTCTGACATACACACGCACGTGCACACTGTAAGACAGACAGACAGACAGACAGACAGACAGACAGACAGACAGACAGACAGACAGACAGACAGACAGACAGACAGACAGACAGACAGACAGACAGACAGACAGACAGACAGACGCACGCACGCACGCACGCACACACACACACACACACACACACACACACACACACACACACACACACACACACACACACACACACACACACACACACACACACACACACACACACACACAGTATAGCCAGTAACCTTCACTAGCAGTTAACAGAGTTGGCAACGGCATCCCCTTAACAATTGTTTGTATTGAGCCGTATTGTATTGTACCCATTCTGCAATGTGTTAAATAACATTTGCATCCATTCATGGCCGTAGCCAGCTATGAGGTCATCGAGGTCCGGACCTCGGTAACTATTTGTAACTATTAAAAAAAAAAAAAAAAGTATATAATTTTTTTTTTATAAAAAAAATTATAATTTTTTATTTTTTATTTTTTTGGTCAACGACCGGCCCACTACTAGGCTGAGACATCGGCCTATTGGTACAGACTGACACTGGGCTGGCCCAATCACATATCTTACTAAGTCGTGCAGGTATATGACTGAGAGGGGGGCTGGTACATGACTGAGATGGGGCTGGTACATGACTGAGAGGGGGCTGTGGTACATGACTGAGAGGGGGCTGGTACATGACTGAGAGGGGCTGGTACATGACTGAGAGGGGGCTGTGGTACATGACTGAGACTGAGAGGGGGCTGTGGTACATGACTGAGAGGGGGCTGGCTGGTACATGACTGAGAGGGGGCTGGTACATGACTGAGAGAGGGCTGGTACATGACTGAGAGGGGGCTGGTACATGACTGAGAGGGGGCTGGTACATGACTGAGAGGGGGCTGGTATACATGACTGAGAGGGGGGCTGGTATACATGACTGAGAGGGGGCTGTGGTACATGACTGAGATGGGGCTATGGTACATGACTGAGATGGGGCTGTGGTACATGACTGAGAGGAGGCTGGTACATGACTGAGAGGGGGCTGGTACATGACTGAGAGGGGGCTGGTACATGACTGAGAGGGGGCTGGTACATGACTCAGATGGGGCTGTGGTACATGACTGAGAGGGGGCTGGTAGATGACAGAGGGGGCTGGTATACATGACTGAGAGAGGGCTGGTACATGACTGAGAGGGGCTGGCTGGTACATGACTGAGAGGGGCTGGTACATGACTGAGAGGGGGCTGGTACCATGTATTGGGCATCATTGTAGGTCAAACCATTAAAAAGTTAATTTCCACGGCAGCCATTTTGGATTTTGGTCTCTCACAAATTTCCCCCGCCTTTTTAAAAAATCCATTGAGAAACTAAGTGCCACAGATGACCCAACTACTAGGTCCATATCGTATCATCATAATATTATTTTTTAAATCATTAGGATAAGGGTTCCCTTGATAAAGATGCATGAAAAGGCTGTATAATATACAACACCAGTAGCTCAACTGCAAAAACTGCTTTTTTATTTGATTAGATTTATTTGGAAATTAAAAACACATCATAAAAACAAATGATCTTGACCAATTTGTATTCCTGAGGATATCACCTAAAAGCATTCATTAACAAGCATTAACACTTATTTCCAAGGTGGTCCTCGATGGAAGACATAAAAACACAGCACATTATAGCCTACTCAACTGCAAATTTTTCCTCAACTGCAAAAATGTATGCCTACTTATGTATTAGCCTACAGGGAAAAACACATTCACAACAGGCAGCAAAGTTTGTTTTCAGCCAAGTATGGTAATAAGGTAACTATTAGGATATATATGGTATGGATTACTTACTCTTAATAACGTATTACTATCTGTGGTAGCTCTAGTCTCCACCTACACAAATTGTTTTTGTGCTGTCCATTGATCATGCACCTTCACGTGGTAGGCACATAGGTCAAACTCCCCAAACAAACACACCATTGATTTAATTGCCATATAAGATGAATATAAAACAAGAAGGTGATCTATTAACTGTGTAAACCTTATGCAATATTCATCATTGATATTTGAATACTTGAAATCTGTATGAACTGAGTAGTTAGTATCAAATGAAATAAGATGGAACTGCTCCATGCATTCATTGAATAAACAACTATTTTCTCATTACCAGTATGGTATTGTTTAAATTGTACAGCTTTTTGCACATCTTTGTCAGGGGATTCCAACAATTCTGGACCTGAATGTACCAGTTAATTGTAATCATCTCTCTCCTTATGTCTAGTCAAGCCAGGTTGTGGAGGAGAGAGACAGGGATGAACAGGCTATAGACTACGTTGCCCATCCTGAGCCTGCTATGATGCAGGTGTTTTTACATCACCACCCAAAACAAGATTCAGCCAAGAGCGAGTGAGTACACTGGTCCACTTGTCCATGGCACTTACTACCCAGCTTTGTAATGGGTTGGGGGGGGGGAATAGTACAGTAGGTACGCATATTTAAGGGGACCGTAAGGATGGTGTACTGGTGGGTGGTGTCCGACCGATTATAGTGGGCCGGTCTGGGCCAAAAAAATAAATGGACCTCCCTAATTTCTAAACCCTGGCTACGGCCCTGCATCCATTCATTCTACTAGCGTTAACGTTACCACATTATTACGTTAGCATGTAAGCTAACAAAATCGCCGATGCTAGCCCTACCTAGCCTCAATGCTAACTATACATGGAGAATGCCATTCACATTAGCAGGTAGCTAACAACACCGGAGATCTTTTTGTGAGACTAAACTATCCGCTCTTGGTGGTAAATTGTGTTGATTTTGGTTTTGTTTCATCAACAAATGAGAGGCAGAACACACAGTGAATGTATCCGTTTTTGTTTATAGCACTTTTATTGCACTTTGTTTTCTTGCTGAAAAATAAATGCTACGTTGGCTAAATGGCTGTGAGCAAGGAGGGATGTTTGTGTCAGGTCAGTTTCCGGTATTAACCCTAAACCCCTCTGGTTGGTTGAAATGGCCTTCATGTCTGAACAACATCGCCACCTACTGCTTTGGCATTGTACTACATGTATATGACGTCACTCGTGCAGAGTTTAAACCAGTCGTGTGGACAGAGTTTAATTTGTTTGAATAATAAAAATATAAACTGTCATTAATACCCCGTGATCGTGTGGACTGGGCCTAAGGTAAGACCAACCACGGATTGCCGTGGTCTATATTGCCGCAGTCTATATTAACCAAGTCTATTTGACTAAGAACATTCATTGATCCATTATATTCTTCCACACCTAGATGTCGCTGTTCGACATTACAGATTCTACCTTTAATTCCAGATGTATTTAGTTGTTGTTGTCTTTTTCCTTGTTTCCTCAGAATTCTCTTTTAGAATGTTCAGTCCTCAACATTCCAATGAGTGTGAGTGTGATCTACTTCAAAGGGTTTGATTCCCCCCTCTCACTTTACCTCCTCCTCCCACTGCCCTAATGTCACAATGCTAGCATAAACACATGGATATCTCCAATTAGCATCTTTATATTTAGTGTAGAGTTAGCAAGCCAAGAAAGCGTGACCTCTCAACATGTTAACTCACTGCATAATTAGGCATGTGAGTGAGTGTGTGTGTGTGTGTGTGTGTGTGTGTGTGTGTGTGTGTGTGTGTGTGTGTGTGTGTGTGTGTGTGTGTGTGTGTGTGTCAGGCACGTGCACACATAGAGGCCAAGGGGTGCCTGAGCACCTGCCTTTTTGAGCCTCATCAAAAAAGTGCCCTTTTTGAAAAAGGATTTTTTTTATTTTTTTATTTTTTTAACCGTTCCGCATATAGACTGCCCTTCCAACTGAAAAATGTCAGGATAGAATAAAAATATTAGGTAAAGAGAGAGAGATGCCCCATATTCCATTGTAGTTTGCACGGCCTCCTCAGCGTGCCTCTCCGCGGACCTATATATTTTATGCATAGCGTGGGTGGTGATGATGATGATGATAGAAACCGCTGTGGCGCATACAGTTGAATGCTGGTATTACACTCATTGAGGGACACAAAGAAGTCAAGTCCGATGGGATTTGGGAATCTCAAATACAAATCGGGATTGGAATAAAAAATGCATTTATATTAAACAATACAGAATATACAGCACTTCTTGGGGTCTGTAGGATAAGCACTTATTCCCTCCCCCCTGAACATTGTATGGGCCTTTTAAGTCAGTGATAAAAGTGTCTTTCAAGGAGCTCCTGCACTGATTATTATAGTTCAATATTCAATATTTTATCACCAAAACCCCCCAAAAAACATAAAAAGGGGGCCCCCCGCCCGAAAAGGGCCCTTAAAAATCGTGCTTGCGCGCTACGTGCGCTCGGTTAATATATACACACAGTGTAGTGCCCTTTTCAGCCTTTGAGCACCTGCCCCTCTAAAGTCCTGTGCACGTCCCTGGTGTGTGAATGCGCGCGTGTGACCTGTATATGGGCAAATGTATATGCATGCGTGCGTATACTGTACATGTAGTCTACATATTATGTTCCTGTCATACACTTACAGAAAGGCTCACTCTGCAATACAGACAGTGAATAAAAAGGCGCACACTGCTATCAAGATAGTGAATAAAAAGGCTCACACTGCTATCAAGATAGTGAATAAAAAGGCTCACACTGCTATCCAGATAGTGAATAAAAAGGCGCACACTGCTATCCAGATAGTGAATAAAAAGGCGCACACTGCTATCCAGATAGTGAATAAAAAGGTGCACACTGCTATCCAGATAGTGAATAAAACGGCTCACACTGCTATCAAGGTAGTGAATAAAAAGGCTCACACTGCTATCCAGATAGTGAATAAAAAGGATCACACTGCTATCAAGGTAGTGAATAAAAAGGCTCACACTGCTATCCAGATAGTGAATAAAAAGGCGCACACTGCTATCCAGATAGTGAATAAAAAGGCGCAAAGTGCGCCTTTTTATTCACTGTCTGTATTGCAGAGTGAGCCTTTCTGTAAATGTATGACAGGAACATAATATGTAGACTACATGTATACGCGCGCATGCATATACATTTGCCCATATACAGGCCACACGCACACACACACACACACACACACACACACACACACACGCACACACACACACACACACACACACACACACACACACACACACACACACACACACACACACACACACACACACACACACACACGCACACACACACACACACACACACACACACACACACACACACAGTATAGCCAGTAACCTTCACTAGCAGTTAACAGAGTTGGCAACGGCAGGAGGGGGTTTTGGGGAGGGATTTTGTGGGGTTCAGCACTAAGGCTGCGGTTACACTAATGGCCAGTTTTCGTTTCGTTGTCAGGGTCAGTTTCGCTTTTCAGAATGCAACGTAATGGCAGGCAAGTTAGACATTGTTTTTGCCTCCTGAGCACAGTGATGTATATACATGTAGTACAATGCCAAAGCAGTAGGTGGCGATGTAGGTCAAACATGAAGGCAATTTTCAACCAATCAGAAAAGTTGAATGTGCCAATACACTTCCTGCAAAAAATCAACAATCTACCATCTTTAAATGCCTCGGGTGAGCCATTTAGCCAACGTAGCATTTATTTTTCAGCAAAGAAAGTGCAATAAAAGTGCAATAAACAAAACGGATACATTCACTGTGTGTTCTGTCTCATTTGTTGATGAAACAAAACTAACATCAACACAATTGACCACCAAGAGCGGAGTTTAGTCTCACAAAAAGATCGTCGCTGATTTTATTAGCTTACGTGCTAACGTGATTGGAATATGCCAGTATAACAGTATAGCATTGTGGCTAGCAGCGAAGTTTGTTAGCTTACGTGCTAACGTGATTGGGATATGCCAGTATAACAGTATAGAATTGTGGCTAGCAGCTTGGTAACGTTAATGCTAGCAGAATGAATGGATGTAAACTTTATTTAACAGATTTCAGAATGGGTACAATACAATACGGCTCAATACAAACAATTGTTAAGGGAATGCAGACTGTTGTAGCTTGGACTGGGCTCCTTATAACAATAACTTGACAACACATGGTAGCCGCAGCTCCTTGGGACAGCTCTGCTGTAAACACTGGAAATAACCGTGCAGGTCTCTACTGCGCATGGGCGCTGAGCAACAACAGCTCCGTATCCGGCTCGCGCAGATTACATGGCACCATTGTCTGCGAGTTTTGGCGAGTATCCAGAACGGAAACACAATTTCAGCGTTGCCAGTAGGACAATGCGTTATCCTGCCAAAAACGGCGTTTCTTTTTAACTTGGACCGCAAACGTAATCATTCAGCAACAAAAACCATGGCCTAAGCTTTGATGTGAACCTCAGGAGATAATATGACAGATAGAGAGGGGGTAGATAGAGAGACATAGAGAGAGGTAGAGAGAGAAACAGAGATAGAAAAAGAGATTGACACAGAGAGATTGACACAGAGAGTGTCGTAGAAAATATCATTATGTCATTATAGATCTGTGTTGAGATATCATTTTATCTTTGTACAGCTTGACTGGTTCAATATGGCCAGCTAGTATAATGTGTGTGTTTCTCTTTAAAAGGTCAGAAAGTACCAAGGTTATCTTCCCAGCCAGCCAAAGCAAGGTTGTGCTATTACTTCCCGTAACTGGGAACCGTTTTTATTTACTTTCATCATCATATCTGATGTATAATGTTACGTCTTGCAAGTGTGTATTAATGTACGTTCTGCCCAGACCTCTTAGTAACTTTGCTGGTCAGACTCTTATGTGCGAACATGAAGTCTCTGATTGTAAACTGAACTTTCATTTGTGGCCACAGATGAAATAAACGATGTTTTCTATTTTTAATAACGACTCAGAATGATTTATACAAACGGCTCATCTTTTGTCCTTTAACATTTTCCATAACAAGAGGTAGAGAGAAAGTGAGTAAGAGCGAGTGATAGAAAGATAGATCTATCTAGACCTGGGAAAAGGTGTTCCGGGGCTTCCGGTCCCGCCCCACAGCGCATGGCTGGCTGATTTTCCTGTGCTCAGCAACCGGACAACATTATCCTTGATTACTTATTATTTTTTATACCATTTAATTTTCCAGAAGTCGGAATTATGTCTAAACAGACACAGAGCAAGTTGGGAACCTTGAACGAAGTAGATAGAGATCTCATCAGGTCGATATTCCGAGAGGAAACGGACGCTATCTTGGCTAAGCTAGCGGGCAGGGTTGATGTGTTGCAAGAGGAGGTGGCTGTAATAGGCACACGTTTAACCATGGCGGAGGAGGGTATGTCCGCGGTCGTAGGCTGCTGAGACCAACGTTGCAGGGATATTAATCTTGGAGGACAGGCTGCGTGATTGTGAATTGAAGGCGGCAGACCTGGAGGACCGCGGAAGGAGATGCAATGTGAGAATCTACGGTCTGCCTGACGAGACGGAGGATGACGACCCGATTGGGTATCTTGAAGAAATGATCCCAAACTGGTTCCCTAAGCTAGCTCGGCCTGAAATTGAAAGAGCACACAGGATTTATAGGCCCGCTACCCAGATGAAGGGCGGACGTGCAAACCCCCGCACATTTATTTTCTGCTGCCTGAGATTCCAGACGAGGCAGCACATACTAAGGGAGGCCAGGCAGAAACCTCCGGTGGTAAATGGACGTACATTATGATTCGCCGCTGACTTTAGAAACCATACGGATAAGCGGCGTAGAGCGTTCGCAGGAGCTATGGACCTGGCACGGGAGCGAGCTATGGAGGTGTTTCTGCTATTCCCAGCAACGTTAAAGGTAAAGACGGGATGGGGAGAGGTATCGTGCAACCGGCTGTTCAAATCACCATCCGAGGCGGAGGAATATATCCGAAGAAGCAGCAAGGTCGTTCCGACGGGGGGGAGCGGACAGGCCGCGGTGGAGCATGCGCCGAGCGACGGGCAGTGAGAGGCTGGAGCGGGTACCTGAGGCGGTCTCGCACTCTTCTAGACAGGGGTGTCCTCTTAGCCCAGGACTCTTTGCTTTATCGCTCGAACCTTTAGCTCACTACACGCGGATGATGTACTCCTATTTATGCAGAACCCAGCCGTCTCTCTGCCCTACCTCCTCCAAGTAATAGATGATTTCGGCAGCCTATCTGGATTTAAGATCAACTGGCCAAAATCAGCCTTTCTTCCACTCAACGAGGCTGCGAAGGCAACCCTCCTTCCAGCAAATATTCTCATGGTAGAGCACTTTAAATGCCTGGGGATTGAAATATTCCCAACTGTCAACCAGACAGTAAAGTATAACTACTCCAGCTTGGGTGACAGGATTACGAAGGATTTTGACAGGTGGTCCAAATTATAGAACTCATTACAGGCCTGTGCCTCGATAATTAAGATGAATGTCTTACCTAGAATTAATTTTATCAGCTCCATGCTCCCGTTGTCCCCTCCTGTTGGTTACTGGCAAAAACTGCACTCTGCTGCATATAAATTAGTCTGGAATAACAAACGCCCACGCTTAAAGAGATCCACTGTACAGAGGAGTAAGCTCGACGGGGGTTTAGCATTTCCAGACTTTAAGTATTATTTCCAAGCTTACTCTCTAAGACCTCTTATCACTTGGTTTGACGCTCAAGCGGCTGTTTCCTGGCACCCATTGGAGGAGGAGAAGGTATCCCCACACAGACTTCAAGATATTGTGTATACCAACATCTCAATTAAGCAATGCAAATTACGATTTGGACCTCTGATCACACATGTGATCCAGATTTGGCGTGACACCCAGAAAGCATGCACTAACCGTCATAAGTGGCACACGTACTCCCCACTATTCAATAACAATTAGCTCCTTATTGGACAATGACCCATTAGATTCCCCAGATGGGAGGGGAAAGGTATCCATTTATTGAGGGATATGTTCAATGACTCTGGTATCCGGTCCTTTCAGGACCTATCCAACGAATTTGATCTCCCCGGTAACACCTTTTTCTTTTATTTACAAATGAGGGCAGCACTAAAGGCTCACGGAGTTCCATGGGACGCTCCACTAGAACGTCATCGGTTTCAGAAATTCTTCTATGACAGAGAGACATCGAGAGGCTTCGTCTCTGACTTTTATCGGCACCTACTTAACTCCTCATACAACCCTAAAAAACCTACCCTTAGATACGATTTGGAGAAAGGATATCCCTGAGTTGGATATAGATTTTGACTGGGATGCGGTATGGGAAAATATTAGGCTATCATCACGCAACCCAGATCACCAACAGATTCATACAAATTTTGTTCATAGGACTTATTTGACCCCCAGGCGATTGAACCTGATGGGTCTCAGGCCTGACTCTCGATGTACCTTGTGTCCAGCCGGTGCCATTGGAACATACATGCATATGTATTGGGAATGCTCTCCTGTTGAGAGCTTTTGGGAAAATGTCACCACTCAGCTGTCAGAGATTTTCTCTCTAACTATACCGGCCTTGCCTTCAGTTTTGTTGTTAAATGATGTTTCTCAACTGCCGACCTCTGCACAAGTAAAGAGACTCATTTTGGCTGGTCTGATGGCTGCCAAAAAGCTGATTGCCTCACGCTGGATACAACCAGATAATTATGTCCGAAGGTATGGATTCTCACCTATCTTGATGTTATTTATTTGGAGATTTCCACTGCACGTGTCATAGGTGTTAATGAGGCCAATATCGCGGTATGGTGGGCAGTGGTGGAAAAACTAAAAGAACGCATATGATTCTGGAAGATGAGCACTGAATAAGGTATTATATTGATGTCTCACGTTGGGGTCCTGGGGCAAAAGGGAGGGGGGGGGGGGGGGAACGAGCGAATATTCATGTGTGTTGATGGTTATGGTGTTTTTTGTATTTTTGTTTTATTTATTATTTTTCATTCAATGTTGATTCTATGTATATTTTCGGACCCCCTTCTGATCTGGGTCTGGTGATCGTGGGCTCTGGCTGGGGGTGGCCGCGGTTTGGAGTCTCTGCGGGTCGAGGCGCTAAAGAGGCGTGGTGCTTTGGCTCGCAGGGGGGCCGGGCTGGGGGTCCTCCGGGATGGGGCTTGCGGTTGCCAGGCCTGGAGGTGGAGGGGATTCGGTGAGCAATTTTTATAGTATATATTTTATTTTATTTTATTATACTTTTATTTGGTGTCAACCTTATTGTCTAATCAGTGTTGTGTTAGTTTATGTTCTTGGATGTATTTTATGTATTATTGTTATTATTGTGTTATGAGTTGTGTTGTTTCATGTTTGAAAATTGAAAATAAAAATATTTGGTCAAAAAAAAAAAAGGTGTTCCGGTCATTCCGTGTTCATCCGAGTCTGAGGGGCTGTCTACACGAGCGCTGGGTTTAATGTAACCATGATTGTATGTGCGCAGTTGCACTGTTCACCCACACACAACCGGGGTTTTGCTACACTGCAACCGCGGTAACGTGTATCTCTTTCTATTTGACTATTGCTAATCGATCGTTCTTTTCTATGGTATAGTGGAGTTCCCTTTACTCTGCGCTGCAAAACACGTTTTCTCATTCATTTGATTGGTCCGTTTGAAATAAGTCGGAGTCGAGACAGGCGCTTCTTCAAGTTGAAAACAGAACGCAATCTGTTTTAATGGTAAACACAGATTAATCAAAGTTTAACAGCAGGAATTACTACTAGTCTAAGTCATCATCGTCTTCAGGTAGGTTTGGTTCCCGTCTCATTCTATTCGTCTCTGCTCTCGAACCGTGTGGTAAAAGCTTCTCCCAGGATCGTCTTCCCAGCGTCTGTGTCTCCTCCATTCAGCTCCACCTGCTTTTAAGAACTGAAGCCACCTCCCTGGTCTCGCCCCGTCAAGTGACGTCGGCCCAGGAACATGGCTTCTCTGATTGGCTGAATTACTTTAGATGGTATCCATTTTGTGGTATACGTCATCCTGAATCTGAGAAATCACCTTTTAAGGTGATATGTGAGTTGTTTAGGCCAAGATTTGCTGTAACGGGAGGCAGGCACTATTTTCACCATTTCCTCCATCCGCGGTTTACATCAAATCACTTTTCTTATTGATTGCATTGTTTTATAAGGATTTACATGTATAGATTACTTCCTGATTATTAGACTATATTATTTCCATTGTTTTCTCCAGAAGTCTAGAGTTGATCCATCCTATTTTGAACAGGGGACGTTTACATTTCCTTAGTTTAACGTTAAGGTACTTTTGCTTAGATTTTATTAACTTAAAAACTAGTAATTATGTCCTAACTTAATTAGACTATTAAGTTACTATTTTCCCCGACGTTGTAGTAAGTATGATACCTGAATTCTCCTAGTCTTGGTTCTATAAGTAACCAAAGAGTATTATTTATTCCATTTTTTACTTTTACTTTACCAATTATGTCGCTAGGTATATATAAACCATGTTTGCCAAGTTCTAATTCTACCCTAACCTATTTGTATTGCTTAAGTCAACTTAACAATGACTGACAACCATCCTACTTAGTTTCATCATTACGGGTCTGAACTGGGCTAAGTATTATTGCTATTTCCTGAATAGTTCTAAATGTTTAATTTTATTATAACAACGTTTTTAAACCAACCCTAGTTTACCTCTGTCTCATACCAGACAGAAGAGCTAAGCATCTCTTCTGTCCCCAACCTCACCGTCTCTACTGCACATTTCCTTCAGGCTACCTTTTAACTTTATTGTATAGGGGATTAAATCACTTAGCCATGTCTATTATTTATCTTATTTAGTCTCAAACTTCTCCATATCTTATACTCCTCCCATCTAGCTTACTTTTAATACTTAATACTTTATATTCCAGTGTATTTGATCTAGATCTAAGCCTTTAATTACCAAGTAGTTTTCTATTGGTGTGAGTCTGACCAAATGCTCTTCTGGCCAGCTGCAGCATAAGGATTAAAATACCTGATTACACTCACCTCTCACATTGCTCTAGTGAGTGAGCTGTCGGTGTCTAGATAGAATCAACAGGAACTTTGACCTTTCAACTCTATTTCTAGCCTTCAAGCACTAGTTTATTAGTCTAAAGTTATTTACCGTGGCCCTTACTCAGTCCCTATGTCCGTTCTGTGTGGGGGGATGTTGAGTTTCACCCTGCCATCTGTTTACCTACTGACCTCAAGGCCTGACCATCTAGATAGATAGCCTGGTGGCTTTCCTATTTGAAGATAGGTGACAGCGGAAAGCCATTTGCAGTTAACTGAAGTTTTCTATTGATACTTATCCTTGTATAGTCGGTTTGCCCTCTTTACCCTAAAGATTAACTGTTTTCCCCATAATTACTTACCAAGCCTTGTCTCGTAGACCTGTAACTGGGAATTTGATTTGATAATTTACCACAATCCCTTCTCTGAGGGTTCTAACTCTCATTATGTAACCAGTAAATTCCAAAATCAAACATTATATAAACCATAATCCTGTTAATATTTCTTAATTTTTTTTTTTATTTTTTAATTTAAAAATTTTAAAAATACAAAAACCACAATACCATAACAATTTTCTTCTGTACAGTTGTAAACTCATTCTTCACTCTTTCCCCCCACCGTCATTAAACACTTCTAAGTCCCACACGTTATCAGTTATTATTATTGACTCCATGTCTATTGGAAGGTAATCAGTCAAGAATTGTCTTCCAAATTTATCAGCTTTTTTGTTTATGACTATTTTATCCATGTAATTAGCTTCAATGTGTCTATTTTGTGTAATTGACTGTGCAAGAAAAGATTAATACATCACCCCAACAAAAGATTAACAATTCTAAAAAAACGAGGGAGACTTAAACAAGAAAACATATACAATTTTCCTCCCTCGAAAGGACCACTTGAGGTCTATTTTCCTTAGCTTCAATCCTGTCAGTTATCCTTCATCGAAACCTCTGAGGTCTATTGATAACCCTTTGTGGCCGTGGCCTCTTTGTTGAATTTGCGCTAATCGCTATCTCCTCTGGTGCCTCCGGTACATCTGTCGGTACGCCTTCAAAGTCCACAGAGGAAAAAACATTATTCAATTCCAATTCATGATCTCCTCTGTCTGGCTCCTGTAAGAATCCTTCATTTCCCACAGAGGGACAATCGTTTTGCCCCCTGTCTGGTTCACCATAATCATCCTCGTTTTCCCCTTCGCCTTGCATTTCCTCCTGTTCTTGATCAATGAACAGGGGTTCAGATTCCAATTCTTGCCGATCCTGCAGGGCTTTTACGCAATGCGAAAGATGAAACCACATCGGTGATCCTTTAACCTGTAGAGCCTTTTCCGTAGCTCGTACGACCTCATACGGTCCTTCTCGCCGCGCTCCGTACCACTTACATCTGAACACTTTTAGATAAACGTTATCTCCTGGTATTATCTGAGGTGCACTCCGCCTATTCTCCTCCTCTTCTGTTTCCTGTTTACTGGAAATATAATCGAAAATCGCCCCATGGAGCTTTGTCATGTACTTTACGTACTCACGCATCTCATGGTCCAGGATGTCCAAACTCTGACCTTTGCCTGTTGCGAGCAAGCCTGGCACAACCATACATCGGCCAAACAACATTTTGTGCGGTGTTAAACGCAGGCTTCGAATTTCGCTTGAACGACACGCCATTAATGCTAACGGTAGAGCACTTAACCAATTTAGACCTGTGTGTTGACATATTTTAACCAATTTGTTCTTCAGAACCCCTTTCATGCGTTCTACAGCCCCCTGGCTCTGAGGGTGGTAAACGGAACCTAAACGCTGTTTTACCCCCAGTTGTTGGAGTACTAAACGTACAGTCTTGTCCACAAATTCTTTTCCATTATCATTGGAAATCTTGTCAGGAATTCCAAACCGGCTTATTACGTCACGGCATAAGAACTTAGCTACCGAGGCAGAATCCTTGTGCTTGGTCGCGCACGCCTCCACCCACCTCGAAAAACGACACACGACGACGAGAATATACCGCTTCTGGCTAATCGGTTTTATCATGTCTACATAGTCAATCACAAGTTCTCTCATGGGGCCATTTGGTGTGGGGATGTGTCCCGGAGACACAACAATTCCTCTACGTGCATTATTCTTGCTGTAGTATGTTTGGCGCCCAAAAACCATACTCTTCTATTTTTCTACTCACCTCTCTCCAGTGTGCATGGCAGAAATCATGCGCCGTTTGGATCAGCAGTCCGACCAGGCCCGTCGGTGCAACCACAAGTCCTTCATGGTTCCGCCACAAACCTGTCCCATCCCTACTAGCCCCTCTTGCTGACCAGAGATTTCTCTCCACCTGACCAGCCTCTTCCTGAAAGTTCAAAACATCTTTGTAAGTAATCTTATCTTCCAGCTCAACCTCGTGTGTGATAACCAATACCTTACCTGCTCTGTCCGCACCTGTCACTCGCTTGGCAGCGTCATCTGCCATGTTGTTACCTCTGGTCACCTTAGACTCATCAGACTGATGGGCAGCACATTTGATGATCGCAATTTGTTTGGGTTTCATTATTGCTCCTAACAAATTGGTTATCTGACTACAGTGATGTATGGCGGTACCATCTGCTCTCTTAAAACCTCGCCCTTTCCACACCACGCCGTAGAGAAAAGCTATGTTCTGCGCATAACTACTATCAGTATAGATATTAACAATCTTGCCTTCTGCCATTTTGCATGCTTCAGTCAGAGCGACTAATTCTGCCAACTGAGCTGAGCAGGGTTGTGTCAAGGCTTCGGCCTTCTCTATGACAAACCCATCACCTTGTGATTTTACTACTGAGTAACCTGCTTTTAGGTCCTCTCCAACTCGATAACATGAGCCGTCTGTCCATAGTTCCAAATCAGGACTACTAAACGGAAAAGTCTGCAAGTCAGCTCTAAGTCTGGAGTACCTCTCGGCTTCAGCCACGCAGTCGTGAGGGTCTCCATCCTCAGGCTTAGGAAGGGTCTGCGCTGGGTTCACCGTGGAACACCTAGTCAAAGTAACATCTTCCTGTTCCAAAATCCTGTAATAATTTTTAAGACGGGGTATCGTTAGTGCAGATTTACCAGATTCCAACAAATCTTTTACTGCATGTGCTACCATAATATTTACTGGATACCCCATCATGATACTTGCAGCTTTTTCATACATCAAGAAGACCCCGGTGCAAATTCGGTAGCACGGAGGCATTCCCATTTCCACCTCTGAGTAGGCGACGGAGTAGTATCCTATTGGCTGCGGATGGATCCCCACCCCGGTGTTTTGGGTCAGCACCGTGCATGCATATCTCTGATCTGAAGAGGAAGAGACATAGAGTATGAATTGCTTGGTATAATCAGGCAAAGCCAGGGCAGGGGCAGCTAACATACGGGTCTTTATGGTTTCAAATGCCCGCAGGCCCTCCTCAGTCCATGTTAATTTAGCACTCAACTTATCGTTTCCGCACACTTTTATCATGGCTCTTAAGGGCCCTACTAGCTCTGTGTAGTTCTCCACCCAAGTGGAACTATACCCCACGATCCCCAGAAAAGCCATCATCTGACGTACAGTCACTGGTTTGGGAGCTTTCTTAATAGTCACCAAATGTTCTTCTGAAATAGCCCGATGGCCCTGTGAAATTAATTGACCTAGATAGGTCACCTTAGGTTGACAATATTGCAATTTTTTAAAAGACACCTTGTGGCCTTTCTCTGCTAATAGCTGCAATAACTTAACAGATTCCTTATGACATGTTGTCTGATCATCGGCACACAAAATAATGTCATTCATATACTGAATGACTCTGGACTTCAATATCTGGTCTAGCCCGTCTAGATCTTCTCTTAAGATTTTGTTAAATATGTGTGGAGAATGCTTTAATCCCTGAGGGATCCTAGTGTACTCATAATGCTCATTTTTTATTTTTATTTTTTAACTTCTTTTTTTTAGCGTTTATCGCTTTTCTGGTCAAGCATGACCGACAGAAACAGGTTGAAAATGAGATGTAGAGCAGGGGAAGACATTCTGAGAAATGACGGCGGGTCCGGGAATCGAACTCGTGTCCCCCAGATCCGTGACGAGCACGGTTTTCCCCGACGCAGAAATAGCGCCGAGATATGCGGTGAGCTACGGGAGCTCCCCTATAATGCTCACTTTTATAGGTAAACCCAATTTCTTTTGGCACTCCTTGCTCAAGGGTACACTAAAATAAGCACTACACAAATCTATAACCGTAAAAGACTCAGCCTGCGGTGGGATGAATGTCAGTATCGTGTGGGGATCTGGGACATCAGCGGGATAGTCAATTAAAACCTCATTGACCGCCCTCAAGTCGTGTACCAACCGGTACGAGGTGTCAGGTTTCTCCACCTGAAGCAACAGCGTGTTGCTCCTGGGGTTATTCGTTTTCTGTAGTACTCCTGCTTTCAGAAGTCCTCTGATCTGTGGCTCGATTCCAGCCACTGCTTTTTCCTTCAGTGGGTACTGACTTTTCCAGGGCAGGGTTGCTCCTGGTCTAAGCTCCACCCTCACTGGTTGAGCAGATTTGATTAGTCCGATGTCAGTGCTATGTTTGGACCACAGCACTTCTGGCACGGCCTCCATAATCTCCTCCTGGAGGCTCAATTTCTTTGGGATTTCTTCCACTGTCTCCTGTGACAGCTGCACCGTTTGGGGGCGTCCCATCCCTGTGCCTTGAACCATTATCTTGACAAACCACTTGTCCGGGCTTATCCATATGAATCGGTTTTCCTTCGTCTGTTCGAAATCCATTTCTTCTGCCTCTTTCATCATCCCTCCGATGTGTTGTTGATCGCACAAGTCTGTCACGTGGGGAACGCTGCCTGCAATCTCGTGTTCCTTTTGCAGATAGGTGCTCCTTGCGAGCCGTATTGCTGCTCCTTGGGGTCCCATTATAATGCTGGTGGCGTTGAGCTGTACCTCCTCTGGTTGATTTCTCAGCCACTCCTTGGCTTGTGTCTTATCCGCATCTCTATAGTACTGTAGAGTGCAATGGTATGGTGTCTCTGGGTTCTTTGCTTCTGGCATGTTGGCTGTGATGAATGCATCCCATTCCAATGCTGGCCCAAGCAATTCCTGGCTTAGGTCTCCCAACCAGTATACTTCCGGTGGTCGGGTGTCTGTCCTTTGCATCATCTGATAGTAGTGATCTTCTGGGACATCGATCACACAACCATCAGGCGTGCATAAAATGTTCATCCCCAGCATACCAAGGCCATCCCTGCCCAGTAAGCCGATGGGTGCGGTGTCTGAGACCAATATGGAAACCGTTGCTTCTTTGCCTCTGTATTTCAGGGTGACAGGTTCTGTCACTGGGATCAGCTATTTGATTCCCTCAAATCCAATTTGCCGTACATATCGCCCTGACATGGGTAGGTGTGTGGCATCCTTAAGTTGGACTACAGTGAACGCCGCGCCGGTGTCTGCCATCATTCTGACAGATTGATCATTTACCGTTACGTACACTATTTGCTCCTCCCTTACGTTTGACAATGACAGCTGACACCCCCCCATTGAATTATCTGGGCCCCGTCAGAACGTCTGCTCCGGCCCCCTGGATGGATTTACTGGGCCCATGTTCTGTTGTTGATTCTGATTTTGGGTCTGGCCTTGATTCTGATTCTGGGTCTGGCCTTGCGTCCGATTCTGGGTCTGGTCTTGCGTCGAATTCTGGGTCTGGCCTCGAGCCGGCCCGTAATACTGATCCTGGAGTTGGCCGTATCCTCCTCGGCCACCTCCTCTGTTATTTTCTCGACCCCTGTTGTTGGCTCTTTGGACTCGCCACCCTCTGTCACAGGTCCTGGCCAGATGTCCTATTTCTCCACAAATTCCAGCATTCTGTCGAAGACGGGAATCCAGTCGGTCCTCCTCTTTGGCCTCCATTCTGTCCTCGGGGCTGCCAGTTCGGCCCCCTCTGGTACTGTTGTTGTACTGGTGCCGGCCCTCCCTGTGTTATGGGCTGTGCTGGTTCCTGGTTGTTCAGTTGTCCACCAGTCCCCATCTCAGCTTTGGGCTGTGCGGCTTGTACCATAGCCTGTAGGTATTCCACTACCTTGGTTGCCTCGACAGGTTGTTGGTACAAGAGCTTTCGCTGGCTAGCCGTTTCTTTTTCCTTGGCCTGTTGCTCCTTCTTCCTGTACAGCTCAACTTGATGGCTCACGTTTTCCATGTACTGGTTTAGAGGAAGACTTCCCAGACATACCACCTCATTCAGTTTTTGTCTCACCTCACTGGAGAGGCCCCGCTGAATCTTTTCTCTGAGCATCGCCTCCCCCATCGGATTGGCTGCTGGGTCTTGGCCAGTCATGTCTCTCCAGGTGGTGTAGGCCTTCGCCACATACTCCCTGGGATGGGTATCAGGCCCCAAGGCACCAATGTAGATCTTGTCTGGGTGCATCATGGTTGGATAGGTTTCCCGCAGGGCTTGCCACAGTACTCCCCTGTGGGCGGCGAATAGGTCCTGGTCATGTGCTCCTGAAACTACGTACCTCATCATACCAGCCTTGTGTAGTAGTTCTTCCATGGCCGAGACTCCTACTTTGTGAGAGAACAACCGCTTGACATCGCCGATAGCCAGCTGTTGGCCTACCATCAGTTCCTCCAGTTTGGCAATCCACGGAAATGCCCCATTCTGGAGGGATGGCAATTTCTCCGATATTTGGGTCATATCTGAAGCATTCCAGGGCTTATATTCCAATCCCTGTTGTTTTATTATTACTGGGGCCATGTTGAACGTTTGCCCTTTTGTAGTTGATCTCGTCACTCTTCTCGATTCGGTGGCTTCCAACTCTTTGATGTTTCTCATTATTTTGTCACTTTCTTCTTCCAAAGCTTCTCGCATGGTTTCGGCCTGTCTCCAGGTGTGGGTGACCGCTTTGTAGCCCTCGGAAACAGAGTCTTTGTCCTCGTTGTAGACCTGTATCCGTTCTTCCATCTAGCTTTTTTCCTTGACTATTCCCCGGTGCTTTACTTTTAAGTCCTCCAGGGGGTCTCTCAGTCTCATCATCTCGCTGCTTTCTTTGGCGGCTGATGGGGAAGAGTAGTTTGGAGCAGATGGTCTACTTTTTGGTGTCCTCACGGAGGCTCCCCTCTGTTCCTCCTCTTGCTCTCGCTCCTTGTCCTTTTTCTCCCACTGGTCCATTGCGGCGCCCACCGCTGAGTCTTCCTCTAATTCCTCCTCTTCTCTGACGGCTGAGGGGGGGGGACTTCTCGTTGGCTCTCTCTGGTGGTAGTATTCCCTATCGCTAAGGTCGCTGGCGGCAAAGGGGGGGGACCTCTCGTTGGCTCTCTCTGCCGGTAGTATTCCCTATCGCTAAGGTCGCCACCGTATATATATTTTTTAAATTCCAGTCCTTTTTCCAGAGTCCTCCTTTCGCCCCCTGTGCGTCCCTGTCCTTCAGCCCAGAGAATAGCCTTCTGTGCGGCAGAGAGCGGTACAGTCTGCCTTTGTCGGTGTTGTTGTTCCATATATATCTTCGCCGCTCTGGTAGCAGGAGGAGTTCGGGGGGCGAGTTGTTCGCTCCCTCCTTTCAATCTCCTCTTGCTCGTCTGCTCCAGGCGTTAGGGTGATTCTTGTCACTGCACGTCCCGACTCTGTCTCACGGCCCCTGTTGTTAGTTATATTATAAAGGCTGTTCATTTCTATCACAGGCAGGATAGGGTATATTGGTTCCCTATTCCTGCTATCATATGGTGGGGGTGCTATAGCTACCTCAGTTCTTACCTGTTCTGCTCTCGGTTGGAGTCCTTGGGTGAGCGGGGCTATCTCAGCTGCGCTTTGGGAGGTGACAATTGTCATGTTAGGGGCCAGGGGAGTGGTCGTGATTGGGGCTACCTCCTCTATCGGCTTGGCCTCCTCACTGACAGTAGAACTGCCCTTTTCTTCACTCTTCCTTCTCTCAGCTTCCCGAGAGAAGAGTTCTAAAGTGGTTATCTCTTGCATGCGTTTTTCCCCTCTCTTCCTCCCCTTTCTCCCCTTTTCCTCCTCCGTTTTATAAGTCCTAATTAGAGCATGCAAATCTGCTATTATAGCTAAATCAAAAGAGCCTTCAATAGGCCAACGTTTTGCGATGTGTGGCCATCTTTTGTTCCATTTCTTTGATAATCTAGTAATTTTTGCCAAATAATAAGGATTGTCCTGTGTGAAAGGATTATTTTTAGCAATAATTTGTACTGGATTATCCTCCATCCAACCAATTAGGGTAGTCATCTCTTTATTTGCCACGGTTTCCATTTTCTTATATGAGTTTCTATTTCTCATTCACCAGAGTTTTAATTCCTATTTTGTTTTCTAGTCTAAAAAATCAGTTTTCTCTATTTTTTTTTTCAAATGGCAGCAGGCAAGGAAGTGTTTTTTGTATTCCCTGTCTAAATGTAGGTGTCTATTTTTTTGTGACTATCTCCTGCTCGCACAGCCACTAACGGCACTTGTACACCCTGTCTATTCTTTTCTTTCCCTCTCACTGGTGATCTGTAGTCTTACCTGACTTGTGGTGCCCTTGTCGCCTGGCAGAACTGCTGAAAGACAGAGCACAAAATACAACAGTTCTCTTTCATTTCCAACTGAAATCTCACTTTACTCAGTATATATTTTTCAGTATGAATATATCTTTTATCTAAAATTCATACCACATCAAATTTTTTAGAGATCTTGTACCAACAGTATGAATAATCTTTTACTTAATTCATACACTTTTCAAACAATGAGAGATATTGTGATTGACATTGGTGTTTGCGTTTTAGGTGTCTACTCCCTTATTTCCGCTTATTGGTCAACACACTGGCTTTCCTCCTTTGTCGAATCTCGGCTCTCCAATGTTCCCCGTGGTTTCACTCCAATTCTGTTCACCTCGAAAATCACAAACATCTAGATTAGAGTCTCAAACCTGATTACACATCTCACTCATTCTTTTGTTTCCATATTTCAATACTATTCCACCCAGTGGACACATGCCGAACTCAGATACGTGTCCACTAACACCCTTCAAAAGCATACCTGGACATCGCTCCCTGCATGCCGCGAGGCCCCACCCTCTGTTTTCTGACCCTCTGTTTTCTGAAGCTCATCATCTAGCCTATTAACCCCAGGAAATCCAACGCCCTGCCGAACGATCATGCATAACTGTCCAGACTCAGCACCAGACCCCAGGGACCGAATAACTCCCAACACATCCACCTCTTGTGTACCTACTATGGAAACAAAATTCATTTATACATAACAAACATTACTTTACAATATCCCCAGGCACGTCCCCTATTATCATACCCCTACGTACACCCCAAACCCACCACCCATTGACCCAAAATGTCCACCATTTCAGATAACAGAATGGTAGCCAGGGCGTACTCCTGGTATCCTGGCACCAACGGAACGCCCACCTCTGCTCGGCTCCCCGTATCATCCACCTCTATTACCATCATCATCGCCATAGCAGGTGCAGCCGAGCAGAGTGACTTCTCTACCGCCGGGCCGGCTGCGCAGAGAGTCCTAAACAGATACCCAAAGCATGCTTTGATCACCGACACACACACAACTAATATTACAAATACCACCACTGCATAGAGTAGGTACTTAACTATCACCCAACCTATATACCCTAGCTGCTCTTGGCCCCAATCTGCCCATGATTCCCCCTGAGATTCATGCAGATCCCTTGTAATGTTCTTCAAATGCTCAATTATGTCCGGCATGCCCATTTCATCGTTCGCAGGCACATACGTACAGTACAAAAATACAGTATAACCCCCGCCGTACATAACAACCAACCCGTTACTAGAGTGCACGTCAATAAAGCGCACTTCGCATGTCTAGACAAACCAGAGCACATCCTCGGACCGGCCTGCCCTCCTATGCGTTATTCTGCCTTCTCCTCCTTCAGCCGCGCGTTTCCTATAATTCCTGTAACCCCCACAAATAACAAATAACAACACGCCTTTTAACAACACGTCCACCCACAAACAACACACACAACGTCTCAACCCACCATTAGCCAAACCCCCAATGAGGGGGTGTAGCCGGGCAGGGAAAAGGCCTGGACACGCAGGGAAAGGAAACGGAAAATCCTCCCCCGTGAAACTCGGGATGTAAGTTCTCACCTACTAACCCAGGGGCGCTGGAAGAAGGAAGGGCGTAGGAGAGTTGTCTAAATCAAATCAAATCAAATTTATTTATAGGGCCCGACAACACACGTTAATGTCCCCATGGGCCGTACAGGTCTTCTTTAAACAAGTCAAGAAGACAACATAACAATAAGTCAAGAACAGAACAAGAACACCATAGGGTCCAAACATTTTTTAGATGAATGCAAATAAATGAAAGAATGCAAGCACTCCCAGACATACCCCACGCGAAGGTAAGGAAAAACTCACTAAAACCTAACAATAGGGAAAAAAAGCTCCACAGGCAATGTGGAGGAGAGAAACCTTAGAAGGGCCGTTCAAGGGGGGATCTCCCTTCTTAGATGTCGGTGATAGTAGTGTTGCAGACGGACAGTTGGTAAGCATGCACTCATGTGTGTGGTGAAACACAGATGAGTGCATGCAATAGCAACTGTACATTTTGAAAAATTAAAGATAGAGCTAATAGCGATAGCAACTGAACATTTTGAAAGATTAAAGATAGAGTTGATAGCGGATCTATTTGAGGCACAGGGGCGGCGCAAGAGGGTCACGTCCTCCCCGTCTTAGTCACGGGACATTCAACACTCCGGTCGTTGCTCAGGGACAGCCGGAGACAGGGGGAAGGGGGGTGGCGCAGAGAGGGTCGCGAACTCCCCGACATCATCGCGGGACATCCGGCACTCCGGTCACCACTACGAGACCTCCGAAGACAGGGGGGCACGCAGAGGGGGTCGCAATCTCCCGGCCTTCGTCACGGGACGTCCAACACTCCGGTCAACACTCCAGGACAGCAAGTCATAGGAAGACAGGGAGACGGGACAGGCGTTAGACAGCTCATGAGATTGTAGTAGGCGGACATAGCAATAGATACAAGTGGTAGGCATATATGTGAATGGAGTAGATATATGAAGTAAGCGTATTATGTGAATAGAATAGAAGTACTTAACCCAGCAATGAAACCGCGTTGACTGTTAATCTGTTAACAGTCTGTTAATCAGTTGACAGGACCACGGACAGACGGCGGTGAATAACTGATCCAATGCCTCGGAGGTGCATGTAGAGCAGTCACTACAAGCTTGGCCAAGACCCCGAGGCATCCATCACCTTGGTCAGCGCCAGGAGACGGGTACTCAGAGAGAAGGGGGAGGGAGGGGGGGGGGGGGGAGAGGGGGGGGGGGGGGAAGAGTTAGAGAGTTCCCATGTTTGTGGTGCTGCAAAGGAGCAGACATGTAGTACCCTGTAGTGCCATGTAGTACCCCGTAGTGCCATGTAGTACCCTATAGTACCCCATAGTGCCATGTAGTACCCCGTAGTATCCTGTAGTACCCTGTAGTGCCATGTAGTACCCTGTGGTGCCATGTAGAGCTATGTAAGCCATGTAGTACCCTGTAATGCCATGCAGTACCAAGTAGTACTCTGTGGTACCATGTAGTACCCTGTACCCTAACTAAACTACCCTATAGTAAACTACCCAGTGGTACCATGTAGTACCCTGTACCATAACTAAACTACACAGATTAATCTAAAGGTCAGTCCCCGACCAGGTGAGATCAAGGTAGGTTGAAGGAGAGAGAGAAAAGATGAGTCTTAAGCAGGGATTTAAAAGCTTCGACAGAGCAGGCGCCCCTGATGACGGCAGGTAATTTGTTCCACAGGTAGGGAGCGCGGTAGACAAAGGCTCTGTGGCCGGCGGATTTCTTTTTAACCCTAGGGGTCGATAGAAGCCCCGCATTTTGTGAGCGCAGAGCACGAGCGGGCGAGTATCGGGAGATGAGATCAGATAGATAGAGCGGTGCAAGCCCATTTAAAATTTTGTAGGTGAGGAGTAGCACTTTAAAGTCAGAGCGGGCTTGGATAGGAAGCCAATGTAGGGCGGACAAAACTGGTGTGATGTGATCAAATTTTCTAGTTCTAGTTAGTATCCGTGCAGCCGCATTTTGCACGAGTTGAAGATTTTTGATGCTTGAATTAGGTAAGCCTGAAAAAAGTGCATTACAGTAGTCCAGACGTGATGAGACAAAAGCATGAATCAGGGTTTCAGCATCAGCCAGAGTTAAAATGGGGCGTATTTTTGCGATATTACGAAGATGGAAGAATGCAATTTTGGTGACATTTTTTATATGTGCATTAAATGAGAGGGAGGAATCAAAAATGACTCCGAGGTTTTTTATGGTGGAGCTCTGGGATACATGACAGGTATCAAAGTTGAGGGAGATGTCCTGAAACAGGCCTCTGTGGTTTGGGGGGCCAACAATTAACATCTCAGTTTTATCTGCATTAAGGAGTAGAAAGTTTTGCGACATCCATTTTTTGACGGCAAGCAAGCAGGCCTCAAGGTTTTGTAGTTGGGAGGAATCATTTGGCTTAATAGGTATATATAATTGGGTGTCATCAGCGTAAAAATGAAAGTTTATGCCAAATTTGCGTATGATATCGCCGAGGGGTAGCATGTAAATCGAAAATAGCAAAGGGCCCAGGACAGAGCCTTGTGGGACACCACATTGCACTGGGAGGGTCTCAGATGTTAAATCATTATAGACCACGCAGTGTGTTCTATCAGTTAAATAGGATTTAAACCAAGCTAGTGCGAGCCCCCGAATGCCAACATGGTTCTCAAGCCGACCTAGAAGAATCGAGTGATCGATAGTGTCAAAGGCTGCACTGAGATCAAGCAATAAGAGCACAGAGGTGAGGTTTGAGTCAAGAGAGAGCAGTAAGTCATTTGTGACTTTGGTAACCGCCGTTTCGGTGGAGTGTAAGGCTCTAAAGCCAGATTGAAATGATTCATTAAGATTATTGTTTGATAAATGGTCAGTAAGTTGCGTTGCGACGATCCGTTCTAACACTTTGGATAGGAATGGGAGATTGGAGATAGGTCTGTAATTTTTCAAGATTAGAGGGTCGAGGTTCGGTTTTTTAAGTAATGGTTTAATGACGGCTGATTTAAAGGCCAGGGGCACCACGCCAGTAGACAAAGAGGTGTTGAAGATATTGAGTAGGGCAGGGCCTAGAGTTGGGAAGAGTTTTTTGATGAGAGTTGCTGGGAGAGGGTCAAACAGACATGTTGAAGGTTTAGCCGCGCCAACCAGTTTAGAGAGGGCACTAAGTGAGACGTTTTCAAGGCAGCATAGCGTATGACTGGAATCAAAGTCAGGGGGAATGCCCGTCAAAGGTTGGGAGGGACTCTGATTGTTGAGTAAAGCAACAATTTCATCTCTAATGAGGTCAATTTTCTTGGTAAAAAATGTCATGAATTCGTTAGCCGAGAACGCATGGTTTAGGGCACTTGGTTGTTTCTGCGTAAGTTTTGCAACTGTGTCAAACAGAAACTTTGAGTTGTTTTTGTTTTCATTTATGAGCCTGGAAAAATAAGAGGTTTTGGCAAGTGAGAGTGCCTTTTTGTAGTTACGTAAACTATCATTCCAGGCGAGGCGGAATACTTCGAGTTTGGTCGAACGCCATTTATGTTCAAGTTTGCGACAAGCCTTTTTAAAGGAGCGCGTTTCCTCCGTAAACCAGGGAGTTAGTTTTTGCGGAGCACGTTTAATTTTAGGTTTAAGGGGAGCGACAATGTCGAGGGTGCTACGAAGGGCGGCATTAAGTTTGTCTGTAAAGAGATCAAGGGGGCCAGAGTAAGAGAGGAAGGGAGAGAGGGTAACTGGTAGGCAGTTAACTAGAATTGGGACAGTTGAGGCGTTAATACGACGGCTCATGTAGGATTCTACACTGTCTGGGCGAGAAACCGTCAGATCAATTTGAAATTTGATGAGGTAGTGGTCTGAGAGAGCAGGAACATAGGGGGAGACGGTCAAATTTGACACAGTGAGACCGCGGGCTAGGACTAGGTCAAGGGTGTTCCCACCACTGTGAGTGGGTTGGTCAACGATTTGAATGAGACCGACAGAGTCAATGATGTCGGTAAAAGCCTTATTTAGGGGATCTAGAGTTTTATTGGAATGAATGTTAAAATCACCAACAATTAAAATGTTATCTGAGCGCATAACAAGCTCAGAGATGAAAGTTGAAAATTCATCTAGGAAGAGGGTGTAAGGGCCTGGGGGGCGGTATAGGACAGCCATTACAAAGGATGCAGTGGAGGTAGGAATCAGACCGCCACACTTTCTGTTGGGTGGAGAGGGATGCAACAGGAGCACCTCAAACGAGGAAAACTTACAGTTTGCGTCGGATGTAAAGTTGTGCTTAGAGTCATAAATTAGAGCAACTCCGCCTCCTTTCTTGGAGGTGCGTGCGATGTGGGAGCTACTAAAATTAGGGGGTGAGGCCTCGTTTAAGGGCAGAAAATCATTAGGTTTAAGCCATGTCTCAGTGAGGCCAAATAGGTCGAGACTATGGTCTGTTATCAGTTCATTTACCAAAAGAGCTTTGGTTGGCAGAGAGCGGATGTTGATAAGGCCAACCTTCACACTCTCTGTATACTTAGCAGCGCGGTTTTCAGCCATGTGGGTAGGTTTAATCGCAATTAAGTTGGCATGGTTTATCGCACAAGGACGAGCTGGGTAAAGCGGAGCGTAACGGGATATTCTAGTTTTGATTGGGTATACAGGTTTAGGGGTAGAGATAGAAAGAGAGGAGTGGGGAGCCTGGTGGAGGAGGGACCGAGCAAGAAAGGTATAAGGATTGGCAGGGTCCATCAGTTTAGCATGACTAGCAGGCTCGCTAAGAGCCTGCACCCTGGCATGCTTGTGGGGTGGCTGTCAGCCCGAAGCTATAATCTTGTCTATATTGCGAGATAAGAGAGAGGCGCCTTGCATGTTAGGATGCACGCCGTCCTTTCTCAGCAAGCCAGGGCGCCCCCAGAAAGAGGACCAATTATCCACGAACCCTAAGCCCTGTTCTTTACAGTATTTTTCCAGCCATCGGTGTAGAGAAGCTGTCCTACTCACGAACTCATCATCATGCCGGTTTACAGGCAGGGGGCCAGAGAAGATTACTCGATGCCGACTCATCTTTCTGGCGAGGTCAGAAAGCCTAACTATGTTGATCTTTGTGACCTCAGAGACTTTCATCCTACAGTCATTATTTCCGACGTGTATAACAATATGGTCGAATTTATCTTCAGTGGGTGTGATACGTGGGTTACCTTTTGCCTTGACTATGCTATTCGCCAGAAATCTCAGGTTGGCTTCAATGTCGGTAGCTCTGGCTCCCCCATAACATTTGATCTCGGCTGGCTTGTCTAGCAAAATATGCCGGGTGATGGAGTCGCCAATCACAAGGACGGAACGACGGGGTTGCAGTGGAACCGGCTGCGTACTGGGACCGGAACCCGCAACACGTGTAAAATCATGTTGCGGAGCAGGTGCTGTTGAGGCCGAGGCCGAGGGGTTACACTGCCGCTTCGTAGTGGGCGCAAAGGCCTTGTCCTGAGCACTATGTCTGGGACTCTCCAGACGAGAAGACCCCGCTAGAGGCTCCTCAGAAAAGCCTGTAGTGTCCAAGACGTCTAAAGCTGACTGTTTTCCTGACTCAAGTTCAAGGACACGACTCTCTAACAGAGTTAACCTTTCTAGGAGAGAGGGACAGACAGGACAGACAGAACACATAGCCATGCTTACACCAGGTAGAGCAGGAACAAATAAAGATACGAAGTACTATGGATCAACTGCTAAAGGCTATGTGTATGAAGCCGATTGAAGGTTTAGCTAATGAGCTAAAACCAGAGGGTCGAGTAAGTTGACAAGCTAACAAGGCAAGACCAGAAAATGCAGGTACAAAGGAGTGGCCTGCTAGAGGAGGGCAGGTGAGGGGCAGTAGATACTCTGATGCACTCGGTTGCCTCCTCGGTTAACTCCAGCAGGAAAACTCCAAGTCTTTGTCTGTCTTAGTCGGTCGCCGGCGCTCTGCTGGCGCTTCGATAGACTACACTTAAATCCCTATTGAATATTGTCCCACACCTGTAGGGGGCTAGTCTCTGACTGATTGGACTAATTAGCACAGGCTGCTCAAGTCAAACCCAATGGGGTTGCACAGAGCCTGATTGATTAACAAACAATTATCAAAATATACAATGGATTGAGTACTAACTTACATTACTCAGCAAGAACACAGTGAAGTCAGCTCAGGTTTTAGAGAAATGTGTGCACAGGCAAATGTATTTAAACAAGCTTTGCCTCTGACTGATTGGACTAATTACCACAGGCTGCTCAAGTCAAACCCAATGGGGTTGCACAGAGCCTGATTGATTAACAAACAATTATCAAAATATACAATGGATTGAGTACTAACTTACATTACTCAGCAAGAGGAGTCTAAGGAGCAAGGGAGGAGTGACTAGGGAGGGAGAAGGGAAAGGAGGAAGGGAAGGGAGGAAGGGAAGGGACCTAGAGGGAAGGGTGGGATGGACGGGATCCAGAGGGAGGGGTGGGGTGTAGGAAAGAAATTCTGCAAGGATGAGGGGGGGGAAACTGGAACCAAAAAAAAATTCCATGCACACAAAAAACATAACTCATTTCTAGAGGGAGGTAGGTGGCGCCACTTAGCCTTCCGACTTCGGTGGAGACTTACAGCCATATTTTTCATGGTTCTTTACCAGGGTCTCAAAGGCGGCCTCTGCCCCCTTTTGGCTGAAAGTCTCCCCACCAGCCTCTTCCACCTTTCTGCTAATGCGACCCCGTCCTTTCACGAGGCTTGCGGCAAACTGCCTCATAACGGCCTCCATGGTATAGGCGCTAGACCAACCACGCGGTGTCAACAGCTCCATGCATATGGCCCCACCCTCCATCACGTAACCATTCTCCAACCGTGAGTACCCGCATGAAAGGCGGAGAGAATGGGAAATTGTTAGGGAAAGAGACATTCAGCAATATGAACTCCGTCTCTGTTTCTTTCATGTCTTGCCACAATGGAGAGTCTACATCTACCTGGTATAACCGAACATTCCAGTCAAAGAGGTTGTCCTCGACCAGCTCCACCGTGACGAAACCGCCGCCTAGTCGCCGGATCTCTTGGAGCTCCCGCATAAGTCTCCGCGTTCGGACTTGGGCACAGTGAGGTGCCGGTGGCGGTGTAGAAGGTGCACTGGCTCCTCTCACCCTGGCGATTGCCCTCGCGATCAAGCCTCGTGCTGCATTTTGCTGTCCCTCCTTCGCGCCTTTCACCATCTTTTACTGGTCAAATTAGTCATGCATTAGACAATTTTGGCGATTCGATTCCCTATTTTTCACTTAATGACACTACAGTATGTAATTCATATATCTATTATTATTATTTGTTAGTCTTCTAGCCAATCCTAATGCACATGACCACAGTATGGTGCGCTCAGAGAGGGAGAGAATGAGAGAGAGCGGGCAAGGGCAGAGAGAGAGAGGGAACCTTTAAGGAAAAAGTGGGGGGGGGGAGATTCAAGGAAGGAGGGGGGGTACACTATGGACAAGGAGAGAAGGAGGGAGGGAAGTGATGGAAGGAAAGAGAGAGTGAGAGCCGCCTCTTGCTTTAGCGTATCTCCAATCACCTTCAGTCTAATGAGCAACCCAACAAGGAAGAAGGAAAGGAGAAGGAGGAAGAACGAGAGGGTAGAAGGGGAGAGAGGGGGAGGAATGGGAGGACGGGAGGGATGGAGGGAGGAAGGGAGGGATGGATGGAGGGAGGAAAGGAGGGATGGAGGGAGAGGGGGAGGGAGGGAGGGATGGACGGAGGGAACGAGAGGGAGGAAGGGAAGGAGAAAGAGAGAGAAAGGGAGGAAGAGAGGGAGGGAGAGAAGTGAGGGAGGGAGAGAGAGAGGGAGGAAGAGAGAGAGTGGAAGAAAGGGAGGGAGAGAGAGAGTGGGAGAGAGAGAAAGGATGAGAGGGAGGAGGAGAGTGAGTGGAAAAGAGAGAGAGAGAAAGAGAGGGAGGGAGAGTGTGAGTGGAAGAGAGAGAGAGAGAAAGAGAGGGAGGGAGAGTGTGAGTGGAAGAGAGAGAAAGAGAGGGAGGGAGAGTGTGAGTGGAAGAGAGAGAGAGAGAGAAAGAAGAGAGGGAGGGAGAGTGTGAGTGGAAGAGAGAGAGAGAGAAAGAGAGGGAGGGAGAGTGTGAGTGGAAGAGAGAGAGAGAGAAAGAGAGGGAGGGAGAGTGTGAGTGGAAGAGAGAGAGAGAGAAAGAAGAGAGGGAGGGATAGTGTGAGTGGAAGAGAGAGAGAGAGAAAGAGAAGGAGGGAGAGTGTGAGTGGAAGAGAGAGAGAGAGAAAGAGAGGGAGGGAGAGTGTGAGTGGAAGAGAGAGAGAGAGAAAGAAGAGAGGGAGGGAGAGTGTGAGTGGAAGAGAGAGAGAGAGAAATAAAGTGCGAGGGATAAAGGGAGGAAAGGAAAATAAAAAAGAGAGAGAGGGAGGGAGCAAGAGAGGCAACATCGCCCTCTACTGTATTTTTCTAACATCACATCTATTGTACTTCAATATAGTTGGGTCAAGAACCAACATTCTGTGACCATTCTCTGGCTAAGATGTTTTGATGATTGATTTGACTTCTATGGACCTTTTATAAAATATTTAGCCCCCGTGTCCCTCCGAAAAATCCCGGCATTTTTTGTCAGATGGCCAAATCCAAAATACCTGCTGACGCCATCTTGAAAAATTAACTTTTGATCCAGAGCACCTAGAATCATGTATGAATACACTTTTTTGTGTAAGTCAACCATGACGATTCCAATTCTGACATCAGTTTGACTCTATGACATCAATTTGACCCAGAAATCCAAGATGGCCACCATATAGTAGAGCGAAAATGTAACTTTTAATGTCAAAACCAATTTTACCATGGTACTGCTGTACTTTAAACAAACTACCTTCATAAGGATCTCAGCAAAATAATTGATGAATGTACAGTATGATAAGATAACTAATTATACTTCAAAATACGCTCTCTTAAATAGCTGTAACTTGAACAGATTAACAATGAAACCACTTTTTCTTCTTATTTTTTTTTACTTAATTTTTTTTTTAACTTTATAGCATTTTCAGCCTTTTCTGGCCACGCAGGACCGATAGAGGGAGAGAGGGAGAACGGGAGGAGAGGTAGGGAACACATGCAGCAAATGGTCGCCGGGACTGGGAAACGAACTCAGCACGCTATGTGGTGTGCTACTGGAGCGCCCCAACAATGAAACCACTTTAAACATGTCATGATCAGTCCGAATCAGAGCATTCTGCCTCACTAGATTTTGAATCATCAGATTCCAATGAATCACCCCTCCTCCTCCATACATCATCATCTCCCTTCTCATCATCATCCTCCTCACTCTCCTTTTCCTCACTTAATTCAGCTAGCCCTGGTGCAGGTAGATGTGTTGGGAGAGCAGGTCGTGTGTGGCGGACAGGGCGACAGCGACCACCCACCAGCTCCCAGCCATGTCCGAGTGGCGAAGGGTGTCGCTTCAGGGAGGGGTGGCGCACTAGATATGCCAAGTAGTTGGCACGGAGGCAGTGTTGGCGTAGGCTATCTGCATCTGGAGGGAGATGGATGAATGATTTGTTCTTCATTCTCTTCCACTTTGTGGCACGGGCCTCAGCCATGGTGCTACTCTTCTTGTCGCCATAAATAACATGTTGTGTGAACTCGAACAGCTCCTCTAACACCTCCTCCTCAAGGTCAAGGCTATCTCCACACCGCGAGAGCAGCCGTCGTGCCATAGGGCTCTTTGCCACCTTGTCATACATCGACGACTTACCCTTGTCATAGAAGCCTGAATTGGCATCACAGTGTAGCTGCACAATACAATCTGCCATCTCCTCAGTAACCAGGCCACGGCAGAAGACCGTGTTCTGCTTTCTCTTGATGCAGAGCATACCGGGCAGCTGTTGAGAAATGACCGCTGCCATGACATAGGCATCGGTGTCGGCTGCATCAATGACCACAGGGCCACTGTAGCCTGACTCACGTAGAACTGTGTAAGCAGAGAAGAGGATGGTGTCAGCCTCAGACTGGTCAAAGCTGTAGTTCTGCATTGGTTGCTGGGTTGACAAGTTGGTGCAGTGGGAGCCAACAGAGTAGACAATATCTGTATCTACACCCTGTGCAACAAGGTCAGTCAGATAGCTGCATATTACTTTTTGTAGCCGCTCCTTGTTGCTGACGCTACACAGCAGTGTTTTGAACTCTCTGGCAGAGGGGAAGGGGTCGCCCAGCTTCATGTAGGTGTTGGGGACATGTACCTTACCTTGTACCCGCAGATCTCGCTCATCATCTTTAGTTGAGTATGCTACATCGTACGGGTCATTTACACAGAAAATACGGTCAGCATCACCATGGCGGGCAAGGATGATGGATGATACCTTGTGGACATAGTCCAACCACTTGTATGGGGTGCCATCTTGTGTCTGCCGATCTTCTGCTGATGGGGTTGCCATCCTCCAGATCATGCCCATGTCGACAAAAGCGGTGTAGGGTTCTTGCAGATCTACAGATTGGAGAGAGAGCTTCTGAATGAGCTTGCTCTTCTGTGTCTTCCTATATGTGCCATTGGAGTTGAATAAGGCCACACATTCCTCGACAACACAATGTTCCAGCAACTCTGAGAGATTCACAAGTTGACTGACCTCAACCAGGTTGATCACTGCCTTGAGAGCACTCCGCTCCATCTCAGCAGCTCTTGCTTTGAGTTCCTCCCTGGGCTTCTCCATGCAGGGCTGCTTGGCAAATGTCAAGCGTTTGCTCAGAGGGACAGGTGCATGGAGGGAGGTTTTCTTACTGAACACTCGGTCTTGCAAGAAGCTGGTCAACTTCTCCTCTCCCACAGCATAGGCTGAGTTGAAGTCCGCGATGAGTTCATCAGAGGCAGGCATGGCTGACTGTAGGGTGCGGAGGGTGGGTGAGGCTGGATCAAATGGGAAGGAATCAAACTCATGCATGCATGTGACCAGGTCCTGCACACGCTGCTCATCTTCTCTCATCTTTTTCGGACCACATTCTATGTGCTTCCTCTTGGCTTTTTTGTGTGTGGCCAGGGCATTGTGAGCCACCCGGATCTTGGCCAAATTGTTCACATTTCTGGAGTGCACCAGCAGATGTTTCTCATTCTGGAGGATGGAGAGCCAGCCAGACTTCATTTTGCTGCCCTTGTTCATTGTACACTCGATCCACATGTCCCAGGCCATGTTGGAGTAGGGGTTGCCTGTGATGGACTGAGTGAAGTCAGTACGAAGGAAGGCGACCTGATCAGCAGGGAGAGCTGTCAGCATTGCCCAGAAGTCAGGCAACCACCTTCCATACCTATTGTTGTCGTACACTACCATCCATGGCAGCATGGCACGCAGAGAGCTGACATACTCATCCAAGTTGCAGATATGTACTGCATGCACATTCTGCATGAGTGCATCCGTCATAGACAGGAAGTCCCTCCAGTAGTCCGCCATGTCACTGGCCTCCACCTGGGTGAATAAATTGGTGATGAGGCTCTCGAGGTCAGTATCATCCTCCAGTGCCGCATGTGCAGCTGCACGGGGTTCTTGGGAGAGACTCATATCTCTCAGAATCTCAAGGTTCTCCCTTGTCTCATCAGCCAGGTTGGGCATGAGCCTCCCCTTTACCAGCTGACTCATGAGTGCCTCATAGATGAGCCTCAAGCAACGCAGCCCCCTCTTGTAATGCTTGCCTTTCAGTGCACGGTCGACCGAGCCCTCTGCAATAACTCCTCCTGCCACAAGTACATCTCCTAGCTCACTCCCCTTGTAGCGCTTGTAGATAGCGCTCATCATCACACACTGTGTATGGAAGGGACCAAGAAAGGGTACAATGTCATGGTACTTGTTTGGGTTCTCGGCCTTGAGCAGAGTGATGAGGACGTACACAGGATGATCTCCCACTAAGAAGGCGAAGGGCATGTGCTTAGTTGCGATGATGGTAGACAGCTTCTCCATGATGTCATTCACAACTGACTTGTTGGGCGGTTTATTGTAAGATGTATAAGCCTTGCTCTTCCTCTGCTCCATATTCAAGCCAGCGTGAAACCCATTGTATGAAGGGATAGTGCACGCATGCACGCACGTACGCACACACACATGTGCACACGCACGTATGCGCACACACACACACACTCACAGTCTATTGAAGAAGAAGGCCTGGATGAGCGAGGTCAACGGGAGTTCTTCATGTCAAGGAATGGCGAGATGGCGTGGTCCAAGATACCTTTTGAAACAGAAGGCTGAGCACAAGCTCAGAACATCATCAAAATAACTCCTGAAAGAAACAGCTTTCGGCTACAATGACTATATTAGCTAACTAGTTGTTGTTGTTGCTAGCTAGCTAGCTATTGGGAAAGTTGTTAGTCTGAAGCCCTGCCCAAACACCAAATCTTACTTTCCCATTCAAAAGTTACATTTTCGCTCTGCTGTCTCTTTCTACATTTTTGCTCTACTGGATGGTGGCCATCTTGGATTTCTGGGTTAAATTGATGTCATAGAGTCAAACTAATGTCAGAATTGGAATCGTCATGGTTGACTTACACAAAAAAGTGTATTCATACATGATTCTAGGTGCTCTGGATCAAAAGTAAATTTTTCAAGATGGCGTCAGCAGATATTTTCGATTTGGCCATCTGACAAAAAATGCCGGGATTTTTCGGAGGGACACTGGGGCTAAATATTTTATAAAAGGTCCATAGAAGTCAAATCAATCATCAAAACATCTTAGCCAGAGAATGGTCACAGAATGTTGGTTCTTGACCCAACTAATACCCACAATGTCCTGTTGAAGGAGGCGTCTTCACCTTCCTACAACAAGTGCGTCATCACGCAGCAAACCACCACACAACGTCAAACCGACGTGCTTACTCAATAAGAAACCACAACTCCCAGAATCCTTTTATACCGGAAGTTGCTCTCCGCGTCTCCCTAAAGTCTCGTAGTCAGCCACACAGTAGTAGCCTCACGTGAGATTTCGTCACGGGAGTTACATCATGTTTACAAACATGCGAGGTCTCGTTCCCAGCCACCAAGAATAGCATCACGCAAGACTTCGTCACAGGAATTACATCATGTTTACAAACATGCGAGGTCTCGTTCCCAGCCACCAAGAGTAGCATCATGTGAGACCTCGTTACGGGAATTACATTCTGTTTACAAAAATAACCCATTTTGTCCTTTCATTCCTAACCATTAATCCATTCAAAAAACACACGTTATATCACATCACCACAGTTACTTTCAACTCATTCATTCAGCAACAGTGTTCACAGTGCTTTACTCAATGTGCTGTACATGCTCTTCTCCCCTCTAGTCGGCGCCGTCGTCCTCTCCACCGGCGCAATATCCCCACAACGTATAAGTGCATTCTTTAATCTAAACATTGCCCCTACCATACAAGTAATGTCCTAACCATAAGTGCAGTTTAGCTATCCAGCTTTAGCAAGTGCCTATTATTTATTCACAACCCAGGTGTTTGAAACATCGCCCCAACCTTTCAGAAAAATATGTTCCATTCCTGCATAGAGCTCGCGCGCAGACAGTAATCCGTAGGCGCCATAGCTGGCTTGAATCGAAGTTTGTGCCACACATTGTGCTCCCAGTGTAACCACAAACTCCCATCTCCCACGTTATTCCTCATCAACAAGCCCAATTTTCTCTGATTTGATCAAAGGCAAATCAGAGCCGGAATGTTTCGATGTACTCGTACATATTCGCTTTCGCAACGCCTTACAAAAATCAATATGTCACGCGCATCGATTTAAAGCAATTTCTCCTTTTGATGGACTTGCACGCGTTCCCTTAAACCCGGCGGCGCACAATCTGACCCAGATATAGACTTTCTTAACCTCTCTTACTGACAGCCATATTATTGCTTAACGGAGGGTTTGTAAAACTAATATGGCACCCTCTTTCCTTCACCAGCGGCCTCAGAGCGCGGGGCTCTGCCTACGAATGAATAAAGCCCCATACGAACCATTCTATCAAACAAAACATTTCCGCCAGTCCTGCACCATACCCTTTATGCTACCCTGATCGGGCATTAGTCGAGTGGTTCCCCTATCCACATCGTTTACCGGTCCTGTTGAACACAGGGCCGATCTCGATGCAGACTCGCTTCTACCCATTTCTCTACACTGCATCTCCCAATTGTGCGCCCCACAAATATCTTCCCCTTTAGTGCATCACGTTCAAACAGTAGTCGCGCGGTCGAGGCCAGACCCAACTGTGTGAATCTTGGTCCCTGATCTCTGCCGCAGTCGATACCATCCTTCTGTAAAACACAATCATTCCTTTATCCCCAACCCTATTCGGAAGCTGCTCGATCCCAACCAAGTCTAGACACCCCATCTCCCCGTTGAACTCACCGTCAAATCCGCTGTTGTTTCCCGGCTGAATGTTGAAGAAAACCGTCGCCGTTTGTAGATGAGAGTTTGAGGTCCAGTAGCAGTGCCATGGTCTTGGTTCGGTTCGAATATACAGCCCAGAAATCACGGTACCATTTAACGTGTATCTCTTTCTATTTGACTATTGCTAATCGATCATTCTTTTCTATGGTATAGTGGAGTTCCCTTTACTCTGCGCTGCAAAACACGTTTTCTCATTCATTTGATTGGTCCGTTTGAAATAAGTCGGAGTCGAGACAGGCGCTTCTTCAAGTTGAAAACAGAACGCAATCTGTTTTAATTGTAAACACAGATTAATCAAAGTTTAACAGCAGGAATTACTACTAGTCTAAGTCATCATCGTCTTCAGGTAGGTTTGGTTCCCGTCTCATTCTATTCATCTCTGCTCTCGAACCGTGTGGTAAAAGCTTCTCCCAGGATCGTCTTCCCAGTGTCTGTGTCTCCTCCATTCAGCTCCACCTGCTTTTAAGAACTGAAGCCACCTCCCTGGTCTCGCCCCGTCAAGTGACGTCGGCCCAGGAACATGCCTTCTCTGATTGGCTGAATTACTTTAGATGGTATCCATTTTGTGGTATACGTCATCCTGAATAAGAGAAATCACCTTTTAAGGTGATATGTGAGTTGTTTAGGCCAAGATTTGCTGTAACGGGAGGCAGGCACTATTTTCACCATTTCCTCCATCCGCGGTTTACATCAAATCACTGTTCTTATTGATTGCATTGTTTTATAAGGATTTACATGTATAGATTACTTCCTGATTATTAGACTATATTATTTCCATTGTTTTCTCCAGAAGTCTAGAGTTGATCCATCCTATTTTGAACAGGGGACGTTTACATTTCCTTAGTTTAACGTTAAGGTACTTTTGCTTTGGTTTTATTAACTTAAAAACTAGTAATTATGTCCTGACTTAATTAGACTATTAAGTTAGTCTTTTCCCCGACTTTGTAGTAAGTATGATACCTGAATTCTCCTAGTCTTGGTTCTATAAGTAACCAAAGAGTATTGTTTATTCCGTTTTTAAACCAACCCTAGTTTACCTCTGTCTCATAGCAGACAGCAGAGAGCTAAGCATCTCTTCTGTCCCCAACCTCACCGTCTCTACTGCACATTTCCTTCAGGCTACCTTTTAACTTTATTGTATAGGGGATTAAATCACTTAGCCATGTCTATTATTTATCTTATTTAGTCTCAAACTTCTCCATATCTTATACTCAGGGCCGCCTGGGAGAAATGCGAGGCCCCCCCCCCCCCCTAAAAGGTTAAAATAAATATATTAATATAATTTTTTTTTTCTTTCATACAGTCAACATATTCTTAAATAATAGCGCGGCTGGGCATGATACAGTCAACATATAGCAAGAGAGAGAGCGAGAGAGAGCTCCCGTTTTACAGTCAATATACAGTGTTATCGCTGCACAGACCCGGCAATGCCCCTGACCCTCCACCAGAGCAAGGCCAGAGAGAGAGAGAGAGAGAGAGAGAGAGAGAGAGAGAGAGAGAGAGAGAGAGAGAGAGAGAGGAGAGAGAGAGAGAGAGAGAGAGAGAGAAAGAGAGAGAGAGAGAGAGAGAGAGAGAGAGAGAGAGAGAGAGAGAGAGAGAGAGAGAGAGAGAGAGAGAGAGAGAGAGAGAGACACACATTGGAAAGAAACAACCCAAAACCAGAGCAAATTGAAATGCTATTTGGCCCTAAACAGAGAGTACACAGTGGCAGAATACCTGAGCACTGTGACTGACCCAATACTAAGAAGATCCTTGACTAGGTACAGACTCAGCGAGCACAGCCTAGCCATCGAGAAAGGCCGCCATAGGAAGACCTGGCTCCCAAGCGAAGACAGACTATGCACCCACTGCACACAAGATGAGGTGGAAACCGAGCTCAACTTCTTAACAACCTGCCCACTATACCAAGACATATAGTGAAAATGGGGGACCCTGATGTAAACAAGACGAAAGTCTTTCTCTGGTCTGCCTCCCCTTAAATTGTGTGTATTGAGCCGTACTGTATTGTACCCATTCTGCAATCTGTTAATACAATTTTCAATCAATCAATCAATCAATCTGTTATGCTTAACATGCAGTACTATTAACTTTACTTAATTTCTATGATTAGATAATTTTGTTATTTTTAAATGTCTGATCTAAAGATAAACAAAGGGTTTTAAAAGTGTTATATTTATCTTCTCTTATAGTACCAGAGAGAAGCTGAGGAGAATCGACCAGCAACAAAAGAAAAATTTAGTTAAAAGAAAAAAAATATATATATATATATTTATCTTTATTTTAATTTTTTTTACATTTTAAGATTTAACATTTTTCCCTGTGGTATTGAAAATGGTATCGAATATCGATACTTTTCAAGGTATCGTATCGAAGCTCGAAATTCCAGTATCGTGACAATTGTCAGTTGCAATGTGACAGCTCTGTTTACACATCATTCCTATTCCCTATTAATTGTACAATACAATAAAATTTTGAAACTAATTTTTTCTCATGCCCATTGAATTGAGTGTCAGTTTCCGGTATTAACCCTAAACCCCTCTGTTTGGTTGAAATGGCCTTCATGTCTGAACAACATCGCCACCTACTGCTTTGGCAATGTACTACATGTATATGACGTCACTCTGTGCAGAGTTTAAACCAGTCGTGTTGACAGAGTTTAATTTTTTTTAATAATTAAAAAAGAAAACGGTGTCATTAATACCTGTGATCGTGTGGACTGGGCCTAAGGTAAGGCCAACCACGGATTGCCGTGGTCTATATTGCCACAGTCTATATTAACCAAGTCTATTTGACTAAGAACATTCATTGATCCATTATATTCTTCCACACCTAGATGTCGCTGTTCGACATTACAGATTCTACCTTTAATTCCAGATGTATTTAGTTGTTGTTGTCTTTTTCCTTGTTTCCTCAGAATTCTCTTTTAGAATGTTCAGTCCTCAACATTCCAATGAGTGTGAGTGTGATCTACTTCAAAGGGTTTGATTCCCCCCTCTCACTTTACCTCCTCCTCCCACTGCCCTAATGTCAGCATGCTAGCATAAACACATGGATATCCCAATTAGCATCTTTATATTTAGTGTAGAGTTAGCAAGCCAAGAAAGCGTGACCTCTCAACATGTCAACTCACTGCATAATTAGGCATGTGAGTGAGTGTGTGTGTGTGTGTGTGTGTGTGTGTGTGTGTGTGTGTGTGTGTGTGTGTGTGTGTGTGTGTGTGTGTGTGTGTGTGTGTGTGTGTGTGTGTGTGTGTGTGTGTGTGTGTGTGTGTGCGTGCGTGTGGCCTGTATATGGGCAAATGTATATGCATGCGCGCGTATACATGTAGTCTACATATTATGTTCCTGTCATACATTTACAGAAAGGCTCACTCTGCAATACAGACAGTGAATAAAAAGGCGCACACTGCTATCAAGATAGTGAATAAAAAGGCTCACACTGCTATCAAGATAGTGAATAAAAAGCCTCACACTGCTATCAAGATAGTGAATAAAAAGGCTCACACTGCTATCAAGATAGTGAATAAAAAGGCTCACACTGCTATCCAGATAGTGAATAAAAAGGTGCACACTGCTATCAAGATAGTGAATAAAAAGGTTCACACTGCTATCAAGATAGTGAATAAAAAGGCTCACACTGCTATCAAGATAGTGAATAAAAAGGCTCACACTGCTATCAAGATAGTGAATAAAAAGCCTCACACTGCTATCAAGATAGTGAATAAAAAGGCTCACACTGCTATCAAGATAGTGAATAAAAAGGCTCACACTGCTATCCAGATAGTAAATAAAAAGGTGCACACTGCTATCAAGATAGTGAATAAAAAGGTTCACACTGCTATCAAGATAGTGAATAAAAAGGCTCACACTGCTATCAAGATAGTGAATAAAAAAGCTCACACTGCTATCAAGATAGTGAATAAAAAGGCTCACACTGCTATCAAGATAGTGAATAAAAAGGCTCACACTGCTATCCAGATAGTGAATAAAAAGTCTCACACTGCTATCAAGATAGTGAATAAAAAGGCTCACACTGCTATCCAGACAGTGAATAAAAAGGTGCACACTGCTATCCAGATAGTGAATAAAAAGGTGCACACTGCTATCAAGATAGTGAATAAAAAGGTTCACACTGCTATCCAGATAGTGAATAAAAAGGTGCACACTGCTATCAAGATAGTGAATAAAAAGGTTCACACTGCTATCAAGATAGTGAATAAAAAGGCTCACACTGCTATCAAGATAGTGAATAAAAAGGCTCACACTGCTATCAAGATAGTGAATAAAAAGGCTCACACTGCTATCCAGATAGTGAATAAAAAGGCTCACACTGCTATCAAGATAGTGAATAGAAAGGCTCACACTGCTATCCAGATAGTGAATAAAAAGGCTCACACTGCTATCAGATAGTGAATAAAAAGCGACCGAAATTATGAATTCACGAATTATTAATTACGCTGCAGCCACTCTCTGGGAGCAAGGTGGCATTAGGAAGCAGCTGACAGCCTGCCAGTAGAGGGAGAGGGAGAAGGAGGGAGGCCACACTCAAGAGGAAGAGGAGCAGAGAAGTGTGAACCCCAGCTGTGTTGTACTTCTTCTGTGAGGTTCCAGAGGGTGTCTTTACACGTCACAGCTGACATTCTAAATGATTCATTCTGGATGTTTTTTATGAATAACTTTTCACCCACTAGAGACGATACTCATGACAGTACTTTCGATACAGACACGACAAGTGACAGTCGAGAGAGACTGTGGGGATTAGCAGTGATCATTACCAATATTGATTTTCTCATCTTTAAATGTCTGTTTCAAAACAGTCATGCAGACTTTTCTGATATATGCACAGATCACAGCATGTCTATTTTATTCACCAAAGGCATTATTGTTAAATCTGTATTGGCAGCGTCACTCTACCTCCTCTGACATACACACGCACGTGCACACTGTAACACACACACACACACACACACAGACAGACAGACGGACGGACGGACGGACGGACGGACGGACACACACACACACACACAGACACAGACACAGACACAGACACAGACACAGACACAGACACAGACACAGACACACACACACAGACACAGACACACACACACACACACACACACACACACACACACACACACACACACACACACACACACACACACACTGGAAACACTGGAAATAACCGTGCAGGTCTCTACTGCACATGGGTGTTGAGCAACAACAGCTCCGTATCCGGCTCGCGCAGATTACATGGCACCATTGTCTGCGAGTTTTGGCGAGTATCCAAAACGGAAACACATTTTCAGCGTTGCCAGTAGGACACTGCGTTATCCTGCCAAAACGGCATTTGTTTTTAACTTGGACCACAAACGTAATCATTCAGCAACAAAAACGTTGCTGTATTCACCAGTGTAACCATGGCCTAAGCTTTGATGTGAACCTCAGGAGATAATATGACAGATAGAGAGGGAGTAGATAGAGAGACATAGAGAGAGGTAGAGAGAGCGACAGAGATAGAGAGAGAGAGAGATTGACACAGAGAGATTGACACAGAGAGTGTCGTAGAAAATATCATCATGTCATTATAGATCTGTGTTGAGATATCATTTTATCTTTGTACAGCTTGACTGGTTCAATATGGCCAGCTAGTATAATGTGTGTGTGTCTCTTTAAAAGGTCAGAAAGTACCAAGGTTATCTTCCCAGCCAGCCAAAGCAAGGTTGTGCTATTACTTCCCGTAACTGGGAACCATTTTTATTTAGTTTCATCATCATATCTGATGTATAATGTTACGTCTTGCAAGTGTGTATTAATGTACGTTCTGCCCAGACCTCTTACTTAGTCACTTTGCTGGTCAGACTCTTATGTGCGAACATGAAGTCTCTGATTGTAAACTGAACTTTCATTTGTGGCCACAGATGAAATAAACTATGTTTTCAATTTTTTAATAACGACTCAGAATGATTTATACAAACGGCTCATCTTTTGTCCTTTAACATTTTCCATAACAAGAGGTAGAGAGAAAGTGAGCAAGAGGGAGTGATAGAAAGATAGATCTATCTAGACCTGAGAAAAGGTGTTCCGGTCATTCCGTGTTCATCCGAGTCTGAGGGGCTGTCTACACGAGCGCTGGGTTTAATGTAACCGTGATTGTATGTGCGCAGTTGCACTGTTCGCCCACACACAACCGGGGTTTTGCTACACTGCAACCGCGGTCTTTGAAAACTGGAGTCCAGGGTGAAGTTTTGCGCACATCCCGGTTTCAGTGGGTGCGTGTGGGCATAGCAACCGAGGTTATTCCCAGTGGTGCAGTGGCAAATTGACAGTAGGTCAAACGCTCCACGCGCGAAGTTTTTTTTGGCACAGATTTTATTTTTTTTGCCTTGAAATAGAGAAGCTGAAAAAGGTAGCAGCGTATGAAACTTTTGTATCACAAACAGTACTGTATTTGCAAATCTGGTATATGTCATAAATGTATAGATGTAGCAGTACTGTCTATCTGTATGTCGTGTATGTCATATATGTTATGATGAATTGAAAATGGGGGACCCTGATGTAAACAAGACGAAAGTCTTTCTCTGGTCTGCATCCCCTTAACAATTGTATGTATTTAGCTGTACTGTACCCATTCTGCAATCTGTTAATAAAGTTTTCAATCAATCAATCAATCAATCAATCAATCAATCAATCAATCAATCAATCATTCAATCAATCCCGCAGTGCAATACTCCAATTCAGCCATTGGGTGGGACGGTCATGTGACCCAAATCAGCCAATGGAAGCGAGGGTCCTTAAAGTGTGGGTCCTTAAAGTGTTGCGGTCCTGAGAGTGTTGGTGCTCTCGTCCTGCAGCTGGATACTATTGCCTCACAGCGCGGCCGTCAGCGCGCGGCCCAGAGCGCCGCTGGCTCTGCGGCTCTGCAGCTGCATGCTTCTCCGGGAGTCCGGTTGGATAATGCCATGTAAAAAGTCGCATGCCTGACATATCGGCATGTAACTCGAGAACCGAGGCACGGATTTTGGCGATCCAGATGGCATTCGAACGGCAACAAATATCGCTTTATTCGGTAATTTATATGTTCGGCGAAAAATGCAGCCCCGAGCCTTCAGATGCTCGCAAAGGGCAGTGAAACTGAAACTGAAACTGAAAAACAGTGAAACCCCGGACATTTCGATGAATTAATAAACCCCCCCCCCGGACACCCGGACAGGGCGTGAAAAGAGGACATGTCCGGGCAAAAGAGGACGTTTGGTCAGCCTACTCTACCTGTGCTTTTGTTATGTAAAAACGGTGGCCGCGGCCGAGCCGGTACTTAGTTACAACGAATGGGAACAGCGGATTTTTGTGTGCGTGACTGCGCGTACACGCGGGAACATATCCGTGCGCGATTGCGCGTACTTCAGCCTCAGTGACCGAGGTAAAACGTCGTTATACCGCGTTATACCAGCACTGCACCACTGGTTATTCCCAGTGTTTACAGCAGAGCTGTCCCAAGTAGCGTTATATGAAAATTATTATAACAAACTTTTGTTCGAAACGTATCGTCTGTGTTGAAGAGTGTTGTGATCGACTGATGATGTCTGTTGTCGCATTCCTGACCTGACGCTCAGAGTAAACCTGTAGCTGCGGCTACCAACTAACTCATGTGTGTTGTCAAGTTATTGTTATAAGGAACCCAGTCCAGACTGCATCCCCTTAACAATTGTTTGTATTGAGCAGTATTGTATTGTACCCATTCTGCAATGTGTTAAATAACGTTTGCGTCCATTCATTCTACTAGCGTTAACATTACCACATTATTACGTTAGCATGTAAGCTAACAAAATTGCCGATGCTAGCCTCGATGCTAACTATACATGGATAATGCCATTCACATTAGCATGTAGCTAACAACACCAGAGATCTTTTTGTGAGACTAAACTATCCACTCTTGGTGGTAAATTGTGTTGATGTTGGTTTTGTTTCATCAACAAATGAGAGGCAGAACACACAGTGAATGTATCAGTTTTTGTTTATTGCACTTTTATTGCTGAAAAATAAATGCTACGTTGGCTAAATGACTGTGAGCAAGGAGGGATGTTTGTGTCAGGTCAGTTTCCGGTATTAACCTAAAACCCCTCTGGTTGGTTGAAATGGCCTTCATGTCTGAACAACATCGCCACCTATTGTACTACATGCATATGACGTCACTCGGTGCAGAGTTTAAACCAGTTGTGTGGACAGAGTTTTATTTTTTTGCATAATTTAAAAAACACTGGTGTCATTAATACCCGTGATCGTGTGGACAGGGCCTTAACCAGCCAGAACACATGGAATCACTGGTGTGTGTGTGTGCAGTGGCGAATCCTTATGGAAGCCAACGGAAGCCATGCCTCCCTATTAAAATATGAATTCATATCAAATATGAAATATGAAAAAAAAAAAAAAAAAAATTAATATAGTTTACATTCTTTTTCATCTGTGCATCTGTGTTATAATTTTTTTTTTAAATGTCTCCCTCTTCTCCTTCTCACTCCCTCTAACACACTGTCAGACTCACTATGCTCACTGCAGCAGGAGAAGAGGCAGGGGGTAGGTCTCTTTCTCCAGGCTTCCAGCATGTGATTCATTGGATTGGATGGATTGTCCAAATCCGATCCTAGCCAATCAGATTCGAGCTGACTGCCACACCCTAAAAGTTTAAAACGGAGCTGTGAGGAAAACACATTTCACATTTTCCCCCCTGGAGGCGGGGCAGGTCAGAACACGTCTGAAGTACGTCATCCCCTCGCGGGATTGATTGAAAATGTTATTAACAGAGCAGGCACGTTCGAAGCAGAGCACACCACTGACTGTGGATATTATGATTTAACAAATCTATCTGGCAAGAGCAGGACCACATTATTGACCAGGTAAGCACTGAGCAGCCTGACTAAGGACTAACTAACGTTATCAGGCAAGCTTGTAGACCCTTTCATACCCTAACTTTCTCACTTTATATGTATATGTTGTGTCTGTCCACTATGTTTGTTAATTTGTTATCTCCCCCCCCCCCCCCCCCTTATGTAAAGCGACCTTGGGTCCTCTGAAAGGCGCTATATAAAACGAAGTATTATTATTATTATTATTATTATTATTATTATTATTATTATTATTATTATTATTATTATTATTATTATTATTATTATTATTATTATTATTATTATTATTATTATTATTATTATTATTATTATTATTATTATTATTATTATTATTATTATTATTATTATTATTATTATTATTTCATGACTGCAATGCAAGCCAGGGGCTGGAATACGCAGTCACCTATTCCTCGTAGTATCCAGGTTAATGTGCACCATCAAGCACTGCTTAAAAGCTAGCGGTGGGTCCAAAATATATCGGATATAAATGTCAAAGGTACCCAGCGTTCCATTAGGGTTTCACACACAGATGCGGCAGGGTTTGAAAGCTCGGCGTTGCTAATAAACATTTTAAATCATTTTTATAAACGAGTAAAACTGAGGCTGAAATGACTGCTTCCTCATTTTACAGTAGGAGCGCTCTGATGGCTGGGCGTGCCGTGCAACAGACACGTGAATGAATGAATGAATGAATGAATGAATGAATGAATGAATGAATGAATGAAAACTTTATTTAACAGATTGCAGAATGGGTACAATACAGTACGGCTCAATACACACCATTGTTAAGGTGATGCAGACCAGAGAAATACGTTTGTCTTGTCTTGTTTGTCTAGACTCTAGACGTCATATTCTCTCCCGGCCGTATGTATATTTCTCTCCCACCCACCCACCCCCTCCTAATGTACAGTCTCCTCCCCATCATATACTCTGTCAGGATCTATGGGTAACAGTACAGTATATTTGAATATCGTATATGTCACAAATGTAACCATACTAAATACCTGTATGTCATGTATGTCCCTATGCCATAAATGTCATGATGTCTTGTATGTCATAAATGTCACTATGAATTGAAAATGGGGGACCCTGATGTAAACAAGACAAACGTCTTTCTCTGGTCTGCATCCCCTTATACAATTGTGTGTATTGAGCTGTACTGTATTGTACCCATTCTGCAATCTGTTAAATAAATAAAAAGAAGTTTGACTGGCCGCCGAGCCATACTGTAGTGTACATGGTGACTGCTTGACTTTAAAAAAAAATATATATATATATAATTTTTTTTTTTATAAATTTTTTTTGGCTTCCCCTGTTATTTTACCCACGCGATGCCACTGTGTGTGTGTTAGTGTGTGTGTATGTATGTATCTGTGTGTGTGTGCTAGCTAGCATATACAGTATGTATGTATAATGTATGTGTTGTAGCGTGTGTGTGTGTGTGTGTGTGTGTGTGTGTGTGTGTGTGTGTGTGTGTGTGTGTGTGTGTGTGTGTGTGTGTGTGTGTGTGTGTGTGGAAGTGTGTCAAAGTGAGTGTGTGTCACTAAGAGAACAAAGCCATCAGGTGTCACAGTATGAGGTGGCACCACCTAGAGCAGTGGTGCCCAACCAGTCGATCGCGATCGACAGGTAGATCGCGGGCTGATTTCAAGTAGATCTCGATTAATAAAATTCGATTATAAATATATCTTATCTATATATATATCTTTTTTTGTGCAAAATCAACTCTGCCTCTCTTTGTTAACTACAACAAGCAATGCTGTTTGTTATTTAAGATGAGGTCGGACTCGGCACTGACAGATTTGTGTTCATTATGCTGCTTTTATAAAGCCTCAAATGATGGCTTACAATATTTCATGAAAGCAAAGTGTTTTGTTTGTCTAAGATTTTAAAAGGTTTAAACTTTACAGCACTGACAAAGTTGAACAAATTGCTGTACAAGTCCCACAACATAAAAAAAATTTATACAAAAAAATAAAAATAAATGTATCTCGAAGCTTCGAATTAAAATTGAATCTCGGCCCCAAAGCTTCGAATTCCCAAAAAAAAATTAGAAGGTCAGCCCTACTACGGATAGCTCATTATATCAACGGCGTTGTTGTTTGCAGGCTTTTGCAGCTGTTGGTTAGCTAGCTATCGTTCTCAGTTGGCTAACGTTAGCTACTAGCTAGCTAATACTGGCCTACCTTTTAATTCGCAATGGAATGGCTAGCTAACTAACTGTACAAATCGATGTGATTGGCTGAGACCGTAATTTATACGGTTGGCTGGATTGGGGGTGGCCAGCTGGCTAGCTTTTCAATCAATCAAGCTGGCAGTTTGTAGTGCGGCTGGATAGCTGTTGTATTGTGGGTTAAGGTAGCCAGCTGGCTGGCTGGCAGTTCGTGGTGCAGTAGCTGGCTAGATAGCTGGCTAATGTTGGCCAATATAGCTGTAACTGAATGATGCTAGCCTTATGTGGTCTTATGAGTTTCAGTTAATAGGAAAATACCTTGACTATAATGGTCAGAAGTAAATTAACTGTATATACTCTCTTTTAGAAACTCTGTCTTTTAAGTACTGTATATCTTGTATGTCATAAATGGCTGGATGTAACAGTACTGTTTATCTGTATGTCAAATGTTATGATGAATTGAAAATGGGGGACCCTGATGTAAACAAGACGAAAGTCTTTCTCTGGTCTGCCTCCCCTTAACAATTGTGTGTATTGAGCCGTACTGTATTGTACCCATTCTGCAATCTGTTAATACAATTTTCAATCAATCAATCAATCAATCTGTTATGCTTAACATGCAGTACTATTAACGTTACTTAATTTCTAAGATTAGATAATTTCGTTATTTTTAAATGTCTGATCTAAAGATAAACAAAGGGTTTTAAAAGTGTTATATTTATCTTCTCTTATAGTACCAGAGAGAAGCTGAGGAGAACCGACCAGCAACAAAAGCAAAATTTAGTTAAAAAAAAATATATATATATATATATATATTAGAGGTGGGCATAGATAATTTTTTTTAATCTAGATTAATCTATCTGCAATCCTGGATTTAATCTAGATTAATCTAGATTAAAATGACAAAAAAAAAAAAAAAAAAACTGCTGAAGGCATTCAAAATATGTGTGTTCTACCCAAATAATGACCAGAAGTAAGTCCTTACTTTTTCTTTCCTCCTTATGTTTCTCAGGCCAGGTGGCCCATTACACCATGAGCCCATCTCCCGTTTCCAAAATGCATTACAGACTGTTTGAAAAAGCTGTTTTGCTATGATAATTGGTAATGAAATATCAAAATAATGTTCAATAAGATGTACTTGTGTTTAATAAGTTGTTTTATTCAGAAGTTAACACAAATAAATAATATTACAAGTACAGTACAGTAACTAACACTCTCAGGAGCAAAACAGAAATAATCATTTCAAACTTGAACTATGTGACATGGCTTGAATCAACTGCTCCAGTGGAGTTGCTCAGTGGCCAATGGTGTCAACTGTGGTTGTACTGGGCAGCTCCCAGGTGTGAATGGAACTGTGTGAATGTGAAGCAGGGCGTTCCTGAAAAAGAGCATCTGTGCTCAGCGAACCTACCCTGGGTAAATAAAGGTAAAAAAAAATGTAAAAAAAAAAAAAAAAAAAAAAAAATTATTTTTGTTAGATACTATACTAGATACTAGTATAGCGTTAATGCAGCACGTTAACGCCGTTAACGGCCCAGCTCTAATATATATATATATATATATATTTTTTTTTTTTTTTTTTTTTTTTACATTTTAAGATTTAACATTTTTCCTTGTGGTATCGAAAATGGTATCGAATATCGATACTTTTCAAGGTATCGTATCGAAGTTCGAAATTCCAGTATCGTGACAACACTAGTGTGTTGTCAGTTGCAATGTGACAGCTCTGTTTACACATCATTCCTATTCCCTTTTAATTGTACATATATCATTTTTGTTTTGATTGTATTGTTCCACTTTTGCTTTGGCAATGTAAACTCATGTTTTCTCATGCCCATTGAATTGAGTGTGTGTGTTGTCTGTGTATGCAGAGTGTGAAATAAATGGGTAATGCTGCCTGCATGCCCAACGTGAGAAGTTAGTATCGTCATTCTTGTAATTGCTACACTACACCGTTACAATGATATATAAAATATCATATTATATTATATACCCATTCAATATGCACATGACATAAAATATTATATCCCATATAATATGTTCTGTCATGTGTTACGATTCTGGTTCTTGACTACGGTCGGGAACCACCCACCTTCTCTGTCATCTGTCACTTGATTGCTGTCACTTGTTTTCCCTGTCATTTAGTGCTGTCACTTAGGGGTTGGCTTCTGATTGGCTGTCACGGGGGTGTGTGTGGAATGTTGGTATTTGGTGGCTATGTAACATTCCTTTCCTCTGCTTGTCATTCGTCAGGTCTTCACTATAGGCGTTCGGAGATAACGCGGCCGGTTCCAGTTCTGAACCACCACTAAGCTCCATTATCTATCCATTATCTATTCTCTCTCTTTGTGTTCTTTACTATTAAAGTTGAACCTGTTCAAGAGTATACCTTCTCCGTCTCTGTGATTGCCTGCAACAATTGGAACTCACCTACCTCCATCCTGACAGTCATGTGCATATTGAATGGGTGTGGTATATTCTAATCAATATCTGAGGTGATTTGCAGTACAATAAGATTGCTATCTGGAAGGGGGAGATGGACATAATGATTCAAATGGTCTTTCTCTACTGATAGAGAAATAGACTGTGCATGCCAGGCAAAAAAGGAAACTATGGTTAAAAAACTCCTTATTTATTTTGCCTCTGGGCTCAGAGTGAATTAGAAGGTTGCTTTTTCATACAGGGATTATTCAGAGTACATTAACACATGTTTGTACAAAGGATTAATAAGGTTTGCACATCAAACCTGCATGTACATACACAGTCATGTTAACATAAATAAAATAGAATCTACTGTAAGCATTACACATGAGTACATCTGGTTTACAGATCAGGGATCTGTACATTACTCTAACCTAAACAACAATTGGTGTTTCCCATGATTTACTCACGTATAATCAGCAGTCTGGATGGGAGCGGTTGGAGAGAGAGGACGCAGTACCCCCCTGTCGGGTTTCTGGCCTGTCTCTCAAACATCGCTCTCTCTCTTAAATACTATAATTTCCACCAATCCTAGCATATTCTAATAATACGTTTGGTCCAATTAGGTTTGTCTTCTGGGTGGCGGTCCGCCCCCCCTATTTTCCTGTGTGGGGGCTGGCTGCCCCCCCCCCCCCTCCTTTGCTGCTCGTCGGGTGTTGTCCTTTAGTAAACAGAGGGGTCTGCTTTTGGCCCCCCTCCTTTGCTGCTCAGGTCTTTCTCAGTCCAGGGGGTCTGTGGCTTTCTTCCACAGAGGCATCTCCTATTTAAACATTTTACCCAAATATATCTAGTGGATTATGAATTACACTCTTCCAGTATTATCACAGTTTCTACTCTTTTGCCTGCATTTTGATACTAAACAGTTGATTAATAGATAACTTGTTTGTGAATTAGTTTCCATGAACTCTTAGCAAAAGCAAGTTAGGTCTGTGTTTCTCTGCCTGTATTCTGTTAGGCGCTGGGTGTGACTTATATTTACATACAGTCTTAACATTTTATCAGAGCTGGTTATCTGGTCTCTGAAATCTGATCTCTTTAGTAGGGTGAGTGACCGTTCCATCTGTGGGGTGTGACTTTCGAGTTCCTTTGTTTCTAGTGGTTGACCACATTTGCTTGAGTGGGGGTTGAGAATGACTGTCTAAATACAGTTTCAACAACCGCGGGGGTTTCATCTGGGCTCAAAACAGTTCCTTAGAGCACCCCAGTGTATTGCATATGGTTTCTCTAATTATAGACATATGGATTATGAAATCCACAGTCAATGTTACCACATTCCTCACTTTGACAATTAACATTGTCATAAACAGTACATTGACTTGATTTCTATACATACTAACCATACAATATTTTTCACATTAACGGTTCCCGGTCGCGGCTCACGGCGCCGTGATGAAGTGACGTCATCAGTTTGTGACGCTCTGTACCGAAAACGTAGTCCATTTCCGGGTTTTTTTCGGCGTGGGATTATGACGTGGCCTTGAAACTACACGCTACTTTTTATTTTGTGTTGATAAACCAATAAATGACTCAACCAGGATAATTTCAATTCGATGCTAAATAAACTTTTACGCATGCGTAAAATGTGCCAGATTTAATTTTACATGCGTTACATTTTTATCTACTACTACTGCTACTACTACTACTACTACCACTACTATTACTGCTACTACTACTGCTACTACTACTGTTATAAAAGTCGAACTACTAACTACTAACTGTCCGACAAATTTCTCGCTCATGTGCAGGCTTGTTCTACTCTTTTTTTCTGGCAGTAACTTCCGCCTCCTTCGTCACTTCCTCCCAATCTGTTCCGTTTCATTCTAGCACAAAAAAATGGCCAAGATAATGAAACGGAACAGATTGGGAGGAAGTGACGAAGGAGGCGGAAGTTACTGCCAGAAAAAAAGAGTAGAACAAGCCTGCACATGAGCGAGAAATTTGTCGGACAGTTAGTAGTTAGTAGTTCGACTTTTATAACAGTAGTAGTAGCAGTAGTAGTAGCAGTAATAGTAGTGGTAGTAGTAGTAGTAGTAGCAGTAGTAGTAGTTGTAGTAGCAGTAGTAGTAGTATTAGTAGACGTTTTAGTAGTAGTAGTTTGAGCTATCCTATGCTAACGTTGACGATCCATCTTTGGTTGGTGATGGTGACTACAACGAAAGGTCCACTGATGACAACAATTAAAGGTAAAGACACTTATTTTGGACTTTGATTGCTTTTGTTTTAGTCAGACTTGTTGGGAAAGGCAAAGAAAGGCTTTCACATGATAAGTGCACATGATGAATGCACATGTACAGGATAAGTGTACATGATAAGTGTGCATCAAGAGAGTCCTTGTTGAATGTTGAATGTCTACAGTGAGGAGGAGCAAGGAGCAGAAGGAGCAGAAGCCCTGCCTTCAACCAGTTCAGTGAGACATGGAAGGAGGGCTAACCAAGACAGGTGAGACTTATTATTATTATTATTATTATTATTATTATTATTATTATTATTATTATTATTATTATTATTATTATTATTATTATTATTATTATTATTATTATTATTATTATTATTATTATTATTATTATTATTATTATTATTATTATTATTATTAGTGCTTTTGTTTTAGTTATTACTCTGTTCATAAAAGTTGAAAATAATGTATTTTTACATGTCATTGTCTACAGCAATGATTTGCCTGGGACATCTAGGGGGGCAGGGCGTGCCCAAGCCAGATACAGGTCAAGAAATGACCCAGACAGGTGAGAGACTTATTATGGATGTTTATTGCTTTTTTATTATTACTAGGTTTGCAGACTTTGTACGCAATATATACAGAATGCAATATTGAGTGTATATACAGTGTGTGTGTGTTGTATGAGCAGTGTTTTATATGTACAATGTGTGTGCCATTTATGTGCAGACATGATGAGCAGCCTGCTCCAGTCCGACGCAGGACAACCCAGGCCAGGCCAAGACGTCCAGCCCAGGCAGGAGATCAGGCAGGAGATCAGACGCCCTGGAAGACTGACAGTGATCCTGATCCAGCCCCTCAGCCCCTCCGGTTCATGCCGTGCAGACCCCCAGGACCGCAGCTAGAACCCCCATTCCACGTATACACAGGTAACACCTGTCAAAAGGCGTTACAGTTTGACAGGTGCAATATATTTTTTTGATACGCCTCAGGCATCCTGCACTCTATATGACTGCACTCTAGTCATATGTGTACTGTATATATGTATATTGAATATCCCACAATTTAATTATTTCGTTATTTTTTACTTTTTTACTGTAAAACTTTTTTTTTACTTTTCTTTTGTAAAAAAATTACCTTTACTGACTTTTTGTAAAAAAAAAAAAAGCATGCTGGTGATCATTTCCAGTTGAGAATCAAAATTTTGTCTGTGTTTATTACCTGTGTATGGAGTAAATAATGCTTTGTAAATTGAATTCTGATCTGTTCTCTTTTGTTTATGTAAATATCGCTGCTGTCGGGACAAAACCTCATAACTCCATTTTTTTTATATTTTTTTTTATATAAATCAACTCCGTAGATCATCCTCCATATGTGTGTGTGGGTTTTACAAAGTTTAAACAATGGGAAAGCATTAAACCGATCATCTGTCTAAACCTCCTAACTCTATTCACCCTCAAATCTGTGTTTGTTTTTTTCATCTGCTGAAAAGTTGGGTTTTTGGAGTTATGAGGTTTTGTCCCGACAGCAGCGATATGCTACCTGAGGGTGCATTTCCACTGTTTTATATCCTTGATTTGATATGTTTGCATTGGTTCATACTAAAAATAACACATTTTCTCAATCCGATTTTGTGTTTTGTGTTGTACATTATGCAGTATACAGTATATACAGTATTATACAATATGAAAACTAACTGTCAGGTCATATATGTGAGGCTGTGCTGAATAAAAAGATACCAAACATACCATGGTAAAACATTTTAAAATGGGAATTATACAATTTAAATCAAAATTTGCCAAAACATTGAAATATCCCAAGACCTGCAAGAACATAAAAATCATAAATGTTATCCAATTTTTTTTCTCTCAATTTTCTCATTATTCTTTGGTACATATCACCAATGAGCTTTTAAACAAAAACTTTGAATATGCTAAAAACAATTAAACCAATTTTAATCTAAACATCACCAATTAAAATATAATAAATCACAAATTTAATACCCAGTATTCTTAATCTACAGGAAAAAAAATTCCCACACTCGTTAGATGATCTGGTTGAGAGAAAACACACATTAACATCACAATATTTTATATTTCATTCATATTTTCTTCCTGCTAATTCTTTCTTAAAATAGTACAATCACATCTTGCATAATTCATCAATTGGCTCTCCCATATATCCTCCCCCCTTTATGACCACCCAACGGTCATAACCTTACCACCTTGGTCTCCACAGCTTCAGTTCGGGCGGGGAAAGCAGACACCCAAAAAAAAATTCACTATCTTTCCTCACTTTGACCCTAATCTATCTATGTGTATGTCCTTACCCTGCGTTGTGTTAATCTATCCGCCCTTTGTCTGTGCCTTCTATCAAATCACATGTGCACAAAACAAAGACCATCAGTATCTGTTCAGTCATTTCCCTGTTCCCTACAGTCCAACCAAACATCATTGTGCTGTCCTCCCAATTATGTTTTTAATCAAAGGTAGACGGCCAGCCAAACTCTTCAATAAGCAACACAAGAGTCAAACGTAGCTTCCTTGTTTAATGTAGTTCTTGTTGACATGTTGCTAGGATAGGAGTAAAACTGAAACAGAATGAAGTGCATAGTGTTACTACTAGTGCACGTAAAAAGTATAGATATACAGTAAGTGTACTAAATGATTATATGTAGACATGTTGTACTAAACATTCCAAGTATTATGAACATCTACTGTATCTGCCATTAGCATGTATCATAGGTAATAGAATACGAACATAACAGCATCCCATCTACGACAATATACTTAAAAACTGAAAGATAACCTTGCAAACAATAAAGGATTACTTACAGACAATGCTTACGATGGGGCAAATCAAAGGATTACTATAGATAAGAACAGCATGTTGTTCATAATGAGAACTCTCTTCCTGGTGAAGCTGCAAGTCCCACTTCCTGTTTATCTGTGAGCTACCACTTCCTGTTTGGCCATGAGGTCCCACTTCCTGTATATACCACGTTCGACCAACAAGTGGTGCCAAAGCAAATCAAAACCATATAAACTGCCTGGGAGGCAGAACACTCCCCGCATTAAACGTGTACGCTATAGTACACATTAACTTTAATTAACATTAATTTCCAGTGCCACAGGCCACTCGTTCCTTGCAGCTTGGCTGTCTTTCAACGGCACAACGTCGCCTTCCTGTAAGTTGCGGTGATCTTCGACCCACTTGCGACGACTCTGCAGTGTCGGGAGGTACTCATGTCTCCAGCGGGTCCAGAATGTGCTGGCAAGGGCTTGCACCTGTCTCCATTGGCTTCGGTGGAGGTCCTTGTCTGAGAAATCTCCAGGTTTCCTGTCGAAGGTTCGACACAGTGAAGCAGGGCGATTGAGTGCCTGCTTGCGGTTGTTTGGGAGTCGTCTTCGTGGCATCTTGAAGGGTAGTCGGGGACCCCAGCTGTTCCTCTCATCCCTGTACGTCGCTGATAATATAATAATAACCATAATATTTAAAGTGACGGTATCTTCTATGGATAAGGCAAGCCTGTTGTCGTTAGCAGTTGTTTGGCATACACTGCGACCCAGGTTGTCCTCTGTAACTCTCTCCGAGTTGGAATTGTGTGCACTGATCAGGCCATTCTGTTGCTCCCCGCCGTGCCGCGTTCTCTCTTTCAGGTCTGTGAAATTGGAAGGGTGTCCTGAAGCAGGGGGGGGGGGGGGGAGTGTCCTGAGACAGCAGGGGCGTGTCCGGAGACGGCAGGGGAGTGTCCGGAGACGACAGGGGCATGTCCGGAGACAGCAGGGGCATGTCCGGAGACAGCAGGGGAGTGTCCGGAGACGGCACGGGCGTGTCCGGAGACAGCAGGGGAGTGTCCGGGGACAGCAGGGGCATGTCCGGAGACAGCAGGGGCGTGTCCGGAGACAGCAGGGGAGTGTCCGGGGACGGCAGGGGAGTGTCCGGAGACGGCAGGGGCGTGTCCGGAGACAGCAGGGGAGTGTCCGGAGACAGCAGGGGCATGTCCTGAGATGGCATGGGCGTGTCCTGAGACAGCAGGGGCGTGTCCTGAGACTGCAGGGGTGTGTCCTGAGATGGCAGGGGCGTGTCCTGAGATGGAAGGGGTGTGTCCTGAGACAGCAGGGGCGTGTCCTGAGACAGCGGGGGGGTGTCCTGAGACAGCAGGGGTGTGTCCTGGGACGGCAGGGGTGTGTCCTGAGACGGCAGGGACGTGTCCTGTGACAGCAGGGGTGTGTCCTGAGATGGCAGGGGCGTGTCCTGAGATGGCAGGGGCGTGTCCTGAGATGGCAGGGGTGTGTCCTGAGACAGCGGGGGCGTGTCCTGAGACGGCGGGGGGTGTCCTGAGACAGCAGGGGTGTGTCCTGAGACGGCAGGGGTGTGTCCTGAGACGGCAGGGGCGTGTCCTGAGACGGCAGGGGCGTGTCCTGAGACTGCAGGGGCGTGTCCTGAGACGGCAGGGGTGTGTCCTGAGACAGCGGGGACGTGTCCTGTGACAGCAGGGGTGTCCTGAGACGGCAGGGGCGTGTCCTGAGACAGCAGGGGGGTGTCCTGAGACAGCGGGGACGTGTCCTGAGACAGCAGGGGCGTGTCCTGAGACTGCAGGGGCGTGTCCTGAGACGGCGGGGACGTGTCCTGAGACGGCGGGGGTGTGTCCTGAGACGGCGGGGGTGTGTCCTGAGACAGCGGGGGTGTGTCCTGAGACAGCAGGGACGTGTCCTGAGACAGCAGGGGCGTGTCCTGAGACAGCAGGGGCGTGTCCTGAGACAGCAGGGGTGTCCTGAGACGACGGGGGCGTGTCCTGAGACGGCAGGGGCGTGTCCTGAGATGGCAGGGGTGTGTCCTGGGGTGGCAGGGGTGTGTCCTGAGACAGCGGGGACGTGTCCTGAGACAGCAGGGGCGTGTCCTGAGACAGCAGGGGTGTGTCCTGAGACAGCAGGGGCGTGTCCTGAGACAGCAGGGGTGTGTCCTGAGACAGCGGGGACGTGTCCTGAGACAGCGGGGGGGTGTCCTGAGACAGCAGGGACGTGTCCTGAGACAGCCGGGACGTGTCCTGAGACAGCGGGGACGTGTCCTGAGACAGCGGGGACGTGTCCTGAGACAGCAGGGACGTGTCCTGAGCCAGCGGGGACGTGTCCTAAAACAGCAGGGGCGTGTCGTGAGACAGCAGGGGCGTGTCCTGAGACAGCAGGGACGTGTCCTGAGACAGCAAGGGCGTGTCCTGAGACAGCAGGGACGTGTCTTTGCATTGTCATGGCATTCTGCCATGAAAGGGAGTATATGTAGTGGAAAATATACATTAAATGCTTATATATATATGTAATATATTTTTTGTAGCTGTATTTGGACGGTGTACTGTCCTGAGACAGCAGGGGTGTGTCCTGAGACAGCAGGGACGTGTCCTGAGACGGCGGGGACGTGTCCTGAGACGGCAGGGGCGTGTCCTGAGACGGCAGGGGTGTGTCCTGGGGTGGCAGGGGTGTGTCCTGAGACAGCGGGGACGTGTCCTGAGACAGCAGGGGCGTGTCCTGAGACAGCAGGGGTGTGTCCTGAGACAGCAGGGGCGTGTCCTGAGACAGCAGGGGTGTGTCCTGAGACAGCGGGGACGTGTCCTGAGACAGCGGGGGTGTGTCCTGAGACAGCAGGGACGTGTCCTGAGACAGCGGGGACGTGTCCTGAGACAGCAGGGACGTGTCCTGAGACAGCAGGGACGTGTCCTGAGCCAGCGGGGACGTGTCCTGAGCCAGCGGGGACGTGTCCTAAAACAGCAGGGGCGTGTCCTGAGACAGCAGGGGCGTGTCCTGAGACAGCAGGGATGTGTCCTGAGACAGCAAGGGCGTGTCCTGAGACAGCAGGGATGTGTCTTTGCATTGTCATGGCATTCTGCCATGAAAGGGAGTATATGTAGTGGAAAATATACATTAAATGCTTATATATATATGTAATATATTTGTTGTAGCTGTATTTGGACGGTGTACTGTCCTGAGACAGCAGGGGTGTGTCCTGAGACAGCAGGGACGTGTCCTGAGACGGCGGGGGCGTGTCCTGAGACAGCGGGGGTGTGTCCTGAGATGGCGAGGACGTGTCCTGAGACGGCAGGGGTGTTAGGTTGCAAATCCCCATGTGCAGTTCCCCATTCGATTAGACTGCCATCCGGTCGAATATGCAAAGGGGCGGGGACATCATGACGCAAGGTTTTATGTGACTCATTGTGTTGTTTTACATAGGCACTTGTGCGGTCGTCAATGTCTCTCCTTAAGGATGTCTTCCTGCCTTTGCATAGCGGTGTTCTACCCTGCTGTTCGGCTGCCTCCAATACCTCTGCCTGTGCTATAGCGGCGGCTGCCTCTCTTTGGATGGCCAAAGCTTCAGCGTCCAGTCTCGTCTTGGCCAGCTCATATTTTTGTCTCACTTCCCTCTTGGCAAGCTCATATTTTAATTTAGCCTCTTCCACTGCGAATGATGATGCACGTACACGTCCTGCCTCTGCCCTTGCACGTGCTGCCTCTGCCCTTGCACGGGCCCTTGTGGTGTAGGCTGAATATGTAGGTGTGCCGTCGCTGCTTGCGCCGACCCGAGAGGCCCGGCCGCTCTCCCTGGCAGGGTCCGTCATGCTGTTTTACATGCTGAGGGTTGATCTGTTGAAGGGTGGCATTGCACCAGCTGGTCGCTTGTCTTTTTACTGTGCTGTCCTCCCAATGATGTTTTTAATCAAAGGTAGATGGCCAGCCAAACTCTTCAATAAGCAACACAAGAGTCAAACGTAGCTTCCTTGTTTAATGTAGTTCTTGTTGACATGTTGCTAGGATAGGAGTAAAACTGAAACAGAATGAAGTGCATAGTGTTACTACTAGTGCACGTACAAAGTATAGATATACAGTAAGTGTACTAAATGATTATATGTAGACATGTTGTACTAAACATTCCAAGTATTATGAACATCTACTGTATCTGCCATTAGCATGTATCATAGGTAATAGAATACGAACATAACAGCATCCCATCTACGACAATATACTTCAAAACTGAAAGATAACCTTGCAAACAATAAAGGATTACTTACAGACAATGCTTACGATGGGGCAAATCAAAGGATTACTATAGATAAGAACAGCATGTTGTTCATAATGAGAACTCTCTTCCTGGTGAAGCTGCAAGTCCCACTTCCTGTTTATCTGTGAGCTACCACTTCCTGTTTGGCCATGAGGTCCCACTTCCTGTATATACCACGTTCGACCAACAGGTGGTGCCAAAGCAAATCAAAACCATATAAACTGCCTGGGAGGCAGAACAATCATAATATCTCAGAGGATCCCATCCACCCATTTTCTGCTCAGCCCTCAGACCGGCTCTGCCCCACCCTTTGCTTGGCAGCTAACAGCCGCAGCCATGCTTCAGGCCAGGTCACATACCTCAGGTCCAGTCATCTTTTATCCCACGACAACCTGTCGCAGACGGTTCTCATTAGCCTGGACATTTTTCCAAAACTCGTACCACATCTGTTCACACAATTTCAACCTGGCCCCCCCCTTTATGGGGTTTTGTAGAGACAGGGGCAAATGTATACAAGAATCCTCCCACCACAATTTGGTAATTGACCACCATTGGACTGAAGAGAAACAGGGAAACATTTAAGTTCTACGTTACCGTGCCGTATATTCTAATGTAATGTATTCCATGCGTCCTCTGAGTTGATCTGCATCCCCCCCCCCGACTGAGCTGTGAAGAGACAAAGCACAATGCAAATTCTTTTACACAATAAGTCAACATACTTGTAAGAGAAGCCATCTTGATAATCCACACAATGTGATCGAACTACTTAGCTCATTTGACATCCTGTTCTGACTTCTTTCAGCCTTCACCAGTTCTCTCCCCTCTCACCCAGACCATGAAAAAATAGATTTTAAACACTAAAGAAAAAGGAAATTAAACAAAGTCATACACTCCAATAAACACACACCACTCTGTTGTGGCATCCACACTCATGAAATATCCACGCATATTTAAAAACATCAAAGGAATAAAAATAACAATTTCAAAACCATCCACTCCGCTCTATTACTCCTGTGGCGACTCTCACACACTCGTTTCACACTCATCATCATCACACAACTGTTCCATTCAAACCTGTCTTTGTGACCTGACACCTCTAAGTTAGCACAGTCTCCCCTACAGGCTCCATTCAAACATTTTTCAGTCCACACAATCAAAGATTAAAATAGAAATGAAAAAATAACCAAACCATTAAAACGTCCACCTGTAAATTAAGTTCCCAGGTAGTGATTTTAACTTTTAAACATATTTGAAAGAAATCAAATCAAAATCTCACACACCCTTTAAAGAAAACGAAATCAACACTTTCATTCTACTTTCACAGCCTCAATCACTCACTGAAATTAAAAGACACACAGACAAAAGCAGACAACCCAATCACCCACAGATCACTAGTGAAACATTAACAAAGACAAAACCATTCACGCCTGCTTCACTCCTGCATCAAAAAACTGTCATTCAACACACAACACAACATAACTCATTAATAATCATTCGGGTCCACAGACAAGTTGTTAGTTTTCCTTCTCTCCTGCTCTCAGCTTTCTTCAGGCTAAACACAATCTACACTTATATCTGCACTCCTACCCACATTCTAAGAAAGGTCTAGCAACCCTTCTCAACCCGAAATCACCCCGGCCTGCTAGAACCGCGATAACCTCAGGTTATTCCTTCAATCAAATAGTCAGCCATATTCAACGTAATAACTGCATCTGAACTGGCTCCTATTGAATTATCTCCCTTACTCACCAACTGTCTCCTGTATTAGCCCTTTGTCTCATCTTCCTGTCACTCTCTATGTCCAGCATGCTGCCTTTGATCACGTATTGTCACCATACAACCCCTTTCCAAGTTGTAAAAATAACTCCATCTGTTATCTCACTTTGACTGTTCTCTCCTATCTTCACCTGTGACCTGTCTCCCTGTTGTCTGCAACAGTGATCATAACCAACAGGTGTTACCATCCCCCCTTGGCATCCCCGTGACCTGTGCATACTGACTCACCTTAGCATAAAGGCCCTTGACACAAAGACCCTATCTACTCCCTCCGTGAATATAGGCCCCCTGTAAATCATCAAAAGGTTTATACACACATTTCATCCCCCCAGAGGCAAGCCGCCCTCAGGTTTGAATAATCACACATTCCTACACTTCTAGGGAGAAGGCTAACCCCCCCCCCCCCCAGAGGTAACATTAACATATAGTTGCCTGTTTCAGTCAAACCTACAGACAATAACCCTTATCTTAACCACAGTGAAACTATGGAATGAAAGCAATTCCACAGTTATCAAAATACCACAACTTGTAAACAGATCAACACAATCATTATCAAAAAACTGTCATTGCAGAAATAAAAGTGTATTCCAACACAGCAAGCCTCCATCAATAAATTATAATTCCCTATGATTCAGAGGCTTGTATCAAGCATTAAATGTAAACATGATCCTAACCACATCAACAGTGTGTTAAAGATTTAACAATCTAAAACAAGCATAAACACAACCTCACTTATCTCAGAACAATTGCACTCTAAACAGAAAATCACATTTCTACACATCCTTCAAGTAATATTACAAATATAAGCATTTTATCCAAGGCCACTCATTAAAAAAATAAAACAACATTCCCAGAAGTGGTTTCAAATGTGCCAAGCCTCAATTGTTCAAGCCAGGTCTACCCCAGACTGATACACTGCATGTGATATGTGATATATATTGTTCCCATTATTAAATGATACATTTACCCATAGTGGCTAACTTGTGAATTCTAACTAGATACAGGCTCATGTATTCATTAAATCATTTCACCTTAATAGACTCACTGCATTGTTTGCAGCCTACAACTCATAACTGTGTCCCTTATTCTCCCCTAGTCTAATCATCACATGTACCATCTCCCCCCTTGTTTACACAAAAATACAACCTGTAGTAAACACAAACACAAACGGACCCACTTCCAGAATACATATATAACACAAAGCAAAAATACAAACACTCACCAATCTCGTTAACCAGAGCTGCACACATTTCCCTTCCTCCGCCATTAGACAACGAAACAAGACGATACAAAACTACAACTAAAATGGCCGCTACGGGGCTTCCTGTCAAAAATCCGGTCACATGTCGAAAAATGGCCGCTACGATGCTTCCTGTCAAACCGAGAAGTCCAACATGGCCGCTACGACGCTTCCTGTCAAATACGGAAGTCGTTCTCTGCTATCCCGCCGCTGGTGGTCACAAGTTGCATAATGCTACACAGACTCTACACAAAACAATGTCAACTGTCTCCAGTATAACGCAACCCTACGTCACACGTAGTACAAAATACAATAACGTACGTTCATACAACATGAAAAGAATCATCTGTACCCTGCACATCAGCATTGTTAGCACAGTTAGCTCAATAGCCCCGTTAGCTTAGCTTAGCATAGGTAGCTTAGCTTAGCTTAGCTCTGATAGCCAGCTCTCCGTTTCCCAAGGGTGCACCGCGGTGCCCTCGCCCAGAGTCACACAACATCACAACCGAAGCGTCCTACTTTTGCAAACAACTCTCAATCAACGTCATTAATAAACAATCGCTCCACTGAACTATATCCCATATTTCCCCTCACCACACCGCTTCTAATCATAACATTGCACGAGCCCTTATCACGGCGTTCTCCCCAAAACGCTCATACCAGCTAAGTAGCTAGCCAGCCTGATGTGAGGTTCTATGCTCTCCCGGGAGCCGTGCGTTATGTGATGTTCAAGATCCGCGCATCAACTCAGTTCAACGCTACCCGGACGGATAAAAATCACAGGCGCATCGCCCACGAGAACTATATAATAGTACCTTTGTAAAATCATACATACACGCAGTCATTCATAAGTACTAAACCCCAGCTAACATGTTTACACACAAACTCCCATTCATAAGTGCTCACTTTTTTCATCCAAACGTTCAACAGCAACAACATCATTTCCTCCTTTTACTCCTCTCAGCCGGCCGGCCATTTAAGTACTAACTCTCAACGCGACTCACAATAACGGAATAAAACGTCTCAATATAGCAGGCCCTTCTGCAGGATTTTGTGGAATTCATTTTCTTTTTAAAACCCCCTGTGCTCAAAGGGAGCCAAAAATTTCCAATCCCCTCCCCTGGCTCGGACACAACGGGCGAGCCAGAGTCGAAAGTTGCATCATAGCCACACGGTCTGCTTTTGGTGTCGCGCTACAATCCTCAAAACACACTTATTGACTTCATAACGTTTCATACTTCCACCGTCATTCGTGAGCCCGGCGGCTACTTGGTTAAAACTAGAATCGTGCGCCCTCGGCACCACTCTGTCTCGTGTCCACTGTCCATCGCCCAACAAAAGGTTTTGATATACATCAAACTCGCCTTCATTCATCCACCATATCTCTTACTCGCCTTGAGCACGGCTAGAGATAGATTTACGGGATATATCCAAGCAAGCCCCTTCCATTAACGCGACAGCCATCAGGCACGGGAGTTCATTCGTTTCTGATCCGTTAAAGGTTCGAATGATCCAACACACCTTTGATTTGCTAGGAGCCCTGCACAAAGCGGCACGGTGGTGTAGAAGCGGCACGGTGGTGTAGTGGTTAACACTGTCGCCTCACAGCAAGAAGGTCCAGGGTTCGATTCCCGCTTGGGGACCAGGTTTCCATGATGCCAGGTACCCAGGTGGGGTATCCCCCAGGCCTTTCTGTGTGGAGTTTGCATGTTCTCCCCGTGCTCGCAAGGGTTTCCCCCCCGATAAGATAAACCCAATGGAAAAACATGCACAACAACAGATCGCTAACGCTGTGGTGTCCTTGACGAAGACGGGCAGGAGCACTTGGATTGGTCCCCTGGCGCGGCCCTTGCCGACGCCTGTCTGCTCCCGGCTGCCCTTGGAGGGAAAGACGACGGGATGGGTTAATCGCAGAGACGAATCGCATCGGCGATCCTACAAAAAGACAATGCATGCGTGTGTGTTCCGGTGTGTGTGTGTGCTAAACCGTGTGTGCTAATCGCTAAACGTTGAGGATAATTGCATGCCAATTAAAGACCTCTGAACAGGTCCTGCATTATTATTATTATAATTGCAGACCTTCCAGAAAACCTAACATTTTTGAACGCTGCCCTGCTTAGTCACTTCAAAATGCTCCCATCACATCCACGTATGATTAACGACATCAATTCAACCCCGAGATATCAAACGCCATGCAACCACTCACTTATTACTGTGATTCTATACCACTAATCCACACTTAAATGACGCTACCAATATCTAGATTAAATTAACACAAGCACCTTATGTCCTATTCTGCGCCCTCATTCAGAATCAGCCTGTGCAGTCGAGGCCAGAGCCGATCATTGTGATCTCCGACTTCCCTGATCCTCGCCAACACAATACATCTCATCCTGAGAGCCGCGGTCTAAACTTAATACGTAATAGAACTCATCCCTGCTTTACCGTCCCACCCCCATGTATGCAAAACAACCTCCACGCTCGGGCCCCAACTGGTGGCTGCTGGCTCCGTCCTCCCCTTCCAGACAGCAACAACCCTGCACTGCAAACCCAACCACCGGTCCTTTTTTACTGCTTGCTCTCAATATGTGAACAATGCAGAACGGGTATTACACGGCACCAATTCTGTGGTATATTCTAATCAATATCTGAGGTGATTTGCAGTACAATAAGATTGCTATCTGGAAGGGGGAGAAGGACATAATGATTCAAATGGTCTTTCTCTACTGATAGAGAAATAGACTGTGCATGCCAGGCAAAAAAGGAAACTATGGTTCAAAAACTCGTTATTTATTTTGCCTCTGGGCTTAGAGTGAATTAGAAGGTTGCTTTTTCATACAGGGATTATTCAGAGTACATTAACATATGTTTGTACAAAGGATTAATAAGGTTTGCACATCAAACCCTGCATGTACATACACAGTCATGTTAACATAAATAAAATAGAATCTACTGTAAGCATTACACATGAGTAAATCTGGTTTACAGATCAGGGATCTGTACATTACTCTAACCTAAACAACAATTGGTGTTTCCCATGATTTACTCACGTATAATCAGCAGTCTGGATGGGAGCGGTTGGAGAGAGAGGACGCAGTACCCCCCTGTCGGGTTTCTGGCCTGTCTCTCAAACACTGCTCTCTCTTAAATACTATAATTTCCACCAATCCTAGCATATTCTAATAATACGTTTGGTCCAATTAGGTTTGTCTTCTGGGTAGCGGTCCGCCCCCCCCTGTTTTCCTGTGTGGGGGCTGGCTGCCCCCCCCCCCCTCCTTTGCTGCTCGTCGGGTGTTGTCCTTTAGTAAACAGAGGGGTCTGCTTTTGGCCCCCCTCCTTTGCTGCTCAGGTCTTTCTCAGTCCAGGGGGTCTGTGGCTTTCTTCCACAGAGGCATCTCCTATTTAAACGTGCGCGCGCATGCACAGTTTTTTTTGGCACAGATTTTTTTTTTGCCTTGAAATAGAGAAGTTGAAAAAGGTAGCAGGATGTTGCCTATATTGTCAACAGATATGGTTGAAAAACAAACAATGTTTTAAATGTATTGATACAATTTCTTTAATTGAATCAACTTAAACTAGATTTAACCAGCATATTAAGAGCAAGTTCTCTACTGTGCAGAGAACATCAAAACACATTCCCAGCGTATGAAAGACAATGACACTAAGTGCCTCTATGCATAGGCGCCCACTTAATGGAGCATAAGATGCACGTGCTCTAGGACTATTGAACTTGGGGGAGCAAGCTTGTCTTTTTGCTCCCTCACTTTTTGATCATATCATATGATATAAATATCCCCCCCAATATATAAATCTTATCTAAGCATAACTACGTAATTTCAATCAAATTAATAATACGCAATGACACTTAATAGCAAGTTTTTAAGTTTCCAAAGATTGCGACACCCCCCTGCCCGATATGGTTTGATCCAGTCCTGCAGACTGAGTGGAGCCCAGTCTGTACAGCGCGCCGCTACAACAGTGCAGCCTCCACTAGTCCAGGTGTAACACAGTAAGCTGGTACAGGCAGGCAGCAGCGTGATTCGTGAACACTAGTTTAGGCACAAGTTCACAACGCACAAGTTACAACAACAGCAGGATTTTCCACTAAGTAAGTTCAGTTGTTCAAACAAACTATTATGTTAGAAGACATGTCTTTACTGTCGAGTGGTAGAACATCTACCACGCAATACAATAAAAGTGTTTCACGGTCCGAAATGCCATCTGGTCATACCGTAAGTCCGTAACTAATAAATAATAATAATATAACGTTGGCGTTAAAGGTGCTCCCATAGTCGAGCAGACTGTACACAGAGCAGACTCCGCGGATGTCCGCGCGGACTCTTGAGCTTTGATCTCAGCCGACAGCAGACCCACAGGTGCGAGTCGTGCAACGCTCCTATTTTCTGACATCCGCGCCGCTGACTTGGTGTTGACATTGAACTGCATTAAATGTGACACTGCGCGAGCGATTGGTGGCGCGAAGAGAGAGATGAGCCTGTGAAGCTCATCTAGAATAATAATAATCTCTGTTCTCTGTTCTCCTCCATCTCTGTTCTCTGTTCAGTGTGTGAATTATGTTAATCCCACAATTACTCAACTGCACTCAATATTTAAATACCAATGCTAGTCTAAATAAATGTAGACAGACAATGTACGCATTAAAAATATAATAATAATAATAATAATAATAATAATAATAATAATAATAATAATAATAATAATAATAATAATAATAATAATAATAATAATAATAATAATAATAATAATAATAATAATAATAATAATGCAATAAAAGTCTGAAAATGAAGGGATTATGTCCATGAGTGTCAGTTTTAGAAATTAAGGCCTGCCTCTTATATAACAAGTCTCTCTAATAAAGGCCTGGTGCTCTTTGCAGCTGAGGTAAATAGAAGACCTATATTTGAGGATTTACGGTAAATCAAGATTTTCAATTATCTTAAGGTACAATACCTGAAATGAAAATGTGTGTGTGTGTGTGTGTGTGTGTGTGTCCAGCCAACCAGGTACCATGGCAGAAAAAAGAAAAAATACAGACATCAGAGCATTTTTCAGGACACCAAAACGCAAAGTAAGAACCCTATAGTAGCCTAATAGCTCAAAGACTTAAAGGGCGGGCTCCACAAATAATGGATTGCACGGTGTTAATTGCACCCTTACTTACAATTCATTATGAATTGTAAGTGGGGGACCCTGATGTAAACAAGACAAAAGTCTTTCTCTGGTCTGCATTCCCTTAACAATTGTGTGTATTGAGCCGTACTATATTGTACCCATTCTGCAATATGTTAATAACATTTTTAATCAATCAATAACAGATTGCAGAATGGGTACAGTACAGTACGGCTCAATACACACAATTGTTAAGGGGATGCAGACCAGAGAAAGACTTTCGTCTTGTTTACATCAGGGTCCCCCATTTTCAATTCATAATGAATTGTAAGTAAGGGTGCAATAGAAATGTTTCATAATGATGTTCAGTGTATTCATAAGTGTATTGCTCTCCTTATAGTAATTGGCTATCATACTGCAATATAAACTGAGTTTTATAGTGAAAAGAGCACCTTTATTGGTCAAGATTTAAGGCTCTATATTGCAGGAAATTGCACGTACAGGTTCATTAAATGAAAAAAAAATCTGCTATGGTGGGGGTCGTGCCGGACCCCCTCCAAACCACCCCTTGCATGTCATTACAAAAAAAAAAAATAATAATAATAATAATAATGACAAAAAAAAATAAAAATTTAAAAAATTGCACCCCCACTTTCAACTATAACTAGGCGGCCATGCCTCTATGGATGGGATGCAAGTTAACATTCCATGGCAATGACAGACACAGCCCATCGTTCACACCAAACCTGATGAGGGGCAGGGATTCAATGTGAAACGCCCTACCCAAAGCTGTAAAGGAATGTGAATCACTATTCAAAAACACTCAAAACCCAGTTGTACAATAAATGACCAAGTATGGCTTTGTCAGTATTCCAATGTACAGTGTGCCCCCCCCCCAATGTACAGCCCAGACCCACCCAACCATGTACAGTTTCTACGTCAAATGTATATACACTCTTTTTCTGGACACTTTTTGTATCACAAACAGTACTGTATTTGCAAATCTGATATGTCATAAATGTATAGATGTAGCAGTACTGTCTATCTGTATGTCATGTATGTCATATATATGTTATGATTAATTGAAAATGGGGGACCCTGATGTAAACAAGACGAAAGTCTTTCTCTGGTCTGCATCCCCTTAACAATTGTATGTATTGAGCTGTACTGTACTGTACCCATTCTGCAATCTGTTAATACACTTTTCAATCAATCAATCAATAATATTGTTCATAGCAGCTAGCCTATCTCAGACTGTTAGTTAAAGCTGTTGATAAAAAGTGCACTGACTTGTGTGCTGTTTGGGAACAGTTGACAATGTTTATGTAAAGACAGTAAGGGTTTTCATCAGCTCACCTGAATATGTGTACTCAAGTTAGTCAAACTCATAAACGTGTCCAGGTAGGGCCATGGAGATGCAGTGTTGTTATTGTTGTTGACATCATCTTCATCAATGCCATCAGTGGAAACATCAAATCCTGACTGGTTCTGTTATTGTAAACTGCATGATCCATTCATTCTCATTCAGTGGTCTGCGTTTCGATTTTCACTTCCTGGTTTGCGGCCTGGAGTCCCGCCCTATCCTGCCTCTGATTGGCCTACCCGTAAAGTTTTGGCCTACCATACCCAATCGTGAGTCGTCACTCATATCTAAACAAACCAACCAATCATAGTGGGTTTTTTACGGGGAGTTTTTTTTTCTCCTCGCAGATCTTCTAGTCTAGACTCTTTCTCCCGAAAGTAGCGTGTACCGTTTTTGTGTGCGTGACTGCGCGTACACGTGGGAACATATCCGTGCGCGATTGCGCGTACTTCAGCCTCAGTGACCGAGGTAAAACGCCGTTATACCTCGTTATACCAGCACTGCACCACTGATTAATACTAATACTAGCCGAGAGTAGATCAAATCTTGGCTGGTAGCTCTCGGCTAGGTGGTAAATTAAAAAGTAGATCTTGGATCAAAAAAGGTTGGGCACCCCTGATCTAGAGTCACAGAGGATAAGTTGTCACCATGGGGGGGGGGGGGGGGGGGGGGGGTTGATTTATTGAGTGAAAACTTTATTAACAGATTGTAGAATGGGTACAATACAGTACAGCTCAATACACACACAATTGTTAAGGGGATGCAGACCAGAGAAAGACGTTCGTCTTGTTTACATCAGGGTCCCCCATTTTCAATTCATCATAACATATATGACATACACGACATACAGATAGACAGTACTGCTACATCTATACATTTATGACATACCAGATTTACAAATACAGTTCTGTTTGTGATACAAAAACAGTCTAAAAAAGAGAGTATATACATTTGACGTAGAAACTGTACATTGGAGGAGGTTGGGTAGGTGGGGTGGGGGGAGGGACTGTACATTGGAGGTGGTCTGGTGGGTGGGGTGGGGGGCGGGGGGGGTTGGGTAGACAGGGTGGGGGAAACTGTACAACTGTAGAAGCAAAACTGTACATTGGAATATCGACAAAACCTTACTTGGTCCCAAGAAGAGGGTCTCGTGTATTATTGGGTTAGGACATTTACTGTACATTTACAGGGGCCAGTTTCGAATTGCAGTCTCCCGTAGGTGCTCTTTGAGAGTGGTTTTGAAAGTGGGTAGTGGGCGCTCCAGTAGCACACCATGTACCGCGCTGCGTCGCGGATCGGCTGACCCGAGTTCCATTCCCGGACCCGCCGTTATTTGCAGAATGTCTTCCCCTGCTCTCTCTCCCGTTTCACCCTCACTGCATCTGTCGGTCATGTCTGACCAGGAAAAGCGATAAACGCTAAAAAATGTATCTTTAAAAAAAAGAAAGTGTGTAAGCCTTGTAGTGTATCTTGTAGACCAGGCCCATTGCAAGTTGCTGTACTCTGTCGTCTACTCTAAGCTATCCTAGGTAGTCAAAGTGGGCAGGGGTGAGGTGGGTTCTAGGAGTAAGGTCAAGTAGTAGTCTGACCAGTTTGTTTTGTGATGTTTGTAATCTTGTTTTTAGCGCCTTTGAGGTGCTTTGGTACCATGAGGTGCAAGCATAGTCGTAGTACCCTTGAATGAGTGCTCCTGCCAGAGTCTTCAGGGTATTCTTGCTTACCAGAGAGGAGATCCGGTACAAGAATCTAGTTCGTTGGTTGACTTTTTTGATTATATTGGATGCCATTGTCACAGGAAAGATTTGCCTCTAGGATGGAACCTAGGTATGTAATTTCATTTTTCCTTGTGACAATATTGTCACCCACTGTAACTGAGAAGCCGTCGGTCTTGCTGAGTTTGTTATTTGATCCGAAGAGAATGGACTCTGTTTTACCCAGGTGTAATTATAGTTTGTTATCAGCGAGCCAGGTGCAGATTCTGCCGAGTTCTGAGCTGAGGGTTTTTTCAACCTGTAACTTGTTCTTGTCAGAGACCAGCAGGGCTGAGTCGTCCGCGAACAAGAACAAGTTGCAGTCACAAGCTGATGACATGTCATTTGCATAAATTAGGAACAGTAGCGGTCCTATATGCTTCCTTGTGGAACACCACAGCTCACTGTGAGGGGGGGGGGGGGGGGGTAGGGTACCGTTTACCTCCACCATCTGTTCTCTCCCCTCAAGGTAGGATTGCATCCAGCTCACTGATAGACTATGAGGGTGAGGCCTGATTGGACAGACATGACCTATCAGGTGTCCTCTCCAGACAGACCCTGGACAGCACCAGTATACTCCTCTATGGAGTATCCAACAGTGTCTCCTTTTCTAGTTATCTGCTTATTTTACAGTTGTTGGTGAGTTTCTCTTCTCTGGATTAATAACGTGTCCCCCTCTGTCTCCCCATCCACCCATCTATTCTGTCTGTCTATCCTTTCATCCCTTCTCTCTGTTTGTCTGCACATCCCTCCATCCAATCATCCATTCATCCATCCATCCATCCATCTATCCATCCATCCATCCATCCATCCATCCATCCATCCATCCATCCATCCATCCATCCATCCATCCATCCATCCATCCATCCATCCATCCCTTCTGTCTCTCTGTCTGTCCAACATTCATACATTGGTATTTATTTATATATTCACGTTTGTTTTCAGAACGTAAACATGGAATTGGGCTTTGTTTTCTCTTTGAAGTGAACGTGAAACAAGGATCAATGGTACTGTAGATTTGTAAAAGGTGCAGCTCCTAATGCTTTGCTTGTGGATTTGTAACCACTACACCACTACACTGTTGGCTCACAGCTAGAAGGTCCTGGGTTCGATTCCCGCTTGGGGACCAGGTTGCCGTGTTGCCAGTTACCCATGTGGGGTATCTCCCGGGCCTTTCTGTGTGGAGTTTGCATGTTCTCCCCATGCTCGCAAGGGTTTCCCCTCCCGATAAGATAAACCCAATGGAAAAACATGCACAACAGATCGCTAACGCTGTCGCGTCCCTGACAAAGACGGACAGGAGCACTTGGATTGGTCCACGGGCACGGTGCACGCTGCAGCCCTTGTCTGCTCCCAGCTGCCCTTGGGTGGAAGGACGATGGGATGGGAGGTGCAGAGAAGATTTAGTCAGCAACACAGTGCATGTGTGTGTGTGTTCCTGTGGGTCTCCCATGTGTGTGTGTGTGTTAATCTGATGACAAATAAAGACTTCTTCTTCTTCTTCTTCTTCTTCTTCTTCTTCTTCTTCTTCTTCTTCTTCTTCTTCTTCTTCTTCTTCTTCTTCTTCTTCTTCTTCTTCTTCTTCTTCTTCTTCTTCTTCTTCTTCTTCTTCTTCTTCTTCTTCTTCTTCTTCTTCTTCTTCTTCTTCTTGGTTGGAAACACTGGAATAAAAAAGCCTGTCTGCTGTAGAGAAATGTGTTTCTGCTAAAACTTAAACGCAGCCAGAACACATGGAATTAGCTCTTATTACAAAGAGAGCATTTATGTAATATTCCCACTGCTTGATGGCCTGAGAGAGCAAGAAACACAACTCCCGGCTGCCGCTGCTGCTCCTCTTCTCTCCCCTCCTCTGTTCATCTGGAGGAAGATGAAAAGATGACGTCTGCTCATTGATATAAATAAACAGAGAGAGAGAGATAGAGAGATAGAGAGAGAGAGAGAGAGAGAGAGAGAGAGAGAGAGAGAGAGAGAGAGAGAGAGAGAGAGAGAGAGAGAGAGAGAGAGAGAGAGAGAGAGAGAGAAGGGGGGGGGGATGAGGCGAGGCTGTGTAGGAGGGGTGATATCCTTGGGGGGAAGACGCAGGAGTAGGAGAGGGGGATGAGGTTAGAGGGAGGAGAGGAGGTGGAGGGAGGGCAAGAGGGAGAGAGCAGAGAGGGAGGAAGAGGAGCAGAAAGAGCAGATAGAGAGAACGAGAGAGAGAGTGAAGGCATGATAAGAAGCTGGCCTGGAATGAAAAATCTCCTGACAATATGAAAATGAGATTTTCCGCTAACATGCGATTACAACTATCATCAAAGGGTGCGAGAATGTGTGTGAGTATGAGCGTGCATGTGTGTGTGTGTATGTGAGTTTGCCTATGTGTATACATGTATGTGAGCGTGCCCGTCTGTCTAAGTGTATATGTGCATTATGCACAGTGTTGGGGGAACTAAATTTGCAAGCTGCACACTGGTAGAAGTTGAATTATAGCAAAGCTACACTCAGAAGTACACTGGAAAAAACAGAAATATCATATCTATATGCAATGTAATACAACATTATAACAGAATATAATACAAAACAACTCAAATATAGTGCACACAGGTTTAACAGTTTAAACAAGAATGTTGAACTTGTTTATCAATAATAATTATTAGATTAAATAATTTACCAACTTGATCATAACAATGGTTCATAGTTGTCAGCCTAGTTGTCTAATTTCTACGACGCATGTGTCGGAAGAATAGTTTGCTCCTCGAATCAGGACAAAAGGATATCGAATATTAGACACAGGACAATGAGTTCAAACATCATGTATTGTATTTATTGAATAATCAGAAAGCATAATTACATGAATTATCGGGTGGTCCATGGATCACGACAAGCTTGTTGACAGCAATGCAGTATAGCAGAGTGGCCAAGGAGCTCTCCTTTCTTCTATTCTAAAATGGTCTGATATACTGTCCGACCTAGGGTGTCTTCGCTGGCTGACCAATCAAGTGTGAGACACCTGTGTCCTTTCCCATATGATCCAGCTCGGACCAGGTCCTCGAGGATGCATAGTTATGTAACAGGAAAATGCACAGGCATCCATCCCGGACCGGCCAGCCACCTTTCTGGAGATAAGGGGGCCCCTCTAACCTTGGCCTAAGAGCCTCTCAATGTAAAAGGAAACCATAGTGTCCTCAAATGTTTATGATACTGATTGTACTGTAATCATATTTATCAATGACTTTTAACTTAATCAATGTTTCTAATTAACTAATATATTTATATATGATATTGGTCTAAAGTCTGACGTTAATTTCCGACATAATCCCTCCTGTGGTGCTCTTAAAGGGGAACTCCAACATTTTGGGAAATTAGCTTATTTAACATCTTCCCTGGAGTTAGACAAGAAGATACATACCTTTTTTGTCTCTGTGCGTGCATTTTAGCTTTGGGAATAGACGCTCTGTTAGCATAGCTTAGCTTCATCACTGGAAGTGAGGCAGGACAGTAGCCTTACAGTGCCTTACAGTGTGTGGTAAATATTGACGTTGAATTTCATAAATAATATGTGTGAATAATTAGAGAGTCATAATGTAGGAGAGACAGACATTCCACACTAACCCCCTCTCATGAGAAGGCTGCTTACCCAAATGGTATGTAGGGGAATAGTTACAGGTCACAAAGCCCTCACTCAAACTGACTGTATGTAAATGCTGATTACATGCTGAAGAGTCATGGATCTATTAATCAACTGTTTAGTATCAAAAGAGTAAACCATAATATTAGAAATAAGGTTTGACGGGTGATTACACTCTTGTTAAAGAAGTCATCACAGCTACTCTGTCAACTAGCAGAGTGGGTTTTCAGTGCTAAATATGGATGGAACAGGGGTGACAGAGAGCCATTCTCCACCCCCACTATGTGACCAGATTAGTACTGTATAGTAATAAGGCCCAAAGGGTCAAAGAGTATTCACACCACCCCACTAGATGACATCATGCCAGCCCCCACCCGTGAGACAAGACCCAACAGGAACCCACAGAGAAACCCAGAGGTGGGGGCTGCCAGCCCCCACAGGAGATCGCCCACGGACCAACTGTATTCTATTATTGGCTAGAAATTATAGTATATAAGAGGACACAAAATGGTAGTTCGGGAGCCCCAGACCAAACCAACCCCAGGGGTCTGTGGCTCCACCGCTCCACCACCGAGAGACTGACTGATGCTGTGCTGTGTTGCATTTTATGTGAGTAAATACATGGGAAACACCATTTGTTGTTTAAGTTGCTTAATATCTGAAACCAGATTTACTCATGTATAATGTGTGCAGTATGGTCAATGTATGTTCAAATTATGTTACCAAGTGACTGTTTATGTACATATTGAGGTTTGAGAATGCAAACCTGATTGTGATTTCTGTACACAGACAGCCCTGTTAATGTTTTCTGATAATCTTTTGTCCTATTCACCTTGGCCTCTGGCTCTGATCAAATAAATGTTGAATTGGACTATAGTTCATGGTTTTGTCTGGCTACACGTTTAATTCTTCAATCTGCTTTAAGTCAGATGAAGAGATCAACAATTCTACCAATATGATCCCTTTCTCCTCCTTCCAGATAAGCAATCTCATTTGTACTGTACTACAATAACCTCAGATTATTGTAGGGTTCTGTAGGAATTTACTACAGAAATGGTGCCGTTCTTCCCACCCTATTGTGTCTCCCCCTGAAAAGGTGCGGTAGGGTCTCTGGACCTTGCTGTGTGTTGGGGACGTACGGGGCAAAGAGCTGGGGGTTGCTGCGTTTGAAGTTATAGACGAGGGGCTTGTTGTCTGAAATGGAGGAGAGAGGGACAGGATGAAGGTTGGTTGTGTACGCCACTTGTTGGGACCCACGGTGAATATGGCTTTTGCATGCAGGGATGGGGGAGCGGTGACTTAGGTTAGGATGTCCGGAGGAATGAGGATCGCGCTTGTTGTGCAGTGAACATGCAAACGTGGGCTTTTTATGTTTGTGTGTTTGTTCAGACACAGGAGGCCGGTCCCGGCCTATGCGGGCCACGGGGGTTGGGTCTCGTATGGAATATACTTTATGAACTATACGGGGGGGTTGCACCAAGAAGATACGGCATGTAATGTGATGACGTATTGGTGGGGCACAGACTATCTGATCATGGTGTATTGGTATTAGCGTCGCATGACGGCAGATAGAAGGCTTTTCTGGCTAGGAAGCACGGTTATCTGGTGTGTACGACAGGGGCGCGTTCTGAGTATATAAATGCCCTAAAAATTATTCTCAGGAAGAGGGCGTGGGTAAGTTGGATTGATTTGATTGTTCTGAAATGGGGAGAGAGCTGTGTATATCGACTGCGTCACCGGTCGGTCCGATGGGCATTGTGACCCTGCTTATAGTCACAGATACGCGGGACGTGGGGCCGTGAGTGAAGGGACAGTATGGGCATAAATGCGTCAGGCTCAATGTAAAGAAGGGCTCTGTTGCTATTTTAGAACATGCAAGTCAGGTATGGTAAAGATGAGTGGGACCTGGCATGATCAGGGTACGTGGTCTGTGCGATTACAGGATTAACACGTAGTAATTAATAGAAGATAGGGGTGCCGGCGTGTTCAAGAAGGCTCAATAATGGATGGTATACTGTCTAATCGCGTGATAGTCTGGACGTGTCTGCAGGGACCAATCGGCCAAATTTAAATGAAGATATATATGTCGTCCTTAGGTATAATATCGATAGGGTCTGGAGACCCCTTTTTAATCTTGAGCGAAACCGGCCTGTTGATTCGATTACGTGCGCTGTGATACGAAAACAGTGTACTTAATAAAACAATTCGGTCGAGATGACTGATAAGTACTTAGTGGGAATTCAACGGAGCTATGGTAAGCTTAAACATTCAGTAATGATTGTATGGGGGTACTATGGCTATGGTTAGGAATGATTGGCGGAACGTAGGAGCTTATTGTTGTATTGATATGATATTTTAATGACCAACGAACATAGGTCTGGGGCGAGTCGTACTGGTGATGGGGGCTAGCTAGCTTAGCTCTGTGGAAAAGTCCGCGGTGAAACTGGGGACGTTACGATGGCGTTATGAGAGAATTGATTAAACACTGTGGCGGCGATTGCAGGTAAGAGGCGAATCGAGGCGTAGGGTGGCGAGATTGTGGCCGTTTTGAGGGTTATTATTGATGCGGTAGCGATTGTGTATGATATTAAGAAGTCGCTGCTTGATGACGTCATGGTGTTGAAGAGAGTGTGTAACGTTCGCGGTACTATGAAGTGAGGCGGAGAGAAGGGTAGGAGAGAGGATTCGTGTTGGACTATGTGTGCGGCGTTGGATGGTGAGAATGTTTTAAACATTATTTTCTTATAAAGTGGTTGGTTATTTTAAGCTTGTGTGAATTGTTTATGCTTGGATTGGTACTGAGCGAATTGCGTGGATGAACGGATCTTGAAAGGCACGGCTCCCGTGAGGGCCTTGAACGTCGCATTAGAGCTGGCTAAGCTAGTTAGCTTGCGTGCCGTTGTTTTGTGGAGTTTGCGAGCGACATATGTTACGTTTCGAGTTTTGAGAATGATGTTTGGGAAGAGTTAGAGAACGTGGTGAATGTCGTGGTGGTGTGTTATGTCGGAACAAGGCGTTTATGATATTAGTTATGCTTTGCCGTAATACATCGTCCGGGGAGCAGCGTTGGCCACTGCGCATGCGCGGTACAACGTGGATTGGGTCTAATTCATTCGGGGTAATTTGCTCAGGGGCCAGGGATAACGGGTAAGGGTATATTCTGCATTTTGTAAAATGGTTGTGTTTGTATATTGAGCATTCTAGTGAATATTCTGCATTTTGTAAAGTGGTTGTGTTTGTGTATTGTGCATTGTGCATTCTGTGGGTTGTGGCCTCCCGTCTGCATTTGTACTGTGCCATTTGCTGTATACAGGCGGTTAAAATAGGATTAGATGGATTTAAAATACATGCCCCTTAACTTACACTGGGATTCATAAACCAGATACATATTGTACTTGTAATAAATGGGCAATATATATGTTACACAGGGGGTGTCTTATCCAAGGGGGTGGCATATCGCTTGCGTCATATTTTGAGTAATACATCTACATTACTTTCACATGTCGCCTGTATACAGGGCTAGGTGTTTCCAGAATATTCTGCTTACAGTTATGAGACTTAGCATGGTTGAAACTTAAATGATAATAATGTTTAATTGCTAATAGGTGGTGGTTGATAGAAATGCTTATGTGTGTGTTGTGCATGTACAAATGTGATTTTAAGATCTGTATAGAAAAATCTGTATAGAATGGTGATTATTTTTAGGTGCTTGTATGAGGTAAATCTTTAATACACTGTTAAAATGTTGACACAAGCCTCCGACTTGTAGGAGATTATAATTTATTGATAGAGGCTTGCTGTCTGTGTCAGGAAACAATGTTATTGATGCAATGACGATTTAATGATTTGATTGTGTTGGCAATGCTTGTTTTAGGTTGTTAAATCTTTAATACACTGTTAATATGGTTAGGACATTTAATGCTTGATACAAGCCTCTGAATCATAGGGAATTATAATTTATTGATGGAGGCTTGCTGTGTTGGAATACACTTTTATTGCTGCAATGACAATTCTAGATAATGATTGTGTTGATCTGATTACATGAGTTGTGGTATTTTGATAAGTGTGGGATTTAATTTTATACGCTGGGGAGGGGGTTAGCCTTCTCCCTGGGAATGTGTGATTAATTCAAAACCTGAGGGCGGCTTGCCTCTGGGGGATGAGATGTGTGATTAACCATTTAATGATTTACAGGGGGCTATATTCATGAAGTGAGGAGATAGGGGCTTTGTGTCAAAAGCCTTTATGCTCAGGGGAGACTGTATGCATGGATCATGAAAGAGACAAAAGTTGAGAAGGTTATGTTGCCCAGGGGGGTAGGAATCCTTTTGAGGCAGGTCAAAATGCCCAAGGGGGGTCGAGATGTACAGCTGTTGCAATTGCTGTTCTTTTTATGACAGGATGGCGTAAGATTAGATGCAACAGGAGAGAGGTCAGAGGTGAAGATAGGCGAGAACAGTTGGAGAAGTGTGATAACAGATGACCGGCTGTTTTTATAACAGAGGACAGGAAGCGTGTAAGGGGCCGGGGGCCAGATAGTGACAGGAGGTGCGGACAGGAAAGCTGATGCAGAACACAGCTGATGGAGGAGTGAGCACAGTAATTGAATTAGGATAGCCAGTTCAGATGAGGTTAATTACATTGGAGGGCTACCTATTTGATTAGAGGGATTAGCTTTAGGTGCTCAGGACACTGGGTATGTTTTGAGGTCTATCGCTGAGGGGGTTCCCAGACTTCCTCTGGATGTGAGGAGTAGAAGATACAGTGAGAACTGTATGGTAGGAAAGTGTGTACTGGATTAGCCTGAGGTTGAGAGCAGAAAAGTTAAGAGCAGGAAAGGGAGAAACAAACTAACATTGTTTGTCTGTCTGTGGTTGATTAACGAGTGTATGAGAGAGAGTTTAAAAGTATTTGTTTATGATATGTGTAGTATATGTTGAGATTTCAGTGAATGATTGAGCTGTTGATGACATCGTAAACCGATTCTGTTATCTAGTAAGGCCTAACAATAGACAGGATGTTAGATCTTGTGTCGGGATCAGATGTCAGCTGGGTGAGCCAGCAGGCCACTTTTAGTATAAGTCATATCTAGGTTAAATAAAACAATAATGACGTTAATGAGTAGTAAGGCTGTTATCTTGTCTATCAGAATAAGGAGCGTATCAAACCACTTGGGTTATACCACAAATAGACCTGGGGATTATTGTCGCTTATCATTTGTTTTACTGAAGGAGTTTATTTTTATTACTTTTCATTTGATTTGATTTCTTTTGAATGTTTTGTATGGATGAGGTATTGAATTTAGATTTTTAGATTTATTTTCTATTTTTAATCTATGATTGTGTGGCCTGTGAAGGGAGCCTGTAGAGGGTGAATGTGCTGGGTGAATGTGCTGGCTTGAAAGGTGTCAAAATCACAATGATAGGTGTGATGAGGTTTAGATGTAGGATTTTAGATTTCTTTTCTTTTCTTTCTAAATAACCGTTGAGGTGGTCTGCGGTTGGAGCTGGTTAATTTCATTGATTTGCTTTCACATCTGTTGGAATGTTTTTTTTGATTATTTGCCTTTTGTTTCTTATTTCTCTGTTATGGTCTGAGTGAGTGGAGAAAGCTGGAGGCTGGAGGAAGTGGCGTCGATACGTCAACGGAATGTCAACAATAGATAAGTGGTCCCATCACGTTTGCATAATGATTAACATTTGGCTTCTCTTGAGAATATTTGACATATTATGTAAAGAAAGTTTGTTTTGTGTTTTGTTCCCTCGCAGTTTCAGTCGAGGGGGGAGGACGGACCGTCACAGGTAGAGGGAGCATGGAAGATGTGTAGGAATACATTTCATTAGATTATGACACAATGGTGTGAACCCGTTCAGTCATTTCCTGTGGGAGATTGTTGGATTGTGAAGAGAGGTCGCTTGTGGACGCTGGCCCCTCCTTCAAAATAGCCCCGAGAACAGCGGCCAGAGGTTTGGGACAAACCGCCAGGCTGACGGAGTCGTCTGTAGATCCAAGGAAATACAGTCATGGGTCAAAATATGACGAGGTCGCAGGCCTACAAACAGTGGCCAGCATGGGGTGGAGGGGGGCGAAAACGGTCAGAGACTGTGCAAGGAAGGAGTTGAGCAAGGGCCTCTGTGGGAAAGCGTGATTGATTGGTATGTTGAACGGGAGGTGACTGAACGGTAACAACTGGTATAGATTATGACACAACGCAGGAGTACTAAACACATGCACATAGGTAGAATATTAGGTGTAGATTATGGCCAAAATGAGGTGGTGAAGAATTTTTTTTTCCTTGAGTGATGCTCCGCCTTCCCTGCCCGACTGTGCGCCGAGGTGGTAGGTATTATGTCCATGGTATGTTCATAAAGGGGGGAGAGGTGAGAAGACCAACTGAGTTGATTAAGCAAATGTGATTGTGCTGTCTTGGAAAAGGAATTAACAAAAGAAAAAAGAAAAATGTATGAAAGAATGAATAATAATTTCTGTGTCTTCCTCAGATCTTATGAAAGAATGTGGAATCAAAAGTGCTGTAACTTAAGAAAAATGGGTTTTTAAAAATTGTGTTTTATTTAAAGGTATAATGATTAGATTAAATTGTTTTATTGTTTTCAACAAGCCCAAAGGTTGTTGTTTAAAAAGTAGGCCTCTGGCTAGGAGCCATGAGGAGCAAAAGCTAATTGATGATATGTACCAAAGAAAAATGGAAAAAGAAAAAATGGAGAAAATTTAAAAAAATTAATTTTAATTTTGGAAAAAATGAATTTTATTATTATGTATGGTTAGTATGTATAGAAAATCAAGTCAATATATCATATGTGACGATAAGAATCGTCAAAACGGGGAAATGTGGTAAATATTGACGTTGAATTTCATAAATAATATGTGTGAATAATTAGAGAGTCATAATGTAGGAGAGACAGACATTCCACACTAACCCCCTCTCATGAGAAGGCTGCTTACCCAAATGGTATGTAGGGGAATAGTTACAGGTCACAAAGCCCTCACTCAAACTGACTGTATGTAAATGCTGATTACATGCTGAAGAGTCATGGATCTATTAATCAACTGTTTAGTATCAAAAGAGTAAACCATAATATTAGAAATAAGGTTTGACGGGTGATTACACTCTTGTTAAAGAAGTCATCACAGCTACTCTGTCAACTAGCAGAGTGGGTTTGCAGTGCTAAATATGGATGGAACAGGGGTGACAGAGAGCCATTCTCCACCCCCACTATGTGACCAGATTAGTACTGTATGGTAATAAGGCCCAAAGGGTCAAAGAGTATCCACACCACCCCACTAGATGACATCATGCCAGCCCCCACCCGTGAGACAAGACCCAACAGGAACCCACAGAGAAACCCAGAGGTGGGGGCTGCCAGCCCCCACAGGAGATCGCCCACGGACCAACTGTATTCTATTATTGGCTAGAAATTATAGTATATAAGAGGACACAAAATGGTAGTTCGGGAGCCCCAGACCAAACCAACCCCAGGGGTCTGTGGCTCCACCGCTCCACCACCGAGAGACTGACTGATGCTGTGCTGTGTTGCATTTTATGTGAGTAAATACATGGGAAACACCATTTGTTGTTTAAGTTCCTTAATATCTGAAACCAGATTTACTCATGTATAATGTGTGCAGTATGGTCAATGTATGTTCAAATTATGTTACCAAGTGACTGTTTATGTACATATTGAGGTTTGAGAATGCAAACCTGATTGTGATTTCTGTACACAGACAGCCCTGTTAATGTTTTCTGATAATCTTTTGTCCTATTCACCTTGGCCTCTGGCTCTGATCAAATAAATGTTGAATTGGACTATAGTTCATGGTTTTGTCTGGCTACACGTTTAATTCTTCAATCTGCTTTAAGTCAGATGAAGAGATCAACAATTCTACCAATATGATCCCTTTCTCCTCCTTCCAGATAAGCAATCTCATTTGTACTGTACTACAATAACCTCAGATTATTGTAGGGTTCTGTAGGAATTTACTACAAGTGTATTGCAAGGTCTGACATTGACCAAACTTGATATGCATGACCTTGGTGGGCTCTAGGTCAACTCCTGAAAAGGGGGTCAATGTCAGACCTTGCAATCAAAAGTTAGGGGGCGCATTGAAATTATGGCAAGGGTTATTAGCCCCCTAACTTTTGATTGCAAAGTCTGACATTGACCCCCTTTTCAGGAGTTGACCTAGAGCCCACCAAGGTCATGCATATCAAGTTTGGTCAATGTCAGACCTTGCAATACACTGTAAGGCACTGTAAGGCTACTGTCCTGCCTCACTTCCAGTGATGAAGCTAAGCTATGCTAACGGAGCGTCTATTCCCAAAGCTAAAATGCACGCACAGAGACAAAAAAGGTATGTATCTTCTTGTCTAACTCCAGGGAAGATGTCTAATGAGCTAATTTCCCAAAATGTTGGAGTTCCCCTTTAAGCACCAAATACATAACTAAAACTCCTTATTAAACACCAAACAAAACAAAAAATGTAATGGAGTATGACAAAACATATTAGAATTATAGGCCCCACCATTAATACATAACCCTCCTGTGGGGCTGTCAAGCCCCAGATTCAATCGAATTTGGATTCATAAATCGCAAACGCCCTTCCAATATATATATCAAGATCCATCAAGCTCAGTCAGTGGTAACATCCTATGAAAATAGAACCCTAGAATATGAATAAACAGAATTAACATTAAAAAACCACACATCATATATAATTGTAATATCAGACCATCATCATGCTTACACTTAAAGTAATTTACTAATTTATTATGTCAGAGAGTGAGAGGGGGTCCACATCTGCAAATTGGGGCGAAAACCTTTAAGTGTTAGATGTTGTGAAACAGGGTAAAATTCCCCAACCACCCTCAGATGTTATTGAGCGGTAACATGACCTGTTTGCAGACGGGCACCCCCAACCACCCCCAATCAGGATAATCAACATGACATAGGGAACAACGAAATATTGCAAGAAATACGCTGTTTTTGTGGCCTATATGACCTAAATTAAGGCAAGCAAATAATGTCAAAAATGCTGTTTTTGTGGCCTTCACGACCTAAACATGGCAAGCAAATAACACATACTACATATGGATCCACCCGGATTTTTTTTTTCAATAACCAACATGATGACAATCATTAGTATCACATCATACAATCATACATAATTATGTTCCAACAGTTCGTATGAGACAAGTCTTCATCCTGGTCGAATTCCCCACATAATCTTTCCTGCTGTGTGTGTGTCTAAACTTCCCTGGGGAATGGCTATTGAAGTGATGGTCCAGAGTGGCTTCTAAAAAAACGCAATGCACTCTGGACATGAATTGTTCATCCGCCTAGTGACAGTGTCATAGAAATAAAATGTGAAGTCCTCCGGGATGTGCGATAATAACCTGTATCAGCATATGCCTAGCCGTGTCTACCTGTTGCTGCGTGGTCTGGGGGTCAGGGGATGACTCGTGGGGGGAGATTTGTGACAACTTCTGGGGTGGGGGATGGTGATGAGGGGAACGGGGGTCGTGGCGATGAGGAGAATGGGGGTCATGGTGATGAGGGGAACGGGGGTCGTGGCGATGAGGAGAATGGGGGTCATGGTGATGAGGGGAACGGGGGTCATGGTGATGAGGGGAACGGGGGTCGTGGCGATGAGGGGAGTCGGGACGATCTCCTGGTGGTTGAGGGGTTTGACGACGACTTCCGGGGTTGAGGGGGATGGCATTGACGTTGTGGCATCGAAGGCGGATGGCGTTGACCCTGTGGCGTTGAGGTGGATGGCGTGACCCTGTGGCGTTGAGGCGGATGGCGTTGACCTTGTGGGGCTGAGGTGGATGGCGTTGAATAACAAAAATTATAAATTAAAACAAAAAACAACTCAACAACGCTTTGTTGCTATGCCTACCCAGGGGAACTCCACAAACTCCTAAAACCATCACAACTCTTTCAACAGTGTTCCTCAAATGACACAGGGAAAAAACATTCGTTCTTTTGCCACCTTAATCACTTAATGATTTGCCACAACCTAAATATTGTTAGTTACTGATCTTGATAACACACATTATTCTGAATGACTCATATGTTTTAATAACTTAAAAGTCAAACTCAAAGTCTAATTTAAGTGTGATTATAATAGAATACAGTTCTATTAGGCGGTTAGGTGGCCGAGCGGAGATTGCGTTCGTCACCAACCCCGGAGCTGTGAGCTGGATTCGCCTGTTCGAATCCAGCTCACAGCTCCGGGGTTGTCACCAGCCTGGCTGGCCGTCTGCACTAATACAATTGGCTGTATTAGAGGGTGGGAGAAGCTGGCAGGGTGGGTCCGGGTCGTTGTAAACAGCGACTCCTACAGTTCGGTCGGGGCGCCTGCTAAGCGCGGATAGGACTTGAGGGGGATAGTGTGGTCCTCCCACACGCTACGCCCTCTCGATGAGAATCCGCGCTGCCAGGTGAAAAGAAGCGGCGATTGGCTGGACGTGTGTCGGAGGAAGCACGTGGTAGCTCCACTCTCCCAGATGATCTGACTGTGGGGGGTAAGTGCGCAGCGACCAGGAAGGGACTGGGAATTGGCATACGACTAACATTGGGATGGGAGAAAATCGGAGGGAAAATGGAGGGGGAAAAAGATAAAAAAAAAAAAAAAAAAAAATACAGTTCTATTGGTATTATTACTATTTTATTTTTGTAAATTTTATTGTGTCACTACACGCTTATCGTTAACCTCTTAACCCTGGAACCTATTTTCTGAAAATCCGCCTAAATACATACCTAAGTAAATGGAATATTGCTCCACTTCTACAGGGTCCATTTGCATGTTCTTGGTATCTAGGGACATCTATGGACCACATATATGTATTCCCAGTGTCAGAAATATTGTGTATATTACTAGGCTTGCTTAAATTGTGATGAAACAAAGGAGAATATGAATTATGATTTTTCTTTGCCTCTTTGACAGTGAATAACCACTTGCTAATAAAGACTAAACATTAAAACCTGCCACTGATCTTATTCAGTACCTTCTTGAGATCATGTGTACAATAGATCTAAGGAAATTAATAAAGGGAATATGATTAAACAGAGGATTCTGTAGATACAGTACTGAATTATCCCATCCGGACCATGTGTCATCTGAAATATTATTATAGAAAATAGAACAGCAGGTTTCTAAATTCGCTTATTATAGCCAATTCGCACATTTATATACACATTATCTTTCAGATGGCCGAGTACAATTTGGATACGATGCGATACAACATGATGAAAAATAATGATACAATTTTATGGTATGGCAGAGGATTTGGTTGTATTCCTTATATGCAGCTTATATTATTATTAAAAATAAAAGAATCTACTGTAAGACAATTTATATAAAAACTCTTGGGTGCCTAAGAAGACTTTTGCATAGTACTGTCTTTTCTCGCTTCAGCTAAAAAACACACACACAATGTACATACACACTACTGTGAGACAATAATAATCGTACACAAAGGGATAATGGCTTATAGCAGACTTAATGATTTTATAATATTTCAGATAATGAAATTAAATGTTTATCATCAACTATCCAATTAGTATTTATATTGTAACGTTTGGCCACTTTAAATCATTGAACAGAGAGAGAGAGAGAGAGAGAGAGAGAGAGAGAGAGAGAGAGAGAGAGAGAGAGAGAGAGAGAGAGAGAGAGAGAGAGAGAGAGAGAGAGAGAAAGAGAGAGAGAGAGAGACCCTCCCCATCTGAGTTGCCGTCCACAGTTGATGATGTCTCTGTGAGGATTGGTTCTTTCCCCACCACAGGCTTCCTAAAGTACTGTGATGATTGGTCCGTTCCCGGCCACACGCTCCGTTCCCTTTAAGGTATTTTGTTAATTAATTGCATTCCGCGCCTCACGCTTCTTTCCTGTAAGATGCCGTGTTGATTGGTGCTCTCCCCACCACACGCTTCTGGAGCAATGATCAATTTCATCCCGCAGCTGTCACAGCTTGTCATTTAGCGCCCCGTGGCTTTAAATACCCTGATCTCCCTAATATCGATGTTGGATCGTTTTGAATATTCCCTGCATCTGCCTTTCTTTCCCGTCGCTGTCTGTTGCTCCCCAGGACTCTCGTGAAGTATCCCTGTTGGAGAACCTGATTCCCTGTACGAAGCTACGCCTCGTTTATCTGCCCGCTTTACGCGTTGCGCTCTGGTGAGTTTTTGGAAACAGTTCTTTTTGGATCACTCGTTTTTTGTGTGTTTGTGAAACACCGAAGAGATCCCGTTTTTGTTATACTGTTCTCACCTATTTTTTGTTGTTGGATTTACACCTTGGATTACCGTATCGTTTTTTTCTCTGGACTCTGCTAACTGTGTGTATTACACCGAAGATCAAGTCACTTGGATAATTGTTTGGATCAGTCACCTCTCTGTTTCTGTTGTGCGCTGAGCTAACTGGGATTTCTCTCTCTCCCTCCGTTACCACCTGGAGTGTATGCTGGGGGGATCTGCAGAGCGGCTCAGACGTCACAAGCAAATTCCTCACCATCACCGTCAATCTTGTGACTCTGAGAATAAACACGCCCTTGTTTTTGGCTAACTCTGAAACAACTCTCTCTGTGCCGTTGCGCTTGGGGTCGGTTACAAACCCTAACATTACGATCCAACCATGACGACCCCAGCCGACACAGAGAGAGCCCCTGCAGCTTGCCAGGCCTCTACTACCAGCATGGCCCCAGTCTGCTAGCTTAGCCCCGGCTGCTAGCACAGCCTCTATGTTAATGCAGCCCTTGCAGCTAGCATAGGCCCTGTAGCTAGCCATGCCCAGGCAGCTAACCCAGTCCCTCTGCTAGCCCCACTTTACGTGTAGCTTCCCCAGCTAGCATGGCCTCCACTTTGTGTGTAGCTCTCCCACAGCTAGGACTGCCCTTTCAGCTAGCTTGTGCCCAGGCAGCTAGCCCTGCCTCATCGCCTGGTCCGGCTCCCACACCTGGCCCGGTCCAGCTTCGACGCCCGGCCTCCACGCCTGGTCCGGCTCCCTCGCCTGGCCCGGTCCAGCTTCTACGCCCGGCCTCCACGCCTGGTCCGGCTCCCTCGCCTGGCCCAGCCGCTGGCCCGGTCCAGCTTCGATGCCCGGCCTCCACGCCTGGTCCGGCTCCCTCGCCTGGCCCAGCCGCTACGCCCGGTCCAGCTTCTACGCCCGGCCTCCACGCCGTCTCCGGCCTCCCTCGCCGGTCCTCTGTCCCCGTCTCCGACCTCCCTCGCCGGTCCTCTGTCCCCGTGCCCGGCCTCTGCTGTCGGGCCCCTGTCCCCGTCTCCGGCCTCCCTCGCCGGTCCTCTGTCCCTGTCTCCGGCCTCCCTCGCCGGTCCTCTGTCCCTGTGCCCGGCCTCCGCTGTCGGGCCCCTGTCCCCGTCTCCGGCCTCCCTCGCCGGTCCTCTGTCCCCGTGCCCGGCCTCCGCTGTCGGGCCCCAGTCCCCGTCTCCGGCCTCCCTCGCCGGTCCTCTGTCCCCGTGCCCGGCCTCCGCTGTCGGGCCCCTGTCCCCGTCTCCGGCCTCCCTCGCCGGTCCTCTGTCCCCGTCTCCGGTCCCCCTCTCCGGGCCTCTGTCTTTGTCCCCCTCTCCAGTGCCCCTGGTCGCCGGCTTCCTTCGGTCCCGTCCGGGCAGGCCGGGGCCGAGTGGGTCGCCGGGTGGCTCCCGTGGAGGGGGGGGTACTGTGAGGATTGGTTCTTTCCCCACCACAGGCTTCCTAAAGTACTGTGATGATTGGTCCGTTCCCGGCCACACGCTCCGTTCCTTTAAGGTATTTTGTTAATTAATTGCATTCCGCGCCTCACGCTTCTTTCCTGTAAGATGCCGTGTTGATTGGTGCTCTCCCCACCACACGCTTCTGGAGCAATGATCAATTTCATCCCGCAGCTGTCACAGCTTGTCATTTAGCGCCCCGTGGCTTTAAATACCCTGATCTCCCTAATATCGATGTCGGATCGTTTTGAATATTCCCTGCATCTGCCTTTCTTTCCCGTCGCTGTCTGTTGCTCCCCAGGACTCTCGTGAAGTATCCCTGTTGGAGAACTGATTCCCCGTACGAAGCTACGCCTCGTTTATCTGCCCGCTTTACGCGTTGCGCTCTGGTGAGTTTTTGGAAACAGTTCTTTTTGGATCACTCGTTTTTTGTGTGTTTGTGAAACACCGAAGAGATCCCGTTTTTGTTATACTGTTCTCACCTATTTTTTGTTGGATTTACACCTTGGATTACCGTATTGTTTTTTTCTCTGGACTCTGCTAACTGTGTGTATCACACCGAAGATCAAGTCACTTGGATAATTGTTTGGATCAGTCACCTCTCTGTTTCTGTTGTGCGCTGAGCTAACTGGGATTTCTCTCTCTCCCTCCGTTACCACCTGGAGTGTATGCTGGGGGGATCTGCAGAGCGGCTCAGACGTCACAAGCAAATTCCTCAGCATCACCGTCTGGGAGAATCTGCAGAGCCGCAAACATTCTTCACATGCCAGATTCCCCGTTTGTTCTGTTTTCCACCTAATTCAATCTTGTGACTCTGAGAATAAACACGCCCTTGTTTTTGGCTAACTCTGAAACAACTCTCTCTGTGCCGTTGCGATTGGGGTCGGTTACAAACCCTAACAGTCTCATACACTAGACTCGGATGTCAACAACACACGGAGCCTGCCTGGATGCCCGATGCATGAAGCGATATACGTAAGAAACGAATAACCTTGTGTACAAATGGGGATGAGGGTACATTTATGCACATGTACTGGGACTGCCCACCAGTTAAGATATTCTGGAAAGAAGTGTCCCAGCAATTATCAATTTTTTTAATTCTGGATATACCTGTACACCCCTCTGTATTGCTGTTGAATGATGTCTTTGAGTTTGCAGTCCCTATACAGCTAAAGAGATTAGTTTTATCAGGTATCACAGCGGCTAAAAAGCTGATAGCATCACGATGGTTTCAACCGGAAAAAATGTGTAGGAAGGTTTGGATTCTTACATATCTCGATGTGATTTATCTAGAAATATCTACAGCAAGGATTCTAGGTGTCAGTGAATCCAAAATTGCAATGTGGTTAGAAGTGGTGGAGAGAATAAAAGCTAGCATATGAATTGTAGTGCCTGGAAAGGAGCGAATGATAATGGATGGATTATCCAAGTGGGGGTCCGTGGGGGGGGGGGGAGCAAGCGAGAGCATATGTATGTAGGGTATTAGATAGCAAGTATTAGGTATATTTCTTGTATAATACATTTATTCAAATGGTGATTTAAATTGGAGGTGTACTGTTAATTAATGCTTGTATATCTAATTGTATGTTGTCATGTTTATGTTTATGTGTATGTTAAAAAAAAATAAAAAAAAAAAACTATATGTCCATATGCCATAAATGTCATGTATGTTGTGTATGTCATAAATGTCTATATGAATTGAAAATGGGGGACCCTGATATAAACAAGACAAACGTCTTTCTCAGGTCTGCATCCCCTTAACAATTGTGTGTATTGAGCCGTACTGTATTGTACCCATTCTGCAATCTGTAAAAAAAAAATGTTCATTCATCCATTCATTCATTCATTCATTCATGTGAAGTTCTTTGAACCCCTGTTGTCAAGCGTCTTCAATATACCCCCCCCTCCTCACTAATGGAACTGGTGTTGCAGAGTCACGTTAGTTAGTTATTTAGACACTGCAGTTTAGCGTTAGTTGAACGGCTAACTGGCGTTAGCCAGAGTCTACTAGCGTTAGCCATGTTGATAAATTCTATTCATGTCTCCTCCTCGACTTACACTGTTTGTTGATAACTGTGACGCGGCTCTCGCCTTATGTAGTAGCGAAGCAATAGTATCTGCTGTGTGTGCAGTCACAGTGCACTGCTGACAGAAGTGGATGAGAGGAAATTATATGAATGCATCGGTTTTGACCGATGCAAAGACGCTACAACAAGATGCATCGTGAGTTCAGCCTGAGATTTTGCCGATGCGGACTTATTCCACTGGTGCACTCGCATCGTGAACGTTTGTCGGCGCACCGATGCAAATCGATGACTCATCACATCACTACTATAAGTGGCCCCGGTGTCAATCATGAAATTGTGATCTTACATTTACATTTACATTTAGTCATTTAGCTGACGCTTTTATCCAAAGCGACTTACAAGTTCTGTACGACAAGCCATCAGGAAGGGCACAACTCTATCAGCTGAGTAACAATGTTCGTCAAAGTGTTGAGTGCTACAGTGTAGGTTAGTTTATTAGGACAAGTGCATGACAGTATGGTTAGTTAGGGTTAGATAATTTTTTTTTTTTTTAATTCAGATAATGGTTGAAGAAGTGCGTCTTTAGTCGACGGCGAAAGATTGGACGTGTTTCGGCTGTCCTAACTGGGGTGGGTAGTTCATTCCACCATTGTGGGGCAAGGACTGAGAATAGGCGACTTCTCTTTGATGACCCTCCCGGAGCTTGGATAGGAGTAGGTCTGAGGCGGCCAGAAGAAGCAGAGCGTAGGGGTCTTGAGGGTGTGTAGTTAGAGACCATTGACCGGAGGTAGGCGGGAGCAGTTCCCTTTGCCGCACGGTATGCTAGGTCGAGGGCCTTGAAGCGGATTCGTGCAGCAATGGGGAGCCAGTGCAGGTCCCTAAGAAGTGGGGTGACATGGGCTGACTTCGGTAGGTTTGAGATCAGGCGGGCCGCTGCGTTCTGAATGAGTTGAAGAGGCTTAGTGGCAGTGGCCGGGAGGCCAGCGAGCAGTGCGTTGCAGTAGTCGAGGCGGGAGATGACTGTTGATTGGACGAGGAGTTGGGTGGATTCTTTTGTCAGGAAGGGGCGGATCCTTCTGACGTTGCTCAGGAGGAATCGGCAGGTTCTGGTTGTCGCTGCGATGTGAGCAGAGAAGTTCAACTGGTCGTCGAGGACAACACCAAGGTTCTTGGCGGTCGGGGACGCGGTCACAGCTGCATTCTCGACTGTGATGGAAAGGTCGGTCAGGGGGGAGGATTTGGCCGGCAGGTGGAGCAATTCTGTTTTGCTTAGGTTCAGTTTGAGGTGGTTGGTCGTCATCCAGGCGGAGATGTCGGACAGACAGGCCGAGATCCGCTCAGAGACGTGGATATCTGAGGGAGGGAAGGAGAGGAAGAGTTGAGTATCGTCGGCATAACAGTGGTAGGAGAAGCCATGAGACGTGATAATGTTACCCAGTGATTTAGTGTAGAGGGAGAAGAGAAGGGGTCCTAAAACCGAGCCCTGGGGGACACCCGTCCGCAGGGGGCGGGTGGCCGACAGGGTCCCTCTCCATGACACTTGGTAGGAGCGGTCATTGAGGTATGATGACAACCATGTCAGCGCAGAGCCAGCCACTCCCATTCCTGCGAGGGCCGCGAGGAGGATCTGGTGGTTGACTGTGTCGAAGGCTGCAGATAGATCTAGGAGAATCAGGACAGGAGGAGAGGCCTTTCTTCATTGTTGATTGTAACTGGTTCAGTGGGACTTTCACGAGGATCTGCGGATAATGTCAGGTATATCTCCCCCTCTAATTCCCAGGGCCTCCCTTTTGTTTTGGATACCCAGTCTGGTCCATCCAGGGGTTTGTTTGACAATCACGTCTTATATGTCCTGCTTGCTTGCAGCCCCAACATTGTGCTCGACCAAACTCATTTCTCTTTCCTTGTGGTGGAGGTCTTTGATTGTAGTTAGTATAACGTGTGCCACCACCTCTGCCCCTCCCTCCTGGTCTCCTTTGCATCATTCTTCCTTGTTGTGGGAAAGTGTTGTAATCCCCTGACCTTCCCCTTCCCACACCATTCTGTGGCTGCTTATTGAGTTCTTGGGGGAAACCTGTGGTCATTACAGGTGTTTGCAGCTGTGTTGTATCAAAAGTCCTGTCTTTCTTTTGTTGTGACATTGTGCTAATTATAACAGTTTTTATGTATTTGTTCAAATTTAAATATATATGATGTATATATATTTTTCATATGAATGACACAGATATATATATATATATATACATATATATATATATATATATATATATATATATATATATATATATATATATATATATATATATATATATATATATATATATATATATATATATATATATATATATATATATATATATATATATATATATATATATTAGAGCTGGGTCGTTAACGGTGTTAACGTGCTGCGTTAACGCTATACTAGTACCGCGCGATAATATAATTAACGCATTAATCTTAAAAAAAAAAAAAAAAAAAAAATTACATTTTTTTTTTTTTTACCTTTATTTACCCAGGGTAGGTTCGCTGAGCACAGATGCTCTTTTTCAGGAACGCCCTGCTTCACATTCACACAGTTCCATTCACACCTGGGAGCTGCCCAGTACAACCACAGTTGACACCATTGGCCACTGAGCAACTCCACTGGAGCAGTTGATTCAAGCCATGTCACATAGTTCAAGTTTGAAATGTTTCTTTCTGTTTTGCTCCTGAGAGTGCTAGATACTGTACTGTACTGGTAATATTATTTATTTGTGTTAACTTCTGAATAAAACAACTTATTAAACACAAGTACATCCTATTGAACATTATTTTGATATTTCATTACCAATTATCATAGCAAAACAGCTTTTCAAACAGTCTGTAATGCATTTTGGAAACGGGAGATGGGCTCATGGTGTAATGGGCCACCTGGCCTGAGAAACATAAGGAGGAAAGAAAAAGTAAGGACTTACTTCTGGTCATTATTTGGGTAGAACACACATATTTTGAATGCCTTCGGCATTTTTTTTTTTTTTTTTTGCCATTTTAATCTAGATTAATCTAGATTAAATCCAGGATTGCAGATAGATTAATCTAGATTAAAAAAATGTATCTATGCCCACCTCTAATATATATATATATATATATATATATATATATTTTTTTTTTTTTTTTTTAATACTGAGCCAGGCTAAATGTAACACTTAAAAATCAAACTCAGATCTAATTTAGGTATGATTTATCATAGAATACAGTAGCATCAACTGTGAGGGTTTATAATATAGTCCCCCCGAAGTCTGATTAAGTTTTGTAGTCCAATTTCATAAAGAAGCACTAAACGTAAGTAAATAAGTTTGACCACATTGACTGATTTACTGAAATGCAACTGATTTCTTTTATCAATCTAAGCCAATTACAATGTTCCACTAATACCACAAATCACGTGTAATTGGTGTATAATCTTGACTTAATCGCGGGAGAACAATGATGCAAGTTATAGCATGGGCCAGGTTTATTTATAAATGTTCTAAATTACAAACCTAAACTGCAAAGTCCAAGCACAAGGTAAAATGACTATCTAAAGTTTTAATTGCAGAATTGTAATTGAGTATGGCCAGGTGTTGTAGTTTTGGCTGGGTTCCGTATAGCAATAACTTGACAACACACACAAGCTCAGTTGGTAGCCACAGCAACAGGTTTAGTGAGCGTCAGGTCAGGAATGCACCACAGACATCATTAGTCGATCACAACACTCTTCAACACGCTGCTCTTAATCGAACCTGAGTACCATATATCACATCCCCCTTTCTTAAGGAAAAGTTATTACTTTTAGTAAAAGTTATTACTCTTTTACTGCAGACCAGAATTAGCTAAATACTTCAATCACTTTTCCCAACAGCTTACCAACAGGAATAATGTAACAAATAATAAATTCATATTGTCAGTATCAGTTGCTTGGGGCCAGAGGTTCCAGAACATAGCCCACCGGTGGAGCTCAACCTTCAGCGTTGGCTCGTGTCATAATCGCTGTCGCTGTATCTCACAGGCGGCACGACAGCTCTCCCAGATCTGGTGCGGCATGTAGGGGAGTCGCCCGTGCTGGACTGGGAGGGCTGGTTCTGGGCAGGCGGCTCATCGCGCAGAGTCCATGGCTCGTCCCGCAGAGTTTCTGGCTGGTCGATGGACTCAGGATCAGCATACTCAGGATCAGCATTCTCAAGCAGACTTGGATGAACCGTCCTCAGGTGGCATCTGTTTCTCCTGAAGATCACACCTGCCGGTGATTCCACACTGTAAGAGCGTGGCTCTACTCTCTTGCTCAACACGACAGCAGGCTTCCAGCCTTGCCTTGTTTTCATGTGTACTGTGGTTCCAGGAGTCAGTACAGATAGTGGTCTGGTACCCACATTGTAGTACTTCTCCCGTCGTGCCTGCAGGTGTTGGAGCCTGTTATGTATGTTACTTGGGGTGGATGGCTGCAACACTGCGCTGGTGCACGGCAGCGGGCTCCTCAGGACACGTCCCATCAACATCTGCGCTGGGGAGACATCTAGGCCTGTCACTGGTGTGTTTCTCAATGACAGCAAAGCCAGATGCGGGTCAGTGCCTGTTTTAGCTGCCTTCTTCAGTGTGCGTTTCACCATTTTGACCATACTCTCTGCAAGGCCATTGGACTGTGGGTATCCAGGGCTAGAGTGTGTGATTTTGATTCCCCATTCTGCAGCAAACTTCTGCATCTCACAGCTCGCAAAAGGAACATGATCACACACTAGCTCTTTGGGAATCCCATGTCTGGAGAAGACTGACTTCAGCCTTTGTATGACTGAGTGGGCAGTCTTGTCTGGTAGGTTTAGCACTTCTGGGTACTTGGTCAGGTAGTCAACAATCACTAGATAGGATTGTCCATGCAGCTCAAATATGTCAGTCCCCAGTTTCATCCATGGCAGTTCTGGTATCTCATGTGACTGGAGAGGTTCTCTTTGGTTTTGTGGCTGCATCTGTTGACATGTGGCACACATTTCCACTTTTTTCTCTATGTCTTGTGCCATGCCTGGCCAGTATAGGACCTTCCTGGCATGGGCTTTCATTCGCTGGACACCTTGGTGTGCAAGATGCAATTTATCCAGGATTACTGCTCTCATGCTCTGAGGAATGATGATCTTGTCTTCCGTTATTACTACACCATCTCTGATGCTCACTGTGTGACGCATCGGCCAGTATTGGTGTAATATGCCATCACAGCGTTGTCTCCTCTCTGGCCAGCCCTTTTGGTGTGCTTGTATCACTGCCTGCAACACTTTTTCTGCTGCAGTTGTTTCCTGGAGTTGCTTGAGCATGTTTTCACTCAACGCCTCTGTGGCCTCCATCGCATACACCACTTTCTCCTCAAACAGATTCTCAGTGAGATCTCCAACGTGCCCTTTCACCACTGCACGAGAGAGTGTGTCGGCAACATGCATGTCTTTTCCTGGAGTGTATGTGATTTCAAGATCATAGCACTGCAGCTGGAGAAGCATCCGCTGTAGTCTAGCTGGTGCTTTGCTTAGATGTTTCTTAAAGATGATTTCCAGAGGTTTATGATCCGACTGCACACTCACTGTCTGCCCATATATGTACTGATGGAACCGCTTGGCTGCAAACACAATCGCCAACAGCTCCTTTTCTATTTGAGCATAGTTTTTCTGTGTCTGACAATGCTCGGGAGGCATAGCTCAGCGGGTAGCCTTCCTGTAGAAGACACGCCCCCAAACCATCTTTAGACGCATCCGCTTGGATCGTCAAGGGTTTGTGTTTGTCATAAAACTTGAGACTTGGGGCTTGAATGAGAGCAGCCTTCAGGCTTTCCAGCGCTGCATCATGTTCATGGGCCCACTGCCATGCTGCCTCCTTTCTCAGCAGCTGTCTCAGAGGAGCAGTTATTGTGGCTTCCCCTGGAATGTATTGGGCCAAGTATCTTGTCATGCCTAACAATCTCTGGAGGCCTTTCTTGTCTTCCGGTGCCGGCATGTTGGCGATGGCTATCACCTTTGCATCATCAGGTTTAACACCCTCTGGTGTGATGATGTGGCCCATGTATTTCACTGTGTCGACTTTTAACTGGATTTTGTCTTTGTTGAACTTGACATTGGCAGCCCTCAGTGCCCTCTTCATGACCTGCTGGAGGATCTCAGCGTTCTCTTGGTCTGAGGATGCAGCGATTATCATGTCATCAGCTATGATATGTACACATTCTATGTCACCGAAGGTCTCACTGTTCTTCTGCTGAAACACTTCACTGGCTGACTTGATGCCAAATGGCAATCTCTTAAAGTGGTAGCGGCCCCATGGTGTGTTGAATGTACACAGCTCAGATGATGGCTCATGCAGTTTCACTTGCCAATATCCATCCTTCTCATCCAGAATGGTGAAGATAGATTTCCCTGCCAGTTTGCAGCAGACATCGTCTAGAGTGGGAATGGAGTAATGTTGCCTCTGTATGGCCTTGTTCAGATCAGAGGGGTCCAAGCACACCCTGAGTTGAGTATTTTTTTTGTCTGTGATCACCAAACTGCTCACCCATGCTGTTGGGTCATTCACAGGGGTTATTACATCTGCTTCCACAAGGTGGCGCAGTGTGACCTTCAGCCTGTCCAGGACAGCAAGGGGAATCTTCCTGCACCCATGTACCACAGGTGTAACTGCCGGGTCAATGTGTATGTGATGTACACCCGGGAACTCACCCAGCCCGCAGAAGAGAGATGGGTACATCTCCAGCAACTCCTCTTTAGTGGCTGGAGGTCTCTTCAGCTTCTCTGTTGTGGCTGGAGGTGTCTTCTCAAGTGCATCAATTCGTTTCACAAGCCGCAGTACTTCACTTGCCTCTCTGCCCATGATCGGCACGGTTGACTGGTTGATCACATAGAAATCAAGCCTGGCTTTAGCCTTAGCTGTTTCACACATCAGTGTCACGGTCCCTTCAGGCTTCAGACGGTTCCCTCCCTACGCTACCAGCACTGTTCTTGTGGGCTGTAGCTGGATACGACCTGGAAATGTCTTTACAATGGACATAGGCAGCACGTTTCCATCCGCCCCCGTGTCAATCTTGAATTTGACCGGGACATTCCTCACATTGGCCACAGTGTACCATGCAGTGTCTTTACTTTTAGTGACTGCATCCACTTCCACACATGACACAGTACCTATAAACAGTGAGTCTACATCTACCTCAGTCTCAATGTCGTGGACACCACGTCTTATTACTGTTCTGTATGTTTGGGTGCCCGTCCTGTCAGCTGGTGTAGAACACATCCTCGCAAAATGGTTTTGCCTGTTACATTTGTGGCATACAGCACCATAAGCCGGACACTGGCGTGGTTCATGTGTTCTCCCACACTTGTTGCATTGTGCAATCCACTCTCTGTTTTTCTTTTCTGTCCTCTTGTCTTTGTAGAATCTCCCCCTCTCTGGTTGAGCTGGAGCTCTACTTATGGCTTGCACATATGATTCCCCCACAGCCTGTGTTGTTTGCATAGCTTGCAACTGTCTCCTCGCAGCTTCTGATGCTCTGCACACATCTACTGCTTTCTCAAGGGTTAAATTCTTCTCCCTCAGTAGCCTTTCTTTCAGAGCAGCATTATTCAGGCTGAACACCAATTTATCTCTGATAATTTCGTTCTCACTTATTTTAAACTCACAGTTTCTGCTCTTCTGGCGCAGTTCTGTGACAAACTTGTCCACTGTCATCCCATCAGCCATAGAATGGGACCAGAACTGGTACCGTTCAAAAACAATATTCTTCTGTGGGCTGAAATATGTTTCAAAAGCCTTGAGGATTGCATCCACTTTCTTCTCGTCACCCCCAACAAATGTGAACGTGTTGAATACATCCAAAGCATCTTCACCAATTGTGTGTAACAGTATGGCCACTTTAATTTTTTCATCCTTTGCAATTGCTCCAGAGGCTGTCATATACAGTTGAAAACGCTGCTCCCACCTGCGCCAATTCTCGGCCAGGTTTCCCGTGAGTAGCAGCGATGACGGTGGTTTGAGCTGCTCCATCTCCTCTGTTCTGTGCTCTTCTGCCACGTCCAGACGCTATTGCTAGCGTTAGCAACAACTAGCACAACAAAAGTTCATCACTCACTCCGCAAATCCGCTGGGTTTTATAATCCGTGAGATCGGCGTGTGTAGAGTGAAGATTCAGCTACTTCTGACACCATGTTGTAGTTTTGGCTGGGTTCCGTATAGCAATAACTTGACAACACACAGAAGCTCAGTTGGTAGCCACAGCAACAGGTTTAGTGAGCGTCAGGTCAGGAATGCACCACAGACATCATTAGTCGATCACAACACTCTTCAACACGCTGCTCTTAATCGAACCCGAGTACCATATATCACAAATCTTTAGTTTTAGATGCAACACTAAATAAAGTCTAGTTTAAATTGGGATGTGGCACAAAAGTACATTTCAAATGTATGTTAATCCTGCTTTTACTATCAAACCTACCAATTTAATAGAAGCAACAACCTTGTATCTGTTTAAAAGGCTACAGTCAAACATGCAAAGCCGGCTACTCAACATTTACCTTATCTAAAATTGAAAACACAAGTTTTATCGATCAATCAATCAGATTTACTTATATAGCACATTTAACATGCCACGTGTCAACCCAAGTGCTGTACAGAGGGTTGATACATAGGGTTTTGAGCCTAGATTTGAAGGCATCTATCGAGGGGGCAAGCCTAATGGAGGTGGGGCTGCTGTTCCACAGTTCAGGGGCTGCGACACAAAAAACACGGCGCCTCCTGAGCTTGAGGTTAGACCTCCGGACTGTCAGGAGCCTCTGATCGGCTGACCTGAGGGACCTGGTGTTGGAATAGAGGGATAGGAGGTCTGAAATATAGGAGGGGGGCTGACCATTAAGGGCTTTAAGAACAAAATAGGAGAACCTTAAAATCTATCCTGTAGCGTACTGGAAGCCAATGAAGGGAGGCGAGGACAGGGGTGATGTGGTCTTTTTATCATTTTTATGTTTATTAATACTGTAAATCTCCCAATTTTTGTTTTGTTTATACGCCAACGTTAAACCTTACTAAAATGTCACAGTCAAAACAAACCAGTATACGAATTTTCAGCGTAAACAGTCCAATTGTATCTAAATATGTTTCTCTCCTGGCTCACAAAACACAAACATGCCCTTGTCCTCTCTGACAAGGCAATGATTAACCTGTAGCCAGCCACTGTGGGCCTGTTATCTCAACCTCCCTCTAATGGAGTAAATGTCCGTCTGTAGTTTCAAGTCGAAGTTGCAAGATTGTTCACACACAACTACGACACACGACTTATCTGGTCGTAAACTATTCAAATCCGACACTGAAGTGCTGTAGATGACCTAAAAGGTGTATATTGATATCACAGACCCCCCCCCCCCCACGCGGCCGCAGTGGAGACAGAGGAGTCAATTAAATCAATACTCATCCATTTGCACAGCAGCGCAAGATCAGCCTTGAATCACAGATAAGCAATATCAACGATATTATAGGAATAAAGTGTTGCCAAGTCTACTATACAAGGTACTCGTACATTACAGTAAAATGCTTGGTTCTGTATAACAATACTTAGCTAAATACTTAATTAGAATGCAGATGATACAACCTATAGTTATTTAAATTTAAATATAGCTCTCAGGGTCAATTTGCCCTGGTGCTGAAAGTGTAATGATTAACCACAGGATGTATTTCGGGAGTGCGCTTTAGATAACGCAGCTAACCCGCTTGCCTGTTATCAGTCCTGTGTCTTTACTTTACTCTTTACAGACTACTTTAAAGTTTGATCTTTTGTATTTTTATACCTTTGATAAAACATTTTGCCAAATAGAATTTATAGGGACCAAATAGATGATCGCTTGCCAAATTTAATGTACTATATTCTTTCCTTAAAGGGGAACTATCGTATAAATGGCCTTTTTCAGTGTATAGCATTGTTTCCTAGCTATATGGACTTATAATAATATGATCTATGTCTCTAATTCTCATATTGGCGCATTCTTCCAATTCTCCTCTCACAATATTCACCCTCACTGAACTGAGTCATCTGAAAAGGCTCAAAACGGCTTAAGATCTTGAGGTAGAAAAATGCTGTTTTTGAGGACTTCATTAGAAATACAAAAAATGAATAAAATAAAATAAAAAATTACAGAGGTGTTCCATAGACTCACAGGGATTGTGTAAAAGTGCCCAAATAGTGAAAGAAATTGTAAAATAGTTCCCCTTTAAATTGAATTATGGATCGTCCTTGAAACTGTTTGATATAAAATCAATCTTATTATGGTACACGCTTATGCTATTCAAATGCCAACAAGATAAGCATTCAAATGAACACAAATTACATCAAACATACTGTAGCTATTTAAGCAAAATAGCACAGTAGGTATACTTTTACAAATAACAAAACTTTCAATATATATATATATATATATTTTCTTTTTCCTTACACACTTTTACCCATGTCTGCAGACCTTTCAAATTCATTCAATCATTCATCAGCAAATAGTGAGAGAGCTGGGGGGTTTGTGCGTAGATCAGTTTGAAAGGGGGATGGGGATGGAAGGGGAGAGGGAGATAGAGAGGGGTTTGTAGGTGCGTGTGGAATAGATACATATGCTGTCACACTCAAGACGTATACATAAAACACGGCTAAAACAAACACAAACAGCGCGCACAACTGATAACACAACGTGTTGTTTCCTAACTAAAGCTGGCCAGCAATTATTTTGACTCTCTTCACCTGTAATCGAAAGCGTGTTTCCTATCTTATTTTTGCCTTGGTGAAAGCATTTATTTGCCTATCTCTGTTGTCTGTAATCGAAGACGTGTTTCTTATCTTATCTTTGCCTTGGTGAAAGCATTTATTTGCCTATCTCTGTTGTCTGTAATCGAAGACGTGTTTCTTATCTTATCTTTGCCTTGGTGAAAGCATTTATTTGCCTATCTCTGTTGTCTGTAATCGAAGACGTGTTTCTTATCTTATCTTTGCCTTGGTGAAAGCATTTATTTGCCTATCTCTGTTGTCTGTAATCGAAGACGTGTTTCTTAGCCTGTAACCAAAAGCTTTCTAGCCTTTTATCCGAAGGCTTTCCTGTAAACAAAGGAATTTATTTATTCTTAGCCTGTAACCAAAGGCTTCCTAGCCTTTTATCCGAAGGCTTTCTTTTACTACCTGTATTTCAAAGGCGTGAGTATCATGATAACTGTGTGTACGATGGATAGAGAAAAAAATATATATAATAATAATAAAAAAAACAAAAAAAAAACGCACCAATTTGACGAGATTAGCCCAAAGCAAACCATTCAAACAATACAACACATGAACTCACTATCCAATACTGTAGGTTTTTTGGAGGAGAGGCCCGGAGACTACTCACAGAAATGAAAATACTGAACCCAGAGCCAAAAACATATGTCAGCAAGATGTTTGCTTACCTTAATCCTGGTCTCTGAATTCAGTATTCGCCCTCGATGAGCAGCTCCGTTGTTGCTTGGCCTCTGACCTCTCCTGGCTGTAGGCTCGCCAATAATGTGGGAAGAATTGTTTGCTCCTCGAATCAGGACAAAAGGATATCGAATATTAGACACAGGACAATGAGTTCAAACATCATGTATTGTATTTATTGAATAATCAGAAAGCATAATTACATGAATTAGCGGGTGGTCCATGGATCACGACAAGCTTGTTGACAGCAATGCAGTATAGCAGAGTGGCCAAGGAGCTCTCCTTTCCTCTATTCTAAAATGGTCTGATATACTGTCCGACCTAGGGTGTCTTCGCTGGCTGACCAATCAAGTGTGAGACACCTGTGTCCTTTCCCATATGATCCAGCTCGGACCAGGTCCTCGAGGATGCACAGGAAAATGCACAGGCATCCATCCCGGACCGGCCAGCCACCTTTCTGGAGATAAGGGGGCCCCTCTAACCTTGGCCTAAGAGCCTCTCAATGTAAAAGGAAACCATAGAGTCCTCAAATGTTTATGATACTGATTGTACTGTAATCCTGTTTATCAATGACTTTTAACTTAATCAATGTTCCTAATTAACTAATATATTTATATATGATATTGGTCTAAAGTCTGACGTTAATTTCCGACACATGGACAGTGTTTCAAAGTTTGTGTTTTTTACTTTCTTTTATAGATAAAAACATTTTGTAGTAGTTAGCTACACCTCAAACAAGTTATTAACAACTACAATCACTTTGCACATTTTAATTTAGTTGAACTACCAGCAAGCTACTGCAAAATGTAGTTATACTGCTAATTACATGCAGTGAAACTACTCCCCAACGCTGCATATGACTGTGTTCGTCCGTGGCTGTGTAGTTTTCATGTGCCATCTGCACCATATGTTATATTCATGTCTTGCTTGTATAATGAAATATTTGTGTGTAAGTGTGTAATATGCGTGGTTGTGTGTTTGCGTGCGTGCCGGCGTGTGTGCATGCCTGTATGTATGTATGTATGTATGTGTGTGTGTGTGTGTGTGTGTGTGTGTGTGTGTGTGTGTGTGTGTGTGTGTGTGTGTGTGTGTGTGTGTGTGTGTGTGTGAGCTGAGTTCTAATGCTACCCACCTGTGCTTGGCAAAGCACATTTATATGAAGCACCAGTTAACCTTTCTTCTGCGTCTGAAGCCACGACGACGTGACATTTTATTCACTGTGGCAGGTGATATATTACCACACTTCCCATATTACATTAAACTGTTATCAGCCTCCCTTCCCCCAACCCCCACCTATCTCTCCCTCTCTTCCCTTCCTCCTTTACCTATCTCCCACTCTCTCCCCCTCTCCCTCTACCTCTCTCCGCTTCCTCCTTTCTCCCTCTCTCCCTCTCTCTCCCTTCCCGCTCTTCTATCCTTCTCCCTGTCTTTCTCTCTACCCCTCTCCCTTTTCCTCACTCCTTCCTCTCTCTACCTCTCTTTCTATCTCTCTCTCCCCTCCTTTTTGACTATTTGTCACACTCAATCCCCTCCCTCTTTTTTTTATTGTTTCTGTTCTCTCTCATCTCTCCTCCCTTTATTCTCTCCCATCTCTCTTCCATCCCTATCCCTGTCTTTCTCTCCACCCTCTCTCACTCTCGCGAGAGAGAGAGAGAGAGAGAGAGAGAGAGAGAGAGAGAGAGAGAGAGAGAGAGAGAGAGAGAGGAAAGAAGAGAGAGAGAGGGGAGAGAGAGAAGATAGAGAGAGAGAGAGAGAGGGAGGAAGGAAGGAGTAGCGAGAATAAAGGTTTAGTGGATGTCAGAGAGAGACAGAGAGAGAGAAAGAGAGAGAGGAGAGCGAGAACCAGAGCCAAAGCCAGAGAGAGATAGAGCCAGAGTTAGAGAGAGATAGAGAGAGAGGAAGAGAGGAGAGAGAGAAAGAGGGGATATATGAGAGAGAGCAAGGGAAGAGGAAGAGGGGGGAGAGGGAGAGAGCGAGAGGGAGAGAGGGTGGAGAGAAAGACAGGGATAGGGATGGAAGAGAGATGGGAGAGAATAAAGGGAGGAGAGATGAGAGAGAACAGAAGGGATAAGAAAAAAGAGGGAGGGGATTGAGTGTGACAAATAGTAAAAAAGGAGGGGAGAGAGAGAGAGAGAGAGAGAGAGAGAGAGAGAGAGAGAGAGAGAGAACCAGAGCCAAAGCCAGAGAGAGAGAGAGATAGAGCCAGAGTTAGAGAGAGATAGAGAGAGAGGAAGAGAGGAGAGAGAGAGAAAGAGGGGATATATGAGAGAGTGCAAGGGAAGAGGAATAGGGGGGAGAGGGAGAGGGAGAGAGCGAGAGAGGGTGGAGAGAAAGACAGGGATAGGGATGGAAGAGAGATGGGAGAGAATAAAGGGAGGAGAGATGAGAGAGAACAGAAGGGATAAGAAAAAAGAGGGAGGGGATTGAGTGAGAGAGAGAGAGAGAGAGAGAGAGAGAGAGAGAGAGAGAGAGAGAGAGAGAGAGAGAGAGAGAGAGAGAGAGAGAGAGAGAGAGAGAGAGAGAGAGAGAGAGAGAGAGAGAGAGGGTGCTAGGGGTGGATTAGGGGGCTCTTTAGCTTGCCATAGAGCGCTTCCTGCCAAGCAAGCAATCCCCTCTGGCTGCCAATGACGGCTGTGTCGCCATGGTCTCCAGGAGACATGGAGCACTTTCATAATAGCTGCTTCCTACTGAGAGAGAGAGGGAGAGAGAGAGAGAGAGAGAGAGAGAGAGAGAGAGAGAGAGAGAGAGAGAGAGAGAGAGAGAGAGAGAGAGAGAGAGAGAGGGGGGGGGGAGAGGGAGGTGGTAAAAGAGATGTGAGAGGGATGTAATAATAGATAGTGAAAGAGGGGGGTGCCAAAAAAAGAGTAAAGTAGAAGGAGACACGCCAGAGGAGTGAGATGCATTTACCAGCCCTATTAGCTTTCATATTATGCGCTATTGTACTGGTTAGCAACCTTATTACCTGAGATAATGCCCTCTCTCATGAGAATGAAGCAGGGCAAGGTAATACAATATGTGGTCTATCAACACTGGACCTTGTGACCACTGATGAAACTGGAGTTTGAAAAAGTGTGTCCTGGATGTGGATGGGTGAATGGATGAATGAATGAATGGATGGAGGGATGGATGGAGGGAGGATGAATGGATGGAGGGGGGATGGATGGATGGATGGATGAATGGGTGGATGGATGTATAGATAATATATGGATGGACCGATGGATGGAGGGGTGGATGGAAATATGGATGGATGGACAGAAAAAAGAGAGGGATGGATGAATTTATTGAGGCACTCATGGGATATTTTCACCAATTTAGTCGAGGATGCAGGGATGAACGCACCGTTGGTTTGAACTCAATGCCGGATATTGACACAGAGTGGCCCTTGGTCCTTTTTTTTTTTTTTTTTTTTTTAATCTTTCTTCCCCTCCTTTTTTTCCCGATTTTTCTCCCATCCCACCCTTCCTGGTTGTTGCGTACTTTCCCCTACTGTTGGTCCGGGAGACCGGAGACTGTCACATGCTTTCCCCCGACGCATGTGCAGCCTGGGGCAGGCCAACCTGGCCGCGCAGGTTCTCACCGGGGAGAGTGTAGCGTGTGGGAGGCCACACTATCTCTCCTTAGTTCCAACCCTTGCTGAGCAGGCGCCCCGACCGAACTGTAGGGGTCGCTGTCCACAACGCCCAGGACCCACCCTTCAGCTTTCCCACCCCCTGATACAGCCAATTGTATCAGTGTGAGAGGCCAGCCAAGCTGATAGCAACGCCGGGAGCTGGATTCGAAGGTGTTGGTGACGAACGTAATCTCCGTGCGCCACCTGCCCCCCTCCTTGGTCCTTTTCAAACAAGGAAGAAACATGGTGGCTTGTTCGTAAACTTAAAACCAGATTTTGAACCAAATTTGAAGTGAGAAACAGGAAATGCAATTACAGAATTTAGAATTTTTTTTAGATCTACTGCAGGGCCTAAATCTGAAAGATTGTTCCGACTCTCGTGAGGCAAGGGCTCCGTGCCAGATGGACTATTTGCATAGAGTTCAGGTGGAGTGTTCTTTATGCAAATGAGGGTGTGTGGCACATCCATCCATCATGCACAGCTCTGCCGCTTCTCCTGCCCTACATAGAAAATGAACTGCAAGTGTCAAGCGAGACGACCCATCGCCAGAATTGGGGGAACATATACCTCAAAGGCCTAATCAGCGATTCAAATTTAACAAACGGCGAGCCCCACCACCAAAGGAGTTTTGTATTTTGTGGCTATAAAGGGTTTGTTTACATTGCTAATGTTTGTACACAAAAGAGTAAAACAGACCTGGGCCCTGTTCCTTGTACCTGGCTAACTGAGTTAGCCGGATAATTTTCAGCTTTGACTTAAGCCAGACCTTTTTGTTCCCCGACGTCGGATTTTCTAAATCACTATGACAACAGATCAGAAAGTTTGAACCTGCTCCAGAGCAGGGTTTAGTTCAGTTAGCTCGATAACCTGCATGGCCACACCCTTCTCACAGTCTAGATCCCATTATACCATTCTGAATTCTCCAAGCCTCTCTGACACGTTATTTCGGGTCCCGCCTTGAACATTTTGGGAACCATGTATTTATATATAAAGTACATGATACCTAAGCCGAGCACATACAGTACAGATATCCTCATAAGTATCTATTAATTTGTATCAATTAGATACTCTTTGGGCTTGTTTGTATCTACTTATTCTGAAAGAGTTGAACTAATTATTTTCGCTAGCAATAGATCTCATTCGATTATTCTTTTAAGCCTACTGCCAGTAGGCACATTTAAAGAAATATAATCTGATTGATTGGGGTAATGAGGGATTTAAAATTAGCCTATAGATTATGCATTTAACTTGTCGGCGAGGCTATTGAGCCGTACTGTATTGTACCCATTCTGCAATCTGTTAATAAAGTTTTAAATCAATCAATCAATCAATGCCGTTAGAAAATCAGGATTTCTGCGATCGACACCTGCTGTCTTTTCAACTGAGGCGGCTGCGGGCGAATTATCCTGAGTATCAAGTCTGGTTCGAATTAACTAGACTGAATCAGCGTTTGAGAAACAGGGAAAGCGCGGATTCAAACATCAGGTTAATTGAATCTGGATAATGGGACTTTTGATCGACTTAGTTGAACCAGGTACGAGGAATAGGGCCCTGTATCCTGATTTACAAAGGGTTAAGAGAGTTCCAAAAATGTATTAAAAAAAAATCATGGATTGGGCCTTTAACACTTTGAGTGCCAGCCACGAGAAATCTCATTAGTTCATGCCATGCGTTGAGTGCCAAGCGACGAGAAATCTCGTTTTTAATCATAATTTTTTTTATTATCGATTTCCATACATTTTTCATCAATCTAGCCTCACGTTACCACTGGGACTCTGTCTGAGTTTGAACAGGGAAAATACCGCCCCTATCGTCTGCTGGATGGTAATGCACCCTTTGGATTGGATTGAATGAAAACGCATGGGGAAAAGAAAGTCCGGAATCCACATTTTACTTGTCAGGCATGTAATCCGAGCCGATTGCAGTCTTCGCCGACCCTCGAAACAGCGTGGAATCTGTATTTCCAGTACCCAGCGTTGGATCAATAAACACGATTGATATTTGGAATGGCAGGAATTGGAATAATCTTTTTGGAGAACATCTGATCTGAGGTAAGGAATCTATTTTACCAGTCTTGGGATAATCAGAGCTCTTTTCACCTATATCTCAGCGTGTCCCATATGTGTGTGTGTGGCTGTGAGTGTGTGCTGATCAGGAAATAAGATAATAGATTTTTCAGCCCGCTTCTCTAGCGTGCATAAGTACACATATACTATCGATAATCTAGCGTTTATTTGAAAACGATTTATAAATAGGCAGAAAAATGACAACGTGTTTTGTGTATTACAGTAAAGCGCGATTCCTGCAGAATCTTTTTTTCCCTGGAAGTTTAAAAAAAACTAGCGTTTTTCAAAATGGTATAAAACGGAAATGAACCGATTAAAAAACAATACGTTTCGACAATGTTGACTGCAAACAAGTCATTGATAAGCGACGGGCGTATTAGACACATAGCTGTAACGTAACGGTTGGGTTCTCTGGCCCGCCTGAGAACCACCCACCATTCTGACACCTGTCACTTGGCTTCCCTGTCACTTGTCTCCCTGTCACTTGTCACTTATTGTTTGGGACTCCTGATTGGTTATCACGTTGGTGCGCTTGGTATGTCTGGAATGTGGTCTTACTTAACCCCTGTCCTTCTACTTCCAGTTGTCGGATCTTCTCTTTCTCCTATAGAGTACACGGCGGTACTGGACATTGCTGTCATTATTGTTATCATTATTATCTTCTCTCCTAGACGCCCTGCGTCAGTGTTACTACCTGTTGGAATTACTCTAGGTGTACCGTTCTACAAATAAAGAGAACCACCGTTAACGAGTAAACACCCTCTCTGCTTCTACTTATTACTCCACAACTGGAACCTACCTGTCTCCGTCGTAACACATAATTTAAGATATAGTTTATGCGTTCGCAAATGTGATCGCCCTCCCATTGACTACAACGCTGGCACTCAAGCGCTATTTTTGGCTCCCCCTGCTGGCATGGAAAGTATTAAAAGACGGATGACCAGACTCCTAACAAGAGATTAAGAGAAAAACAAAGGGGATAAGTAAAACCATTGGGAGTAACCGGGAGTCCTTTTGTAACCAAAATTAAAAAGCTGTCAAGTTCTCAACCAAATTGGGAGAAAGGGAAATACCTACCTGACTAATTTGACTTACAGGTCTTGGATGGCATTGTGTCCACTGAGACCCTCTCGTTGGCCTGGGCATCATGGTGTGACACCGGACTGCTTCCCTCCAATTCAAACTTCACAACCAATCACTTTTCATTTCCTTGTAAATTTTTGCTAGATCCCGCCTCCCTCCCTGCACTCCTATAGGTGATTGTGTTTTCATTTTATGCAACAAATGAGCTATTAGCTGTCGCCACCACATTATCCATGGTATGCCAAAATACAGCAGCTGTGACAGTCTATCCTTATACACGCACGCACGCACACACACACACACACACACACACACACACACACACACACACACACACACACACACACACACACACACACACACACACACACACACACACACACACACACACACACACACACACACACACACACACACACACACACACACACACACACACACACACACACACACACACACACACGATTAGCCAGAGATAGAGACTGAGGTGAGAAACAGAGTTAATTGCAGTTGTGGGAAACGTCAGAACATTATCAATGTCTTTCTCGCCCTGTTTGCCATCAGAATTGACTGGCAGCTAGACGGGTCCCTATCAGCCAGATACAAAAAACGGGAGAGAATGTGTGTGTGTGTGTGTGTGTGTGTGTGTGTGTGTGTGTGTGTGTGTGTGTGTGTGTGTGTGTGTGTGTGTGTGTGTGTGTGTGTGTGTGTGTGTGTGTGTGTGTGTGTGTGTGTGTGTGTGTGTGTGTGTGTGTGTGTGTGTATGCCTGTGTGTGGGGGGGGGGGGGGCAATAGAGATCAAATGAAAGAGAGAACTAAAGTGATGAAAGACACATGGAGAAAGAGAAAGAAAGATGGAGATGGAGAGAGAGAAAGACAGAGAAGGAGAGAAATTGAGAGAGAGTGAGAGTGAGAAAGACAGGGCTATGAAGAAAGAGAGGGGAAAGCTATTGTAATATCTGTCTTCGGAGGCGATGGAGAAGGGTGTCTTATCTCCGTCTCTCATCACCAGCCTGCCTCTGATCAACAGAGCTTTTGATTGGCTGGCAGCAAACAAACACTGACACCTCAGCAATGATCAAAGCGCTCTCTCTCTCCCACTTTAACAATGATACGGTTCTCTCTGTCTCTCCCTCCTCTCCTCCCTCTCGTCATCCCTCCTTCTCCTTCTCCAAAAGTGATTCCAAAACAGGCTTAATTTCTTCCTTTTTGGGCCTGCTCTCACTCACACACACACACACACACATGCACACGCATGCGCACGCGCACACGCACACACACACACACACACACACACACACACACACACGCACACACACACACACACACACACACACACACACACACACACACACACACACACACACACACACACACACACACACACACACACACACACACACACACACACACACACACACACACACACACACACACACACACACACACACGTTACACAACCTTCCTCCTAGACCACTTCTTCCTCTCCCCCCTCTCTTCCACTCTCTCTCTCTGTCATGTGGTCCTGTGTAATTGAGTAGAGAGCATGGCACCAACACTGCAAGGGTTGAAGGTTTAATCAGCATATTAAAAGATGCATGCCCGATATACACTAGCATGTTCAACGAAAGCATCAGACAAACGGCATGTGTGATGGCATGCTCTCCTTCCTTCTCCCTTCCTACACTTTCTCACGACTACAGCTACATCTCTTTCTTCCCCCCTGTAGAAAAGACGTACGGTTATGTATATAACCATAGTTATATGAACAATGGTGATGCTCAGCGTCATAGTGGCAATACTCTTCACGTCAGTACTTGCACTGAAATACATTTTCACAATGTACCTTTATATACCATCATCTGTCTGGCCACACCCCCATCCGCTTACCTACATAAGCAGGTGTGTGGCCATACCATCATCTCCTTCCCAATCTTTCACCACAAGGCAAGATCAAAGGGGCCACAGTGAGTCTGACGCTGAGCGTCACCATTGTTCATATAACTATGGTTATATACATAACCGTACGTTATATATCACAATGGCTCTGCTCAGCGTCATAGTGGCAACCCAGGAGCTGAGCAGAGCTTAAGCCCGACAAATGCACCCCACTAAGGCCCCCCACAACCATCAGAACCGGGGAGGACCCGAGCCCCCCCGACCCTCCCTATTGGAGGGAACCCTCCCTATTGGAGGACGGAAGGGAGACGGATCCGACTGCGCGAAGAGGAACTCAAGCAACTTAACACACTGAGTGCCACAGAACACTGAACTCTCCACACACAAGCACACATGAGCACACACACGACACGCACGCTGTACACGCTCGCACACTAGCAGCCACTTTAACATGAGCAAGCACACACTCATGCTGCACACGCCCACACTTATGGCCACAAAGGAAAGGTCACTTTAAAAATAGTATAGTAACAGTAACAGTGTATTGCACTACCAAAGGACCTAGCATGTCCTCCATGCTCTGTAAATAACTTATGTACAAATACCGATATGCCCTACTATGTTACCTGTTTATTGCACAATGTTGTTTTATTGGATTCTATTATATGTTGTTACTACTGTATTGCACATCATTGCGGGCAAGACCACCCGCATTTCATTGTATACTTGTATGCCGTGACAAATAAAACTCTTGACTTGACTTGACCGTGGGGTAGGTACCCACGACTACACACACATACAACCCGCATGCCACCAGGGAACGAACGGAAGGAACAAACCTCGTTACCACCCCCAAAATCACGGGGTCAAGAGCAAAGCTCAACCCCGTGGCAAGGCCGTAGCAGCGGAGCGCGAAGGAAGACCCAGACCCAGAAGGGACTGGATCCCCCCGGAAAAAGGGGGCCCGGAGAGGCCAATGACGCCACAGCATCGAGACCTCACCAGGCGGTCACTAGTGACACAGCCCCCCACATCACCAGCATATTCGGACAGGGCCCATCCAAGAGAAGGCCCTTCCCCCCAATAGCACGCAGCCTTGCTCACTGACCCTGGCATACTCAGGCAGTCAGCATGGCTGTAACTCGAAGCACTCAAGAGGCTACACCTACAGTGGGAGCAGGCAGCGCACCGGGGAGACGACCTCTAGAAAAGGTTGATCCCTCAATCCAGGCAACAGGAACTCAACCCGAGCCTGGAGCACTGCGGACTAGACAGGCGCCAAAGGGGTCAACTGAAACAGCACCCCGGCGGATGGGGCATATGCTGGCATTGTTGTGCACCATGTCACAGCCTCCACAAAAACCCCCCGACTCTCTAGAGGGGCCGAGGCAGAGAAGGCTGACACGATTGGCAGACGTCATGAAACGTGCAGGGGCACACTCAAGCGGTTAACCCGAGAGTTGACTCCGCTCCAACACACCAGGGAACCAACCACGCTCTTGGTTAACATGAGGTGGTTGTTCCTATAACCCCTCAGGAAAAAACTCCAAAACACACCTGCGGGTATACACTGGCTATACCGCAGTACAAGTGTTTTCGTTTTCGGTTATCCCAGGCCTACGGGTCGACGAAAACAACTTCGGACCGGGCCCGGCGGACGTACACAGGGATGCCAGAGGAGTTCTATAAAAAACCACCTCAACAGCCCCCTCTCAGCCATGCGTAAGCGGGAGAAGAGAGGGGCGAAAATAATGGAGAAGGACCAGGCCCCCTTAGCGCAGCTCAAGGTACAACACAACATGGACCAAGCAACAGTGAGGGGTAATACGTAGTAACACAACCACGAACATCTCCATAACGTCAAAAACCCTGTGACACCCGGGCCGACCCGGCATTTTTCCCCCTGAAAAGAGCACAAGTCCCTCAGGGTACCAGAACAGCAGACGGGTTAACTGATCTGGACCGGAGTGACCAGAACCAGTCCTGTGCCCTAATCACGCCGACATCCCCAACACTAGGAGGGGGGTAGGTACGCGTGTCGATCTAAAACAATATAGAGGGCGCCACCCAGACGGTCTCTTATGTACCGCGCTTAGTGGCCCACCCCAAGGGCGTGAGACCCCTCTACCTATGTTTTGATCTATTCCGTTAACATCCCCCAGATATGAATGAGAATTCGTCGAGACAAACCTAGTAAACTGGCGCTCGGAAGAGACAAACTCCGTCCCAGTTGCCCCATAAAAACGCAGTTTTAATGATGAGCAACCAAGGCGCGGAAGCCTCATGCGTGATTCCTATCAGAAACACCCAGGGCCAGCACTATGTACACGTCGAGACCCAAAACACATCAATGGATAGTCTAACAAGACACCAGATACCGTTCCTCCAAGCCACCTGGGAGAATGACAAGACGTTTTTTTTATTTTTAATTTTCTACAGAAAAAAGAAAAAATAATACGGACATGGGTCCCATGCGACGCGGCTGAGGGAAACACCACCCCGTCAACCACACTTCATAAGAGGGGACGGTGAGCGACGTACCCCTATGACGGGGGGAAACCCATGACTCAACAGACCTGTAATGCGAGGAGTCAGGGAAACCCTAAACAATACCCTGTCCACCTACTCCAAACAGGAGAGGACGGGGAACCCCCAGAGAGACTTCCCACGTGAGCAATAGATTGAAAAGACATATTGCAACATTGAGCTATGTAACAATTGGATTAGGACTCTCCGAGGAGGAGGCTCTGAACTTTGAGGAGGCTCCCTCACTGAGAGGGAGACTCTAACTCACAGAGGAGGCTCTGAACTCCCAGAGGAGAAGACTCTGAAACACCCTGAGGAGGAGGCTCTGACCCAATACACACACTACCAGTAGGGAGCAGAGCAGAAGAACAACGTCTGTACTGCGTTGCATCACCCACCAAGCTCAATACACATACAACAGAGCAGAACTTCTTTTTAAGTTCTACTCACCTTGACAATCTGAGGAGGAGGCTCTGAAACTCTGAGGAGGCTCCCTCACTGGGAGGGAGGGTCGAAACTCACAGGAGGCTCCAAAACTCCCTGAGGAGGCTCTGAACTCCCTGAGGAGGAGGCTCTGAAACTCCCTGTAACAGAGGTCCATAACATGGAGCCTGAATAACCCACAGAAGTCTTACCAATAGAAACGCGCCCAGTGATGTACTCTATGGCGGGGGAATTTACGCGGTCCGCACGCCCAATCTTTCATGGCGTGGGACTAGGAACCCCCCCCCCCTACCATGTAACGTGCTGATCCAGCAACGTGACAGGAAGCCTGAAGGACAGGGGGTTTTAACCCCTGACCAATCAGAAAAGGGGATGAAGGCTTACCAGTTCACCCCTTTACGACCCCTCACCCCTGACACGATGTAATGACAAAGTAGAACCATGACACCAGTCATAGCATGCTACATGAAGCGTTTAACAGCTTCACATAGACCCATGTGCAAAAAACCTGCTATCTGATTTTTACAAAGAAAAAACACAGACCCAGAGAAAACAGCCATCTGATTTTTACAAAGAAAAAAACACAGACCAGAGAGGGCCCCTTTAACACTTTGGTTGCCTAAGGTTAAATTAATGATATACCATAGATTGCCAGCGCTATTTGTCTATGGAGAAAGTCCCCTTCTTTGCAGGGCTATAACTTTTTAAATTCTATTGCTACATTGCCATTATTAGGGCCCATTCAAAGTCCTATATGTATTGTTCATTGTGTAGCAACGTTAAACTTTTTCATTCACATATTCATAGTAAAGTATGGTCTAATGTATAAGTATGTTTTCATCTCTTTCTGCAGCTTTCTCCAGAACGTGATATATAGCCCCAAATGCATTATATTGATGATGAAATACAGTTTGATGGCAATCGGGGCGATATAAAAAATTCCAACTAGACGTACTTCTAGAAGTTACTACACGTCATCTGATGTTGACCGGATGGGCGAGGGGGCGTTTATAATTCCGTGGGCAGCGTTATACCAATCATCTAATGTGGGTCAAATGTTCATCATAGCAGTTAGTGTCGAACACGGTAATATTACACGCTAAAACTCACCCCAGTCTCCGCGGGCCGTTGGGCGATCAGCGTGGGGTAGACAGTTTTTCCATTATGGGATGTTGAAATAGTCGGTCCATTTCCAGGTTGTATAATAATATATACGTCCAAATCATGTTGTTTTTTCGAGTTATTTGCAGCGATCGATGTTCACTGTGTGAAGACGGAGTCTCTCTAACATTAGCGAGTGCCCGGACCCCATATGGAGTGAGTCCTACCGGGTTAAAGGTTGACATCCGGTTTCGATCTGCCGATCGGCCACCAGATGGCGGTCTTGAACCGCTAGAGGATTGAGAGGAGATCACACTTGTGTCTCAGGCCAGCGGAGGGACATTATGGATCAGATCGCAGATTTTTGAAATATTGATATACAGACGACGTAAAGCGTCCCCCGGCAACTTTAGCATCGCCAGCAAAGACGTCTAAAGACGCCCCCTGGCAGTCAAAGTGTTAAGAGCCCCGGTACCAGACTTACACATGTGCTTCTGTGGGCCAAACCTAACCCAGTTGTAGAGCTCAACGACACACACAACCCTTCATCACAATAAAAAAGGCAAGTACACTCTCACTACCGTAAGAGGAACGCCGTTTTTCATAACGAGAGAAGACATAAGTCCTCGATTATGTATTGGCCACAGGCCTTGTTAAGCACACATGACAGCGACCAAAACAATCTTTTCCCTAGGAAAAAATCGTTTTCTCAAGCAGGAGCACAACCCCAGCAGCTTAAGCTGAGGGTTACATCGTATCCCCACAAACATAGTGACACAATATATTGTAAACTACCTGTTTGAGAGGAGGGGGGAAAAAGCCCAAGGGAACCTGGGGGGGGGGGGGGGGGGGGATTAACCCCTCCCTACCTTACCCTTGATACGACTAGGTTGAACAGGCACTGCCCTGTTAACATGTGAACACGCTACCTGTTTATTTGTCATCACAGGCTGAGAGAAGGACTTACTCCTCGATCACATGTCACTAAGCATAGCTTTGCAGGTTAAATAACCCACTAGTTGTGAGCTCAAACACGTCACTAACGGTACATGAACACACATGTTCTCATCACAACTAAACCAGTTAATTTTTACTCACGTAAAAAACAACGCCGATTTTCTAGGTAGAGAGAACCTATACCAGTGACAAGACAATTCACACACAACACACGTCGTATCCTCCATGTATTGCAGCAACATACGTTTTGGAAAACATCGTTATTACAAAACATTTAGAAGGGAAGGAAAGAAGAAGTGTTAAGTCCAGCAGGACTCTTACCTACACCCTGAGCGCAGGCTGAGAGGACTGCAAACACTGGTTAACGGGGACATCCGAAGTCGAACCCGGCGTCTCCTGCGTTGGTGACGAGGGCAATGCCCGCTGCGCCACCCAGCCGCTACGTTCTCCATGTTGACGAAGTCCTCGCCGGTAGGGCACCCGGTGTAGGGTCGACTAACATCCTCTGTCAAAGATGACGTCGTAGTCAGAGTGTTAAGGCTCGTTATTCTCACAGTAACGTTCAACAGTGTAGCATTAAGCTAACAACCAACTCCCGACTGATAGCAACAAGCTAACGTTCCTAGCCTAGTGATCGCAACAGGCTAGCGCCGCAGCTAACAGCTGACTGGCTAACAGGTAGGCCACATAACTAGCACGCAAGCTAAGCAGCTATCACCTGAACTGTACAAGATACAAGATACAAGATACTTTAATGCCACACAACGATGGTTGGTGGTAATTGTTTTCGGTACAGATGTTGAGCACTGGTTATATCAAACATGAAACAGACATCAAACATCAAAAACGTCAAAACATATATACATAAATACATATAGGACAGTCACGGTAACAGTGTCGGTCGGTGACAGATGCTTGCCCGTTTGTGCAAAGGGGGGCGGGCCAGGGTGTTCAGTGTTCGGACTGCTGTGGGGAAAAAACTGTTTGTGAAACGTGTGTGTCTGGTTAGGATGGACCTGTAGCGACCTGAGGGCATGTGCTGGAATAAGTGGTGTGCTGGGTGAGAGGGGTCGTTGACTATTTTAACAGAGCGGGTGACTGTGCGTGAGGTGTAGATGGAGTCCAGAGAGGGGAGGGGACAGCCAATTATTTTGGAGGCTGTCTTGATGATGCGTTGGAGTTTGTGTTTAGTGTGTTTGTCCGTGGAACCGTACCAGACTGTGATGGATGAGGTGAGGATACTTTGAATTATGGCAGTGTAAAATTGGACCAGCAGGTGTTGTTGGACTCTGTACTTCCTCAGTTGTCTGAGGAAGTACAGGCGCTGCTGGGCCTTTTTGATGATGGCAGTGGTGTTAATGTCCCATTTGAGTTTATTGCTGATGTGGGTGCCGAGGAACTTGAATGAATCAGTTAGGGTTATGGGTTGGTCTGCGATGGTTATTGGGAGTATGGGTGTTTTTTTTGAAGTCCTGAAGTCTATGGCAATTTCCATGGTTTTGGAGGTGTTGAGCAGGAGGTTGTTGGATGCACACCACCTCACTGCTCTGTCCACCTCCTGCCGGTAAATGGACTCGTCGTTGTTGGAGATGAGGCCCAGGATGGTGGTGTCGTCGGCGTACTTGAAGGCCTTGACTGAGCTGTCCAGGGGGGTGAACTGGTTGGTGTAGAGGGAGAAGAGCCAAGGGGAAAGGACGCAGCCCTGGGGGGCCCCAGTGCTGAGGGTCAGAGGGCGGGATGATTTGTTGTTTACTTTGACAGTTTGGGTTCTATTGGTGAGGAAATTGAGGATCCAGTGGTTGATGGTGGCGTTGATGTCAATGTCCTGTAGCTTATGGAACAGATTATTGGGGGAGATGGTGTTAAAAGCTGAGCTGAAGTCAATAAACAGAATACGGGTGTAGGTGTTGGGGGTTTCCAGGTGCTGCAGAGTGTGGTGGAGAGCCAGGTTGATGGCGTCCTCTACTGACCTGTTGGTCCGGTATGCAAACTGGTGTGGGTCCATGTGGGGTTCTGTGGCAGTTTTGAGGTAGTCCAGGACCAGATGTTCAAATGATTTTATTGCTACTGATGTAAGGGCTATAGGTCTGTAGTCATTGAGACAGGTTATTTTGGTGGTTTTGGGGACTGGGATGATGGTGGATTGCTTAAAGCACTGAGGGACTGAACAGAGTTGTAGGGATGTATTGTATATGTCAGTGAAGACAGGGGCCAGTTGGTCTGCACAGTAGTGGAACACTGCAGATGAGAGGAGGTCAGGCCCGGAGGCTTTCCTTTTATTGGTCTTTTTGAAGACAGCTCTCACTTTGTCCTCGTGAATGATGAAGGGGGACAAGAACATAATAAGCCACACTTCAGACAGGCCGCCGTCTGAGTCCCTCCTCATCCTAAGAGAGAAGAGAAAAAGAAATGTCAACACAGTTTTCAACTGTGATTTAACAGACATACAGCAGAGTCGGCACAATTCCCGTATGGGCTGCAGCCGACTTGAGCATGGAACTTCCGATAACAAAGATCCAGACCCACTTTTCCACGTGCTTAGGGTTTAATCTTTCATTCATTTGAAGCAGAGAAGCATCCGCTCGTCCAGAGAACCCCGGGTTTAAACCAGATCTCGGTCGCGGCCCACTAGTTTGACCATTATGGGCTTCAAACCAGGACCCTCCGTCTGTCGCCTAAGAGGCCGAACAGAGGACCCCAATCTGGGGCCGGCCTTCGTAAAATTGTGCAGCTAACCCCCATAGCATTAGCAATACAACCGGCGCCCGCATAGCAAAACATCACTCACCCAGCCCAGAGGCAACCAATGTCTCACAAACAGCCGGTGCCTCCTGCAGTCCAGCTGTAGAACCGGAGCTTCAATACCTATCCAGCCGCAGCTTTGGAGGACTGCAGGTGGGGATTTAGACCAGCGACGCGAGCCCCTAATACGAAAAAGCCGGTGGAGATCAGAATGATCATCATCTTCCAGACACCCCAGTGACGAAGACATTATCGCCGTATTTTCTCGAAAATAGTGAGAGAGAAAACAAAGCAAAACGTCAACGTATCTCCTTGCTCTTCTGTTCTCCTTTCTTCATACTAAACAACCTAGCTCAAGTGCTGGTATACAGGCACTTCTTTGTGGTGAAAATTGAAGAAGGAGATGATGGTATGGCCACACACCTGCTTATGTAGGTAAGCGGATGGGGGTGTGGCCAGACAGATGATGGTATATAAAGGTACATTGTGAACATTTATTTCAGTGCAAGTACTGACGTGAAGAGTATTGCCACTATGACGCTGAGCAGAGCCATTGTGATATATAACTACTACGTGAAGTGAGATGGTTTTATAATCCATTTGGTTCAGCTGTAAATGTATGCTGAATTTTGACACACCACTCTACTCGCCCTCTTTTTTTATAATTACAGAGCACAGTCCAATTCATCCTGCTATTTTAGATTTTGTGCTACACGGCAATGTGGCCTTTTAAAGGTGCTGTGGTGATCTACATGTTCAAAAAATAGCTCTATATTCACTCTACATATAGAGTGTTTGGTCAGTAACATGGCTCTCCCAGTCCCTCCACTCTGCAGTAAACAGACAATACATTTTCTGGTATCCCGTTCCCACTTTATCCAATCAGGAGAGATACTGTAACTCCACACTGCAAAAATGGTAAGAAATAAGAATTAGTATTAGATCGTGAGATAGTGTGTTTTGTGCAGTGTATGCGCAAATCTCGCGGCTGCTCGCCTGAAACCTATATTATTGCCAGGTCAAAGGTAAACACGACCATATGTTTCTTCACAAAGGCATCGGGGGGGGGGGGGGGGGGGGGGGGGTTCAGACGCTGCAATCATACAAACGCATGTTTTAAGATGGGGTTTCGGTAAAGTAGACGTAAAATAGACATTACCTTTGTTTTAGAGGTACTCCATTTCTCACTTCGAGTCCAAGTGTCTTGAATCAGAACAGGATCAATACATATAACGTTAGGTAGCCCTCATCCGTTGGCTTCTTCATCTACTATATCTTCTCGGGCCAGACTATAGACAGAGCCGAATAGGTTTCCTCATTGGTCGGTTTGATTATAGTTTTTTTTACATTTTTACCAGTAGTGCTGAGTCCAACATAGTCCAACATAGTCTGGTGGAAACGCACCTTATCATCCATAATCATCATCCATATAATCCATTTAGTCTTTTTCATAATATCCAATAGTTCGCTCTAGGCGATCACGTCCTGCTCACAGCTTCTCGCAACCTACTAGTAGATTCCCTAGTTGTTTTGGGGCTGTGGTTGTTTGGGGGCTGTGGGGCCCATGCATGTTCATAAGGTAGGTGATACTGCCACCTGGCAGGATTCAATCGTCATTGCCGGTCCAATCCACACTCACAAGGCCTGTGCGCGTGCCTAGTATGATAACATCGAAAAAAAAGAAAGGAAACTAAACCCGCGATATCTCGGGTTTGGCGCTCAACGCTTGAATTTGAAACACGAGAAATCTCGGGTTTGGCGCAGAATGAGTTAAGGTAATCTTAATGATATTGAATATATTGCCGTCAAATTAATTGTGACCATGGGGTAACAGGTTTTATAGCCCCTGTGAGGTACTGTCAGTTACCATTATTCCATACTGCTTTTGCAGTCTGCTTGAATGGAGGCAGATAACTCACAAATTGGACCAAATTAAGTAAGCCACTGACTTTTTTCCTTTTCTTTTTTTTGTAACAATGACAGGTACCATTTTTACTTGCTGCAGAATTATGTGATCACAAATCATTGGACAGAAAAGTATATACTCATTTGACCAGATTCACACAGCGGACCATGTTGTTCTTATGTCAGGTAGGGCTGCTCCATTATGGCAAACATTTATTACTCTTTGACTTTGGAGACATTGTGCATTTATTGAACTTAATAATAATAATAATGACTTACATTTATATAGCGCATTCCAGGAAACCCAAGGCTCTTAACACATTCTGGGCCAACCACGTATATATACGTGTTTCGGCGCCATGCTTAAAGGGTTGTTTTGGCTTTTATTCCATTGTAATATCCCCCCCCTTTCATGCATTCATGGTGGACCATGATACCGACAATATGCATTTTGAGTTTTAACTCTAGCTTGTCTATAGCCGAAACGCCATTCGATTTAACGTTATTAGCTTAGCACCCTATATCTCGCGTTCCAGGAAATACCCCAGAACATTCTGCTATAATGTTCATATTCAAGACGCTATAAAATGGGAACGTATTGATGAAAAAAATATTTATTTAAGGCATATTGAAGGGACGGTTTATAGTGTCAATTGACAATGAGAATGGACAGATAGCAATCATATAAAGTATAGATTTAGCTCTACAAACAGCCTCACGCACAATGAAAGGTTGTTATGATATGCTGGCCGTATAGAGTGGGCCCCGTCTAATCCCAATGGCCCCGAATGTGTTAACAGAGGAGGGGGACAAACTAAGGGGAAGCAAATCAGAGGGGCAATTGAGTAAAGAGGGAAGTCAGGCAGAGTCATTAATACATTTGATGAAGAGGTAATATTTGAGTTGTGATTTGAAGGAGTCCAGGGTTGTAGCGTTGTGGATGTCTGTAGGGAGGGAGTTCCAGAGGGTGGGTGTGGCAACAGAGAAGGCTCTGGGATTGACAGTGCACAGGTTAGTGGTGGGGATGGAGAGGAGACCAGAGTTAAAGGACTGCAGCCTCCGGGGTGGGATGTAGGGATGGAGGAGGTCAGATAGGTACCGGGGGGCAAGGGAGTGAAGGGATTTATAGGTGATGAGGAGGATCTTAAAGTTGATGCAGGACTTGACTGGAAGCCAGTGGAGGTGGATGAGGATGGGAGTGATGTGGTGCCAGGGCTTGGTGTGGGTGAGAACCCTAGCAGCTGAGTTTTGGACATATTGCAGCCTGTTCAGGGCATTGCTGTGTAACCCTGCAAGGACTGAATTGGAGTAGTCCAGACGGTAGGTGATAAAGGAGTGGAGTGGAGTGAGTGTCTCTGCTACGGAGTCAGGGAGAGATGGTCGGAGTCTGGATATATTTTTGAGGTTGAAAAAAGTCGATTTGGTTATTGATTTAATGTGAATGAAATGAGAGGGTAGAGTCCAGTATGAAACCCAGGTTGCAGACTTCTGGGGAAGGGTGTATGGAGTAGCCATCAACTTCTAGAAGGAGATCTCCAACCTTCCGGAGCAGTGATTGCTTGGCCACAACCATGAGCTCTGTCTTCTTGCTATTTAGTTTAAGACAGTTGGATGACATCCAGGCCTTGATGTCAAGGAGGCAGTTGATGGGGTGTTGTGGGGGGAGAGGAGTGGAGGGTGAGGTGCTGATGTAAAGCTGAGTGTCATCAGCATAAGAGTGGAAATTGAGGCCGTGTTTCCGGATGTTGTGACCAAGGGGGAGCATGTAGATAGTGAAGAGGAGTGGACCAAGAATGGAACCCTGAGGCACGCCTTGGTTGACTGGGGCAGGGGTGGAGGTGGAGTTACTGATGGAGATGGACTGTTTTATGTATGTAAGGTAGGACTCGAACCAGGTGCGAGCAATCCCAGTGACACCCAGATGGTCAGAGAGGTGGTTGAGGAGAATGGAGTGGGAGACAGTGTCAAAGGCCACAGATAGATCCAGGGGGATGAGGCTGATGTGACCAGAGTGGCAATTGGAGGTAATTGGTGACCTTGGTGAGGGCAGTCTCGGTGCTGTGGTGTTTCCTGAAGCCAGATTAGAAGGGTTCATAGAGCTCATGGTTGGACAGGTGCCCCAGGTGAAGTTGGGCAGCCACTGCTCTTTCCAGGATCTTGCTTAGGAAAAGAAGGTTGAGGTCGGCCGGTAATTACCAAGGTCATCTGGGTCCAGACCAGGCTTTTTTAATATGGGTGTGACATACACTGTCTTAAAACATGAAGGTACCCTGCCCGATTCTAGGGAGGAATTTATTATTCCCACTATGGTAGGGCACATGGCAGGTAGGCCAGCTTTGACCAGGATTGTGGGCAAATGGTCAAGGGAGCAGATGAAGGCTTTGGCCTTGGTGACCAGCTTAGGAGAGCGTCAACAGGTGCAAAGGAGGAGAGGGAACACTGACGAACAGCAGGGGGAAGTGCAGTGCCCAGCACCCTCACCCCATTACACACTGGACTGTGAGTGGAAGGGGAGGGGGCAGGGACTGAGAGATGGTGATAGATGGAGGGTGAGGGGTGACAATGGGGGAGAGCAGGTGGTTGATGGTAGTGAAAAGCCTTCTGGGGTGGTTTTGCTGGTTGTTGATGAGGGTGGAGTAGTATCGGTACTTGGCCTTGGCCAAGGCATCCTTGTACCGCGCCACATGGTCTTTGTAGGCTTTGCGGTGGATGGTGAGGCCGGATAGCCTCTCCAATTGGTGGCCGACAGCCTTCAAGGTGCGAAGTTCAGTGGTGAACCAGGGGGCAGGACGGGTGTAGTTGACAGTCCGGGTTATAATGGGGGAAAGAGAGTCCAGGCTGCGGGATAATCGAGAGAGAGAGTTGTAGTGGGCAACCAGATCATCCACCAGGGTGCTGGGGGGAGCTGAAGCCAGGTGGGTGGTTAGCAGGTTGGTCAGGACTGGTGCACTGGTTTTAATGTTCCTGTAGGTGATGGTGCATGCATTTCGCAGCTTGGGCAGGGAAGCAGGAATGGTGAAAAGGACAACATGGTGGTCAAACACAGCTAGGTTGAGACACTGTAGATCGGATGGGGTTGTGCCAGTGGAGCACACAATATCTAGTTTGTGGCCTTTGGTGTGGGTGGGACCTTTGATGTGCTGTGACATGTTGAAGCAATTCAATAGTGAAAGGAGATCAAGCTGGTATTGTCCACATGGATATTGAAGTCCCCAAGCAGGAGTGTGGATGAGCACATAGCGCAGACAGTGGTGAGGAGTTCAGACAGGTCGGACATGAAGGTGGTGGAAGCTTTGGGGGCGGTAGATGAGGACTATATGGAGTGGTGTAGGCCCAGGTAGTGAGAAAACCACACTAAAAGGATGTGACACTGGGCGCTCTTTGACCAGGAAGTCAGCTCGATGTATTACACCCACCACCACGACCCTGAGAACGTGGCTTCTGGATATAAACATAATCTGGGGGTGTGTGGCTTGGTTGAGTGGGAGGAAGTCCTGTTGACTTTGCCATGTCTCAATAAGACATAAACATCTAAAAAAGATCCTTTGTGCTTATGTACTTTTGACTTTCTATTCTATTTTATACTTTTTATCTACTTTTATCTAGCACACTCCCAGGAGCTCATAACAGAAAAAAGCATTTCATAGAGAAGTATTCTGTATTTTATTTTCTATGACAACTAATAAAGAAACTTGAACTTGAAACTTGAAGTCCAGCAGAGAGAGATATATGAGAGATATATGATGAATTGAAAATGGGGGACCCTGATGTAAACAAGACGAAAGTCTTTCTCTGGTCTGCATCCCCTTAACAATTGTGTGTATTGAGCTGTACTGTATTGTACCCATTCTGCAATCTGTTAATAAACGTTTCAATCAATCAATCAGAGGAAGTATGGGAGGATAGATGGGGGAAGACATTCGGCAAAAGTCGGCGGGTCCGGGAGTCGAACTCGGGATGGCCGTGTTGCACCGCAGTGCGTTACGTGGTGTGCCACCCTGGCGCCCTGCATTTTATAATTTACATTACATTGAAAAGATACAAAGATATAATTTTTAAAGCTGGATTTTCTAATACAGAACAGGAGCTATTATTTTGTTATAGGTTGATTTTTAAGTTATTTTCGTACAATTGAGATTTGTCAGAGAGATTACTTCAGGCATAATAAAGCATGTTGAGTAACTTTGGTTATAGAGATATATTATTTTGTTAAATAAAATAATATAAATAATAATTTTCTATCCATACAGAGGAGGCATACTTTAAATATATTACAATTATAAGACATCTTTGAGTGCCGAAAGGTCTGGATTCTTACATATCTCGATGTGATTTATCTAGAAATATCTACAGCAAGAATTTTGGGTCTCAATGAATCCAAATTGACAATGTGGTTAGAAGTGGTGGAGAGAATAAAAGCTAGCATTTAATGGTAGTGTTTGGTTAGGAGCGAAGGATAATGGATGGATTATCCATGGGGGGGTCCAGGGCGGGGGGTGCGAGCAGGAGCATATGTGTGTAGGGGAATAGATAGCAGGTATTAGGGGTATATCTTGTATAAGACATTTATCCAAACGATGAGTTAGCTGATGTACACTGTTTTACAATGCTTGTATATCTAATCGTGTGTTGTCATGTTTGTTTATGTTTGTTTAAAAAATAATAAAAAAATAAAATACAAAAAAAAAATACATCTTTGAGTAAACTTTGAATATCATTTAAGTATCTTGAGGCTGGAGGCAGAGTGTCCTCTTTTTTGGAAATCACAATATAGGCTAGCTACCGGGACCGCAAGCCGGGGAAGAGGCGCCCAACGCCTCAAGCAGTTGCAGCTAGCAGTATAACCAGGAGTGAAAGGCAGCCCAGGGAGAGGAGTTGTGGGAAGTCCCGATGGCGTGGCATCCGATCAGGCGAGTCAAAGAGCTTTAAAAGACCGTTAACAGTGGATTTCCTTGAACTTGAAATACAGTTCAACTGAAAAAAACAAACATGACCTGGCTTAAAAACATGACCTGGCTTAAAAACATGACCTGACTTAAAGATATGACCTGGCTTAAAAACATGACCTGGCTTAAAAACATGACCTTATTTTCATAATCGTTGGAAGCCAAAATCATAATTGAAAAGTAGATGAATTGCCTAGCCCTAAGGCTCAGGTTTGGGATTCCCATGTGGCAATACAGTCTCATCAGAAAATGTAAATAAAGTACTAATCGAACACAAGAAAAAAGGTACATAATGTATGTTATGTTATAATCATAAGTAATATATTTATGTTTCATATCCAAGAGTAGTCGAAACAAACACCACGACCAGGAGTCAAACTAACAATGATTGTGATTGTGGGCAAGTGCTCTCAGCACTAGACTAAGACACCCACCCACCTTGATACAAACCTAGCAATATAATGATTATGGTTTGTTTTAATGTTTAATGGTTATGGTTCGAATATGAAATTAGGCTTATGGTTAGGGTTTGGCAGTTATGGTTAGTTTAAGGCAACAGTGTGGTTAACATTCGGGTTTGGGCGAGGCTATCAGAAAAGTGGGTAGTCTTGAAGTAAAGGCACCTCCCTCTCATGTGGGCTCCCTGGATTTTTTCTGTGGTCGATTAGTACTTTATTTACATAATTTGAAGTGAGATCAGGCTGTGTGTGGCCACTGCGTGGAAATGGGCAGCAACCCATAATCTATGATGTCATACTGATGTGTACTCTATACATCCATGCAGAATTCAATCGAAAATATGATAAAGTTGACCGACCGACCGACACAGTGGTAGAAGTACCCAATTCCTTTCCTAAACCAGACTAAACAAGCCTAGTTAAGCCGCCCCCGGCCACGACACTCAAGCATGCATGTTTAAACAATGAGGGAGTCAGTCCGGTCAGTTAGGGTCATTCACTATTGTAGACAGGCCCCTCTGGGTCCGGCAAAGACAAAAGCATGAATACTCTGATAGAATAGTACACTGGTAAAAGTAAAAGTCCTCCATTCAAATCCTAAAGGTAGGCTATACAGTACTTCCACCCCCGGACAGAAAGTATACAGTGTAGTGTGCTTTTCCTGGTTCAGAATTGATGGCATTTCTGTAATATAAAACTGATTTTGGATGAAGGCACATCTCGCCTCTCTGGGTCTCTAGTCTGGGCGTGGAGCTAGTTCATGTTCACAAGACTAATTGGACTGTTCCCAGGCCATAAGGATAACATGTGTTAATTCCTAAATTAAATGGTATTCCACTCTAATTGAGCAATTAAGGCAGATTGGTTAAGGAGTCATTTAGAATTGTGCACACTGCTGTGCTGATTGATTTGACTAAGTGACAATGGTGGAATTAATGGGAATCAATAAGGATGGCTGTGCATTGATCATCCACTGAGTTTTAAACTATTAATCTGTCTCTTAGCTCAGCTAATACGATGCTGTTAGCAGAGGAAGTGGTGGTAATGCTTTATTTGGAACTAAGCCACATAGGGATAGTCTTATATATATAATATATATAAGATATATTATATATATCAGAGGTCGGCAACCTTTTTGATATGAAGTGCCATTTTGAAATGTTCTTGTTAATCATTGTGCCATATCAACATTAAGGTTAACATTACGTTTAATTATGACACCACATCAACATTTTAATCTCCAATGGATCTGTAATTTTATTCCATCCATTTAGTCTGTGCATAGCAACAGTTTTAATAAACATTTTCTCCCATAATCAGGACATTGTAATTATATATGAGCGCTACATGTATAGAATAATGCTGCCATCCTTGAAATGCTTGCTTCCCATACCAGGACACAGCACATTTGATGGATTCCTTGAAAGTGTTCTCATGTTTGGTCTCAAAATGGCTTTTAACCCTCAATGTTCAGCAAAACACAATTTTCAAGACATAAAGTCTACACAGCACGGCCCTTCAGAAACACAAAACCCCACTCTTATGTCCATGAGGGCTGGAATACCCGAAAATGTACCTTATCTTTTTCTTAGCTAGCGGGCCTGCCATTGTCTATTGAGCCCGCTCAGGCAGAGTTATTTTCCCTCCACCCGCATTCTGTGAAGACCCACCCCTACTCTGCCTATGATTGGCTGACCCTGATATTTGTGATATATCAATCAAACTACGATAAATAACAGGCCAATGGCTGTGAAAGGGGTAATTTGGCATGCAGATAAGAGGGCACCAAAAATGTCCACTCTTATGCCCCTTTTCCACTGCATGGTACCTACTCGACTCTACTCTGCATTTTCGGTTTTCCATTAACTGGTACCAGGTACTTTTTGGGTACTTTTTTAGTCCCTGCTCTGTCGAGGTTCCAAGCGGGTAGAAGTGGTACCAGAAAAGTCACGTGAAACACTGCAGACCACTGATTGGTCAGAAGAGAGACGCGTCACTCGTTGGAGCCTCTGCACAAAAACAGAAAGCCGCCATCTTTATTTAGCCTCGCGTAGGATTTCATTATGTTTGCAGCAGGAACAAGTGCAATAAACAAAAAAGGATACAGTCACTGTGTATTCTGCCTCATTTATTGATGAAACAAAACCGACATCAACACAATTTGCCACTGAGCGGAGAGTTTAGTCTCACAAAAAGATCGCTGATTTGTTAAGCTTGTTGTGCTTGTTGTGCTTAGGTGCTAATGTGCTAGCGTTTTAACATGGCTATCGTACATAGCGTGATCAATATAACTCGCTATTGATTGTTTGTACTAGTAACGTTAATGCTAGTAGAATAGACACAGCGTGAGGTAATCACCATCCATTTTAAACCGGTTATTACCTAATGCTAACGTTAGCAGATAGACGTGAGAGGTAACGAAAGCTTGTTGTTAGCCTAATGCTAATGCTAACGTTAACGTTAGCAGATACACGAGAGCCTAGGTAACGTTAAAGCTTGTAGAATAGACACAATGAGAGGTAGCGTTAGCAGAATAGACACAACGAGAGTCTGGTTAATGTTGTTATTGATTGATTGATTGAAAACTGTGTTTTACTCTGGTTGCACCAAGCCCTCACGGACATAGCTATGCTGGAGCTCTCATGCTGTACACCAGCGGCCCCGCCTCCCCACACGGAGACAAACTGAGTACTTAGTACCTGCAGTGGAAAAGGAACGAAGTATCAGGTACCTAAAGCGAGTAGAGTAGAGTCGAGTAGGTACCATGCAATGGAAAAGAGGCATTATCACACTTATTGCTAATGTGTGTAAGATTACGGTGTTGACAACTTCCTTGTTGATCGATATCAGCCTTCATCGCTTCTCCTAGCCATGTATGCGTTGTGTCATTAGTTGTTGATGATGAGGCAATCGTTCGTTGGAAGTCTGTCCTCCCCCGTACTGGCTGTCACACTGTTTCACCCGTCAATGCATCCGGACCAAAGAATGTACTGGAAACGTGGTCTCTTTATCAGAAGGATGTTTATTTCCATAAACATAGCATCTCGTACAAAATGTAAGTCTTTGATGGTATGAGAAACTAGATTAGTAGATTCTATCTCTGTCTGTGGCCTGTCCTGTTAGTTATCTTTCTATACCGCATGGTCTTTTCCCCCTCCCCCTCCAGCCCTTGGCTCAAGGGCTGGAGCTCAGCTCGATGTCAGTCTGTCTCGCTGTCAAAACTCATCTGCCTCCAAACCGGAAGAACTCACAGCTATAAAGTCTATATCCTAGCAACGGCTGTTAGCCCCTAGCAACGCTCCCCTATCTCTTACTAAATGTTGACGTTCCCCCCTAGCTACTACTGCCCTCCCGGCTCTCTGACCTTGGCTCACATCTCTCCCTCTAGCAACCACTCTTGCTGCACAGGCCCTGCTACGGAGACATGTCTGTCATTAGAGTTTAACACGTTTAAACTCCAGTCTATATAGATATAGACATACATCATGCCAAAGGTTGCAGAGTCCGACCCATAATATATGTATGTTTGACTGACCAGAAGTGATAAACAAATGACTTCTTAATTATCATGTTCAGTAACATGAACACGGCCATCTCTAGCTAGTTAGCCAATGAAAATGTTGCATTCTGATTGGACGTATGTCTTTTCTGACTGAAGATTGGAAGAAAGATCAGTGTTGGACGGATGGATGATTGGAGAGAGAGGGGGGGAGAGAGAGAGAGAGAGAGAGAGAGAGAGAGAGAGAGAGAGAGAGAGAGAGAGAGAGAGAGAGAGAGAGAGAGAGAGAGAGAGAGAGAGAGAGAGAGAGAGAGAGAGAGAGAGAGAGAGAGAGAGAGAGAGAGAGAGAGAGAGAGAAGAGAGAGAGAGAGAGAGAGAGAGAGAGAGAGAGAGAGATGTTGAAATGAACAAGCGGTGATGTGGGTTATGGTTTTCATCAATATTGATTACATTTCTGTCTTCATCAATATTGATTTGTTGGAGCGAAATTATGACCCATTCTGTATGGTCACAGTGGAATCCAATACTTCAGGGGGAAATGCAATCCACTTTTAACACGCATACCTGCACCCTGTATCACCAGATAAGCTTGACAAATTCCACAGTATCTATTCTCCGTATATTAAAAAATTCACTCAAAGTGTATAGTGTAGCTCTTTCCTCCGACGGTCCATTCAAAAAGTGAGGTGTGGAATTGATGGGATGTGTTTAAAGGGCTTTCAGCCTCCTATCTCTTCATAATGTTGCATAGGCAGCCATGACACCTAACCCAGATAAATACTCTAATTATCTGTCCTGCCTTTCACAGTTCACCCGTCTGCCTCTCTTCTGTCGCATCCATCAAGCCTACACACACAGACCCAGACACACACACGCACGTACACACACATACAGGCACTCGCACACACACTCACGCATGCATGCATTTGCACAAATACACACAAACAACCTGTCATATCCATATCCATCATGGTCTGTATGATCCATTCAAAGTGAGATTTAGTGAAGCGTCATACCCCGGCTGAATGTAGCGGCCCTCTCTGTGGGGGTGTTTATATTAAGTTGTATGTTGAGGTGGGCCAGATTGGGTAAGTCCAGTATATCCATTCATCTACGCTAATGCCTGCTCTGCTACTAACTTATCCATCTCATGTACTGAGAGGCTGCTGGGCCCACTGTGCTTCAGAGTGGAGGAGAGAGGAGGAGAGGAGAGAAGAGAGGAGAGGAGAGGGAAGAGAGAGAAGGAAGAAGAGAGAGGAGGGTAGGAGAGGAGAGATGAGATGAGAAAGGAGGAGAGGAAATGTGAGGAGAGGAGAGGGGAGAGAGGAGAGAGGTGAGCGGAGGAGAGGAGAGAAGAAAGGGGGGTGAGGAAGATATGAGAGCAGAGGAGGAAAAGAAAGGGGAAAGTAAATATGCATAGCAGAAGAAGAAGATAAAATGGAGTGATGGAGTTGGAGGAGTGGACAGAAAGGAACGATGAAGGGGAAGGGGATGGAACAGTTATTATAAACATTCATTTGGTTTCAAGTTTAACATTTTGTCAAGGTTTTAAATGGGTGAGTTTGGTGCTCCTATTGTCAGGGCCATATGGACAAAACAAGCCCTACACAAATTGGAAGGCATGGTATCATAGCCATGCTAACAAGGTTTGCTGGTAGGGATGTCCGATATTATCGGCCTACCAATATTATCGGCCGATATTGGCATTCAAATGTAATATCGGAAATTATCTGTATCGATTTTCAAATTATTTATTTATTTTTTACATTTATTTAACCTTTATTTACGCAGGCGGAGTTGCAGTTTTCCGCAATCTGATTGGCCACTGACGTTTCTGGTCATGTGACATCTGGTCTTAATCACTGGTTAAGCTTGGCGACTCTTTCGAAGTTGGTTAAGGTTAGAGTTTGTCTTAGAGCAGGGCGATAGACCACCAGCCCTGATTCCAAACTCTAACCTTAACCAACGTCGAAAGAGTCGCCAAGCTTAACCAGTGATAGAACTAGGCGTTAGCTAGCTATTAGAGGCAGAAATAGGCGTAACGTGATTGGCGCAGAGAAACGTCAGTGGCCAATCAGATCGTGGAACCCGAACGCGGAACTGCAACTCCGTTGGTAAAAGACTACACGCACCCAGGCAAGCACGTAAGAACAAATTCGTATTTAATTTATTGTCAAAAGTATGCATAATGTTGTGTTAATTCCATGACAAGAGATATATAATGTTAATTACCTGAAATTATTCAGTTGTTTTGGGGGAAAAACCCTGCATATATCGGTATCGGTTGATATCGGTATCGGAAATTAAGAGTTGGACAATATCGGTATATAGGATATCGGTAAAAAAGCCAATATCGAACATCCCTATTTGCTGGTAATTCGTTTGTGATATGTCACACACACACACACACACACACACACACACACACACACACACACACACACACACACACACACACACACACACACACACACACACACACACACACACACACACACACACACACACACACACACACACACACACACACACACACACACACACACACACACACCTCTGTGTATTGAGACACACACCTCTGTGTATTGAGACACTAACAACATGCTCTGACTTTGCTATTACCATTTTTAAATGAGTTTGTTGCTATGGTAACAGTGTGATGCATTTCCCAATTAAGAGTTTCTGAACTTGCTCACTTACAACCAGTTGTACCCAGCTTGCACATAAATTACCTTTAAGCATAATGCAGTCTCTTATAGATTAAATAACAAACAAACATCATCATCTTGTAATGCAATAGTGTTTTGCCAAACAAGCAGAACGGGTCCGGATCTCTGTTAGTCTGCCTTACAAGGGAGGATATCTTTTGATAACCGCACGCTCCATCTAGTTGGCAATTAATGTTTGTTAAAATAGATGAGATTCACAGAGCTTCACATCCAATAACAGCCTTTTCATCTGTAAGGCGTAAAATGAAGGAAAAACAAGCGGTGGATGTCTGATCGACGAGGAATGCAGGCTGGGATATAATGGAATCAATTAGACAAACACTCCATTCGTTGATGAAAATACAATTTAACCCCCGCCCCTTTCACCCAATATCATTTGTTTCTAATGTTTATTCAATGATAACATATGAATTCCATTTCCTCTTGTGACATAGAAAATTGCACAGCCATGTGTGTGTGTGTGTTTTTGTGTGTAAGTGTGTGTTTGTGTAAGTGGGAGAGTAACAATTTCTTATTGACTAGACCCAGCATCGTTAGAAAATGTCAATGCATAAATTAGCACTGATTCATAAACATGAGGGCAATTTCATCTGATTGACTTTTCCCTGATCAAGAACCACAAGATATGTATTCAACTAAATCACTCCCTGTATCTGACTGCGAGTAGATTAGAATACGCTGTGCTTGCGGGTGTGTGTGTGTGTGTATATGGGCAGGGCCGCCTCAGGGGGTGTGCGAGCAGTGCGGTCGCACAGGGCCTCGCGGGAAGGGGGGCCTCGCAAAAAAAAAAAAAAAAAAAAAAAAAATTGTATTCATTTTTTTTATTATTTTTTTTTATTTATTTTTTTTATTTTTTTTATTTTTTTTTGCGAGGCCCCCCTTCCCGCGAGGCCCTTTTTCATCACAGACCTAAAATCTAGTTTTGCTTATATGCTTATATATTTCACATTAGACACGTTTGTAGAATGACTTGTTCCTGGGTCTGCACCTGGGTCACTATTGGAGCTCTGGTGCTCTGCAGCAGGCATTGGTTTCAATGAGGGGAGGGGTTACACTATTCTAAAGCGTCTGACTATTCCGCGCGTGCAGCATTGGAGTTTATCCCAGCCAAGGTGAAGAGGACATCGTTCGGCAGATGGACTGAAGATGAAAGTTGTTGCATGTTAGACAGTTCAGTCAGGCTAGCCATCCCGGCTAAAGACAGGGACAGCTAGTTAGCTTTAGCTACGTTATAATATTGAGTGCTAACATGTGGTTCAGTCGGGATAGCCATGATGCTGTCGGCTAGTAGCTAGCTTAGCTAACGGCTAACTAGCGTTAGCTAACCTATCCAGAGGAGCGAGGCGAGGAGAGTGGATGTCTTTTCAAAAGAAGGAGAAGAGAACTTGTGAGCAGATAAATCTGTTAGGCAGCAATACGCCGAAAGGTGTCCAGTCTGCCGGAAAGTACTCGAAGAAGAAGAAGAAGAAATTACACGTGGGGCCAAGAAAGTCTCCTTCCACGTTGATACTGCGTTATGGTGAGTGACGTGAGTCAACCTATGATTATATACCCGCCGTGGACCTGACATCTCTCTTTCTCTCTCTCTCTGGAGCCAAACTGGTCGACTAGCTAATACTACTAGTAGCTAACGCTAACGGTGTGTGCCTGGTGGTGAGAGCACCTGGCTGTATGCAGCTACAGCCAGCCAGGTGCCTGATTGAGCTAACTGTTAGCCAGTTAGCTGTTTAGCGTCAGCTGGGAACGTTCGTTTGATGCTATCAGTTAGCCTTGAGAATAGCAGGCCCTTTGACAGAAGATGTAGTCGGGCCTGCACCATGACAAGGCTCTGGCCATAGCTTTTTGTCCCGCCAGCGAGAGGCCTTTCGTCAACGTGGAGACCTGTGTTGCGGCCTTTCGCCCTGCGTTCCTCGTGCAGGTAACTAAGATTAATGAAAATGTCATGACATTACCCCACTCTTCCTTCCTTCCCCTCCCGAATGTTTTGTTAATAACGATGTTTTTTTCCAGGCAAAACATATGCTACTTCACAACATTTGGAGATACGACATGTGCTGTGTGTGAATGGTCGTTTGTGTAGCTTGGGTAGCGTTGGGCCATTGGCCAAAGCTGTGTGTGGCCTGGTGTCACAGTACCTGGCTAGCCTATTTAGCTGATGTCGGCCATTGGCTCCTTGCTGCTTTGGTTTCTCTGGTATACCCTCTTCTTGTTGGATTTAAGTGTTGATCTTTGTCCTTTTGAATCTGTCATACATGCTCTAGTCTCTCTCTAACACACACACACATGACAAACACACATGTTCTCTCTCTCTCTCTCTCTCTCTCTCTCTTTCTAACACACACAGTCTGCCTATGGCGGCCTTTCTCGATGGCTAGGCTGTGCTCAAGGATCTTCAGTCACAGTGCTCAGGTATTCTGCCACTGTGTACTCTCTGTTTAGGGCCAAATAGCATTTCAATTTCTTTCCAATGTCTCTCTCTCTCTCTCTCTCTCTCTCTCTCTCTCTCTCTCTCTCTCTCTTGGATTTAAGTGTTGATCTTTGTCCTTTTGAATCTGTCATACATGCTCTAGTCTCTCTCTAACACACACACACATGACAAACACACATGTTCTCTTGATTCTCTCTCTGTACACTGTATATTGACTGTAGAACGGGAGCTCTCTCTCGCTCTCTCTTTTGCTATATGTTGACTGTATCATGCCCCGCCTCAGGCAGCGCTATTATTTAAGAATATGTTGACTGTATATAAAAAAAATATATATATATATTTTTTTTTTTTCTTTTTTTTTTTACCTTTGGGGGGGGGGGGGGGGGCCCTCGCGTTAAATCTCGCACAGGGCCTCGCATTTCTCCCAGGCGGCCCTGTATATGGGGTACAAGTGTTTACCCGTTTACCATACCTGTTGGCATATGACTCTCTAGCAGTCTTTTCTAATGAAACCTCTCTCTCTCCTTCTTTTTATTCCTCTCGCCTGCTCTCTCTCTCTGCAGTGTTGTTGAGTAGTGCAACTTGTCTGGGCCTCATTAATGTCACTGGCATTCATTTGGCTCTGGATCTCTCTCTCTCTGGCCTCTCCTTGATTCATTCTGCATTCTACACATGGCATCTTTGGACACAGCCCTGGCGCCATCGCTTGCAATTAGCACCTGTGTTATCTCACTCACTCTCTTTCTCACTCACTCACTCACTCACTCACTCACTCACTCACTCACTCACTCACTCACTCACTCACTCACTCACTCACTCACTCACTCACTCACTCACTCACTCACTCACTCACTCACTCACTCACTCACTCACTCACTCACTCACTCACTCACTCACTCACTCACTCACTCACTCACTCACTCACTCACTCACTCACACACACACATGCACCCCATTAGCTCCAGACCTGCTCCGCGCCCAGCACCACTCTCCTATCCTCCGTCATTTTTCACGAGTCCTCTCAGTAATGATGGACATGTTGGACAATAATTAGACAGAGTTAAAATAGCATTCAGTCAGGCCACATGTTCCCCCTCATCTGACTTTTATTATAGACCAGCGTTCCACCTCGTTCCAGACAGAAGCTGCATCCGAAATTCCTTAGTTGTATGCCCTACATACATAATGTATGTACATCATACTACTAGTTTACTGTTCAGTACATGGAGTGCCGTATGTGTGACACTACGTACAACACACTTGGAGGACCTGCACACAGAAAGGGCCGTTCATTATACCAGAGGAAGAAAAGGTTCACTCACAGCTGTTTCCACTTGCTAGCTGTACAATCAGGAGGATATAATGTCAAAAACACAAATGATGCTTCAGTGGCCAGCAGTGATGCCAGTAACTAGTTACCCTAATCTGATAATTTTTTTCAGTAAATAGTAATCTAACTTTTTACAAGCCAGTAATCTGATTACAGTTACTTTTCCAAGTGGCTGTGCGTTACTATTTAGTTACTATCTCATAATGCTGATAAGAGAGCCAGGGGTACAGTCAGCTACCTCTCCACTAAGAAATGTAGGATTGACACAATTATCTAGAAACAATCCACTCCATACAAATGTTGGTTGGAAACACACATACTGAAAATTGCATACAATAGAATATGTAGCATGGATAATGTGTAAGCATTGAGCCCTTCTGTGCCATTTCTCGGCACATTCATACCCTTAAACACAGAAATAAGACCCACTTGTCCTGAAAAAGAAACGGGCCCCAAGATGATGAAACTCGGACAGTTTCTGATGTGTGGAATCACCCCTTAAGCTGCTGTTGAATGTTTCAGAATATGTCTTGTTTTCTGGAGATATATATATATATAGCCAAAAAACTGTTCATGTCTGCCGGGTGCTTTGGGGGTTTAGAGAGAGGCAGCTACCTGCTTTACTCTCTCCTCTCGTCTCCTCAAACTAATTAGAGCGAGCCAGGTCTGAATCTAAAGTGTGCGGGGGGGGGGGGGGGGGGGGGGGGGGGGGGCACACGCGCCTCCCCTTGAAAAGAGCACAATGGTATTGCGTGAGTGTGTGTGCGGTTATGAGTATTCATGAGGATGTTTAATGAGGTTCATGTGTGCGGCTTGTGTGTCAAGGTGTGCCCGGTAACAGCCCTTTGTGTAGACCTTTGTATCCGGTACGAGAGACACTGTTGAAAATGCCAACTAACAGAGAGAGTGTGTGAGTGTGTGTGTGTGTGCATGTGAATAGCCACGCAGTGCGGTGGCTAGGCGAGGCACCGCAGGCAATGATAAGGAGGAGTCTTAAGCAGAGGGCTCTCTGAGGCCTAATCACTGTGCGTATTTCAAAGGCGAGAGCGCCAATTAAAACTGATAGGGCTCAATATGGGCTTAGGGGCTGCCACAGTGTGGAGCAACGCGCCCAACATGAAAATCAATCGGCCCCCTGTTTCCCCTGGTCAGGAGCGGCGGAGGTTTGCCAGGCACTGATCCGAGAGGAGCTTCTGATAAATACAAGGGGTCTCCCACAGGCCCATACTGGGGGCCGAGGGGTGGGGTTGGGGGGTGACTGAAAGGGCGACAGAGGCGTGGTCTCCAGCGATCATGTTCAGGGCAGGGGTGTAAAAATGATACTTAATGAAAGTATGGGTACCGTCTCAAAATCTTACTCAAGTAAAAGTCAGAGTATCTGGCTAAAAACACACTTGAGTAAAGTCTAAAAGTTTCTACTTTTAAATGTACTTAACACTTTGAGTGCCGTGCGTATCGATTATCTTTACCGCTAGATTGCCAGCTTGATAGTAGTTTCCGCGGTCTAGGGCTGTCTTAAATACTTCGAAGCTTCGTTCGATGGCACGAGCTTCGAACATCGAAGTTTAAAAAATAAATAATAATAATAATAATAATAATAATAATAATAATAATTTTATATTTTTTTGCCTCTGAAATCTTGCGCCTCCATTCCAATGAAACGAAAGTAAGCGGCGCCTTCCCGCCTCCATTCCAATGAAACGAAAGTAAGCGGCGCCTCGACTCCACCTCTCTACAACAAGCACGTGGAGATTATCTGTGTTGAAAACAACAAGGACATGTGCAGCAGACATGTCGACGAAGAAGTCATCAGACGTGTGGTTACACTTTAAAATATGCAAAGACAATGCCCAAAAAGCAGAGTGCCAGATATGCCAGAAGAAAATGGCATATCACAACTCTACAACAACTTTGTCAAATCACCTAAAAAACGTAAGTATCGTTGTACACGACGGCGACGCCACACAAAACATTAATAAGGCTATGCCTATGCTGCTATGACTAATGTGTTACCAAGTTGGCTAATTTAATTGTAATCATCTGCTTTTGTAGGTGCATTGTCTGATATAATTATAAATTAAATATAATTGTTTGCTTGATAGACGAAGGTTGCAACATAATTATGTAATGTCATGTCGTTGGCTGTGAGACATGGTGTGGCTCATTTTGACAGACATTACTTGTAGTGCAACATGGGAAAAATAGTTTGTTTCTACACGCTGTAGTTTGTAGTTTATTACACGATAAACATCGCGCATTTTCCTCATAAGGTATCTCACGGTGTCGAAGTGTCGAATTCTTACGGAGGTGGAGAAGTATTATGGTTTATGGATTGCACTAACGGGGGGGAGATAAGGATCTTATCTACCAGTATCGGAGACGTCAGGACCATTAAAAGTACACAACGCAGAGGAATTGGATGGAGGGCCAAACAGACGAAGACGTGATACTGGCCAGTTTGATCAGAATCTTACAGTATGGGCGGGTTCATTTTCCATTGATGGGGATTTGATTGGCTGTTTTTAAATAAAGTGTGGCCGCAGGATTAATAACTTTAATGTTAGTTCGGCCAGAGAAACAAATATACTAATTAAAATGGTTGCGAGATTTGTACTTTATAGGTCTGCATTTTAAATGTAAGGAGTAGTATGTTTTTTTTCCTCTGAAATGTAATTGAGTAAAAGTATACAAACCTAATAATACTTGAGTAAAGTACAAATCCCCCAAAGCAGTGCTTAAGTATTGTAATGAAGTACAATTACTCAAGTACTTTACACCCCTGGTTCAGGGTGCGGGTGTGAAGGATCAGAGGTCTTGTCAACTTCCCGACAGCAGGTGGACAAGTTTGTGAAGGGATGTGATGTACACATTACAGTATATGGTTGGGGGGGGGGGGGGGTACAGAATGTCAGGGTGTGTAAATGTTTCAGACATACTACTCGATACTGTTTTTTTTACCCAATTTATTTCAGCTTATTTATTCTCAAGAAATCCATTGTTCAAGCATTGGGGTGAATTGACATATTTTCTTTATTGGTCCCAAAGAAGTCAAGTTGTCGCTTGAAAATGATGCATAACACCCGCACATTGCGTGGATACAGAAAGGATAGTAAAGCCACAGCATGAAAAGTCTTCATCCTTCACCTTAACTCGATCACAGTACTTTCTATTTGTCAATTACCGAGATAAGTAACCAACTAACCATCAATCGTGCATAAAAGCAAATTAGTCATTATTAAAATGTAAGCATGATTAGTTAGCAAACACATTGTAAAGCTTGACAGGAATAAGCCAGTGATAAAAGATGTTGTGGTTGACTGCATTATTATCATAACAGTAAAATCTCTGCAGAGTGAATCTTCATAATGGACAGTATTTATATAAAGCGTTTTTATCCAACGTGCTTTACAACTTATGCCTCACATTCGCCCATTCACTCTCTTGCTCAAGGACACCCATTCACAGTCTCGCTCAAGGACACCCATTCACAGTCTTGCTCAAGGACACTTTGACACACTGTCGGGAGAAGCCCGGGATCAAACCGGGAACCTTCCGATTACCAGACGATCTGAGCCACTGTCTTCATCCTAGGTGTGTGTGTGTGTGTGTGTGTGTGTGTGTGTGTGTGTGTGTGTGTGTGTGTGTGTGTGTGTGTGTGTGTGTGTGTGTGTGTGTGTGTGTGTGTGTGTGTGTGTGTGTGTGTGTGTGTAAAGAAGTAAAGGCAACACAGAAGCTGAATCTGAAAAAGGCAGCGCTCCCTCCAGTCATCCACAGTAGCAGCTGAGGACCACGGCAGCAGTTTAGTGTGATGCCCAATACCTTGTGACAGGCTGTGCGTGTGTGTGTGTTAGTGTGTGTTGATACATCTAATTTGCTCTGACAAGCTGATAACATATTTCACGTCAGGCCGTTTGACATCATTACCTAATGAAGATCGATTACACTTTGTTCTCCTCCGTGACTTTGGTCAGGCTGCTGGGTGGTGGTGGCGGCGAGTTTGTGTGTGTGTGGTGGGTGTGTGCGTTTGTGTCACAGTGTTTTTGCTGTACTCAGCACTTTCCCATCCAGAGACCAGACTCTGGCTGGACCCAGCCCTCTCCCATGATGCTTTGCAGGCGGAAGTCTTGGAAATACTGCAGGAGGTGGCTAGAAGAGAGAAAGAAAAAAATAGAGAGAAAGAGAGAGAGAGAGAGAGAGAGAGAGAGAGAGAGAGAGAGAGAGAGAGAGAGAGAGAGAGAGAGAGAGAGAGAGAGAGAGGGAGAGAGATAAAAGTGTAACATTAACAAATGTACAGGCATACACCTCTCTCTCTCTCTCTCTCTCTCTCTCTCTCTCTCTCTCTCTCTCTCTCTCTCTCTCTCTCTCTCTCTCTCTCTCTCTCTCTCTATTTGCATTTAATTTTCTCACTGTAATAAAACACTGGTCTCGCCGACTAGGTGTCCACTGACAGCTAGCACATCTAAGCGATGAATAGTTACTTGGAGGCGGGCCTGTCAATACTTTATCTCTGTCATCCAAACTGGATTTCTAAAGCTAGCGTTGGCACTTCTGAGTCTGTCTGCTGAAAAACGCCAGAGTAAGAATTTTACCATGAATAATGTGTCTTGGGGAGCGATGTAATCTAGATTTTGAAGGGCTGCGACTGTGTCTTAAAAGGTATCCAATAGTTTCCCCCCCCAACCATATAGACTGTTTTAGTAGTGTAGTTCAATGATATACAAGCTGAATACATTTCCTACCTCATATAACATTTTCAAAGTCCATTTTAGCAGTTTTATCCCCCCACGCTGGTTTTGATGCTCCGACCTCCTTTGATTGACAGGCAGTTAGCTTGTTCTGTATCGTATAGCTCTCGCTCGGCGTCACTTTCTGCACTGTCCTCGCACACGTGCACACGCACTGAATAAAGACCACAATGTACCTTTAATCCCAATATTTGTCTGACCACACCCCTATCAGCTTACCCATATAAGCAGGGGTGGGGCCACCCACTCGCCTCCTTCTCGCTTTCACCACAAGGAAGTGCCTCGGTAGATCCCCACACTTGAAGTGATGTGATGGTAGGAGAAGAGTTGGAAAGCAAGGATACGTTGACATCATATCTTTATTTTCTCTCTCACTATTTTCGAGAAAATACGGCGATATTGTCTTCGTACTGGAGTGTCTGGAAGATGATGATCATTCTAAAAATCCTCCACCGGTTTTCGTATTGGGAGTTCGCGCCGCTACATGCTTTTCCAACTGCAGTCCTTGCTGTGTGCTGGTTGCGGTAAAGACACAGCTGGGCTGTAGGACGCGCCGCTGTTGTGAGAAGCGGTGGGTTCCAAGTTTGGTGAGTTATGTTTTGCTGGCAGGCTCCACTTGTCTGTTAGTGCTATGGGGGCTAATTGACAATGTTTATGAAAACCGGCCCCAGGCTAGGGTCCTTTGTTCGGCCTCTTAGGCGACAGAAGACCTTGGTCTGAAGCCCATTATAGTTTTAACTAGTGGGCCGCGACCATTAACACTGGTGATCCCTGTGTTTTCTGGACGAGTGGATATCTCTCTGTCACCGTGTAGCCCCTTCTTTCATATCCAAATGAGAGTATTCCTTCACGAGGAGATATGGGCATAGATGTTCGATAGCGGAAGATCTGTGTTCAAGTCAGCTACACAGGCCAGTTGGGTATTGTGCTGGCTCCGTCGGGTGTTGGTAAAATCACCGTTGTAAAACTGTGTTAACATCTTGTTTCTCTTTTCTCTTAAAAAGTGCAGAACGGCGGCCTGTCTGGGTGAGTGTTATATCATTGTGTACAAGTTCAGGTGATAGCTGCTTAGCTTACGGTTAGCCAGTCAGCTGTTAGCTGCGGCGTTAGCCTGCTGTGATCACTGCGTGACCTACCTAGGTTGGGCCTACTGTTAGCCAGTCAGCTGTTAGCTGCGGCGCTAGCCTGCTGTGATCACTAGGAAACGTTAGCTTGCTGCTATCGGCCAAGGCCCAGCGCGGGGTGGCTCCGGTTCCTTGCGCGCCGCCGCGAGCTCCCCTCTGGTCGCGTGCGCCGTTCGCTCGGCGTCTCGCGGGCAGGGGCAGTAGCGACCGACGGTTGGAGCGGCCGTTAGCTTAATGCTACTCTGTTGAACGTGCTTTGATTATAACATGTTTTAAACACTCTTGACTACGACGTCATCTTTGACAGAGGATGTTCGTCGAACCTGCCCTGGGCCAGGACGGCAAAGCCTGCGTCAACAAAGGGGACCGTAGCGACGGGTTGGAGCGGCGACGCTGCCCAGATCGAACAACACAGGACGGCTGTGTTTTCTACGGTGTCTTGAGACTGCACTTCTATGATCTACGCTCCGGGTAGGCCAGGTCTGACCAGACCTTGTACACTTCTTCTGGCTTTCCCTTCTAAATGTTTTGTAAATAACGATGTTTTCCAAAACGAGTGTTACTGCACTACATTTAGGATACGACGCGAGTTGTGTGTGAATTGTCTTGTCACTAGGTATTTAGCTTCTCCGTGCAAATCGGGTTGTTGTTTCAGATGTGAAAATGATCTGGTTTGTTGTGTTGAGAAACATCATGTGTGTTTATATGTACCGTGTACTCACAACTAAGGGGGTTAACTAACCTATAAAGCTATGCTTAGTGACAAATGAGTAAAGAATATTCTTTTCTCAGCCTGTAATGACAATAAACAGTGTGTTCACATATTAACAGGTTTTCCTGTTTTAACTGGCCGTATTAAGGGTAAAGTAGGAGGATTGTGTTTCCCCCCGGTTCCCTGGGGACTTCTTCATCCTCCTATCAGAGTGGACATGTTGTTGCACTACATTGTGTCACTGTGTGGTAGGGATACGATGTAACCCTTAGCTTGATTGCTGAGGTTGTGCTAAATCAGCTGGAGTAACTTTATTTTCCTAAAAGAAAAGATTGTTGGTCGCTTTCGTGTGTGCTTAGCAAGGCCTGTGGCCGATACTAATCGAGAATTATGTATTCTCTCATTATGAAAAACGGCGTTCCTCTGTAGAGTGTTTTTGCCATTTTTTATAGGTGGTGATGGGTTGTGTGTGTCATGTGACCTACAACTGGGTTGGACTGGCCACAGAAGCACATGTGTAAGTTTGGACCGGGGCTCTTAGAGAGCCCTCTCTATTCTGTGTTTTTTCCTTAGTAAAAATCAGATAGCAGGTTAGCTCATGCGCTGTGTGAAGCTGTCAGACGCTTCATAGAGCTGACTATGACTGTGTCATACTCTCTTTTTGTCATTACATCGTATCATGGGTGTGGGGTCGTAAAGGGGTGAACTGGTAACCTTTCCTCTCCCCCTTTTTTCTGTTGGTCAGGGGTACACCCCCTGTCCTTCAAGGTTCCTGTCACGTTGCGGTCCCGCACGTTACGGGGTGAGGGGGGGAGTTTCATGGTCCCACGGCCTGGAATATTGGGCGTGTGCACCGCAGAAATTCCCCCGCCATAGAGTACGTCACCGTGCGCGTCTCTGTTGGTAGGACTTCCGTGTGCTGTTCAGGTCCATGTGATGGATCTGTTTCGGGGGGTGGTCAGGGCTCCGCCTCACCAAGCTCCTATTCGGGCCTTCTGTGAGTTGGGACTCCTCCTTCCATGTGAGGGAGCCTCCTTCAGAGTACAGAGCCTCCTCCTCAGATTGTCAAGGTGAGTGGACCCTCTAGAAGGAGTCCTACTCTATTGTGTATGTATTCGATTCAATTCGATTATTGAGTGTGTATGGGTTCAGTGCCTCCTCCCCGGAGAGCCCTAAATCCAATTTTTTACATGGCTCAAGGTGCAATATATTCTTTTCAATCTGTACAGCTCGTGTGGGAAGTCTCTCTGGGGATTCCCGTCTCTTTCCTATGGGAGGGTGGTGGGATGTAAAAATGTGAAAATGTTTTACCCCCGGCTGTGTAGACTGGGATACATACTGTTGGTGCTTCCTTCTTTTCTACTAAAAAGAGTTGGAGTTAGGAAGTGTCACACCCCTCTTGTCGTTCCCCATGGCGCCTTGGGGATTCAATGACAGGTCTAAATAGCCTGTTCATTGATGTGGGTGTGTCCCGACGCATGTATAGTGCTAGCTCGGGGTGTTCTGTAAACAGGCGACTGACTGGCACGCCTTGGTTGCTTGAGGTTAAAACGGCGTTTTTATAAAGCAACTGGGATGGAGGTTTTTCCTCTTCCGATGACCAAATCCAACGACCTGGTTTTTGTCATCGACGGATTCTCGTTCATGTCTGGGGGATGATGACGGAATGGATCTGAACATATGTAGAGGGGTCTCACGCCCTGGGGGTGGGCCACCGGGCGCGGTTCGCCCGAACGTCTGGGTGGCGCCTTCTTTTCATGTTTAAGATCAACACGCATATCTGCCCCTTCTCCTGGAGTAGGCATGTCGGCGTGGTTAGGGCACGGGACTGGTTCTGGTCACGCTGGTCCGGTTCAGTTGAACCCGTTGTCCGCCGGGGATCTGCTGTTCTGGTACCCTGAGGGACTTGGGCTTTTTTCAGGGGGAAAAATGCCAGGTTGGTCCGGGTGTCACAGGGTTAAGCACTATGGAGACCCTGGTTGGGTACGTTTTTTACTCAGCACTGTCGTAATGGCTTACGGCCATGCCAACCTGTACACGCTCGATCTCGTCAGATCTCGGCCGCTACACAGGTTGGTCCTGGTTAGTACTTGGTTGGGAGACCGCCTGGGAATACCAAGTACGGTGTGCTTAGGGGCTGGTTCTCCATTCTTTTTCGCTCCTCTCTCACGCATGGCGAAGAGGGGCCTGTTGGGGTGGTCTTTGACCTCCTCTGGTGACCCTGTGCTTCCCGTATCGCCGGGCCCGGTCCGAAGTAATGTTTCGTCGACCCGTAGGCCTGGGTTAACCCTTTTTTGAAAAACTGAAACACTTGTACTGCGGTATAGCCGGTGTATACCCGCAGGTGTGTTTTGGAGTTTTTTTCTTGAGGGGTTATAGGAACGACCACCGCATTGGGTAACACCAAGGTGGTTGATTCCCTGGTGTGTTGGAGCAGTGTCAACTCCCGGGTTCACCGTTTGAGGGTGCCCCTGCACGTCCATGACGTCTGCCAATCGTGTCAGCCTTCTCTGCCTCAACCCCTCTGGGTGGGTTTTTTTAAATGGAGGCTTGGTCATGCAACACCGCCAGCTTACGCCCCTTCCGCCGGGGCGGCTGTGTTCAGCTGTCCCCTCTGGCGCCTGTCTCGTCCGCAGTCTCCAGGCTAGGGTTAATAGCCTGTTGCCTGTTTTTTTCCCCGGTGCGCTGCCTGCTTCCGTTGGTTAACCTTTTTTGTGTGCTTACGGCCATGCTGACTGCCTGTTCTGCAGGGTCAGTGTGCCAGGCGGTGTACTATTGGGGGGACAGGGCCCGCTCGGCTGAGGGGCCTTTGTCCGAATACGCTGGCGATGTGGGGGGCGGGGTCACTAAGTGCCCACCTGGTGGGGTCTTGATGCTGGCATCATGGACTTCTCCGGGCCCCCGTTCCAGGGGGTCCAGTCCCTTTGGTGGGTCTGGGTCTTCCTTCGCGCTCCGCTGCTACGGCCTTGCCACGGGGTTGGGTTTGCCCTTGACCCCGTGATTCTGGGGGCAGTAACGAGGTTGTTTCCTCCGTTCGTTCCCGGGTGGCATGCGGGTTGTGCGTGTGTGTAGTCATGGGGTCAAGCCACGGCTGCTCACCCTGTGCGTTGAGTTGCTTGAGTGCCTGTTCGCACAGTCGGGTCCGTCGCCCTCCCGTGAAGCCCCCAATAGGGGGGGTGCCCTCCATTAGGGTGGGTCGGGGGGGCTCGGCCCTCCCTGTTCTGATGGTTGTGGGGGGCTTTCAGCGGGGTGTATTTGTCGGCCGATGGCTCTCGCTCGGCCTCCCTTGTACAGAAAGTGACGCCGAGCGAGAGCTATACGATACAGAACGTTAGGTTATGACTATAACCAAGTTCTGTTAGTATAGCGACGTTCGGCGTCCGACGCCGCTGCAGCCCTTGATCTCGCCTTGTGGTGAAAGCTTGGGAAGGAGGCGAGTGGGTAATTTTGTCAACTAAAATGGTGACGAAAGATCTTCGTCAACGAAGGTTTTTTTCATGACGACAACGAAACGCGACGTCACGTTATTGAATACCATGTGACGCTAACGAGACTAAATAGTTTATTAAATATCGTTGACCACAACTGAGGACACAAAAATGTAATTTACAAAAACCAGGACGAAATTTCTCTTCATGTATGTTGATATTGTTGACTAAAACAAGACGAGACAAAATAATTATAACTTTTCTTAATGCCCTTGTCCCGAGTTGAGCAGTGTGACGGGGAGCTATGTTATTAGCATTAGCTGAAGAGCTATTTGAAAAGCTAGTTTTAGCTTAACGTTACCTTGGCTAAAATTGGGACTATTCATAATCCAGCTGCAGACCTGCAAGCAAAGTACAGCAAGTTGGCAAAGGAGTATTCCAAGGTAAATCACTTTTTCACCAGTAACATTACATTGTTTGTATTTCCATCTAGCTTGCGTTAGCTAGTGGCTAACCTAGCTCACGCTAATGTGGTCACTGATCGACCTCTCCCACACAATTAATGACATGTTGCGGACAGCCATACCGGTGACAATGTTTAGCTTTTAGTGCCAAATGATAAGAGTCTGAGGTGGAGTCTCAAAAGAGAATGTTGAATATTTATTGTGCATTTAAAATCACAACAGAGCCTCTGCTACTACAGTAGCTAACCTAAACGGAGCCTTCTGGATAGAAGGAAGTGCGCAACAACGTATAATGTCCGTGTGGAACCAATGTGCCAACAACCTTTCCGTGGGTGAAGCATAGTTGAGCATAGAACTTTTAATGATACTAATACTAATCTATACAATCACCTGTTGTTGAATAAATACCATTACTTTCTAGTTATTACTAAAAAACAGTATATATAAAACAGTAGCTGTAAAAAAGAAAATAATTCATTTTTTTATAATTTATATAATATATATTTTTTTGTACATTAACTAAAAATAGACAAAAATGTCATCAGTTTTCGTCGACAAAATCTAGACTAAAACAAAAAAGACAAAATTTAGACAAAAACTGACTAAGACTAAAATGCTCAGACATTTAGTTGACAAACTGACTAAACGAAAAATAAATGAAGATGACTAAATATGATGTAAACGAAGAAGGAGCACTTGACACATGACTAAGACTAAAACTAAAATGAAAATAGCTGCCAAAATTAACACTGGCAGGTTGGCACCTTGCATGGTTGCCTCCGCCATCGGTGTGTGAATGTGTGAGTGAATGGGTAAAATGTGAAGAAAACATTTTAATTTTTTTTTTAAACAAACACATAAACATAACAACATAAAATTAGATATACAAGCATTAATTAACAGTGCACATCCAATTAAATCACCATTTAAATAAATGTATTATACAAGATATACACCCAGGGGTGCAGTGCTGGGCAAACGCGGTCAAACGGCGTTTGGCCTTCGTCACTGAGGCCGAAGTGCGCGCATCCTATTATTATGCAAAGTCTAGGTGATAAAATGACTCGTCGCGCCACTTATCACCTAGACTTTGCATAATAATAGGATACCGACAACCAAATACAAGCCCTGTAGGTGTGGTGGGGGGTTGCTTGATCTCCCGACTTCACTGGAAGGATGAGACAAGGTGTATCATCTGTTTTGTGTGCAACAGAGGGAACATGTACGCGCGTGCGCGTGCGCGGGAGCGCGCTTGCGCGGGCGTTTGGCCTTCGCCCATATTACGACTGCACCCCTGTATACACCTAATACTTGCTATCTAATACCCTACACACATATGCTCTCGCTCGCCCCCCCCCCCCCCCCCGGGCCCCCCCTTGGATAATCCATCCATTATCATTCGCTCCTAACCAGGCACTACAATTCATATGCTAGCTTTTATTCTCTCCACCACTTCTAACCACATTGTAATTTTAGATTCACTGAGACCCAAATTTCTTGCTGTAGATATTTCTAGATAAATCACATCGAGATATGTAAGAATCCAGACCTTCCGGCAAATTTTTTCCGGTTGATACCATCGTGATGCTATCAGCTTTTTAGCTGCTGTGATACCAGATAAAACCAATCTCTTTAGCTGTATAGGGACTGCAAACTCAAAAACATCATTCAACAGTAATACAGAGGGGTGTACAGGTATATTCAGAGTTAAGAGATTTGATAATTGCTGGGTCACTTCTTTCCAGAATATCTTAACTGGTGGGCAATCCCAGTACATGTGTGCATAAATGTACCCTCATCCCCATTTGTACATAAGGAGCATCTGGAGTCTTGTTTAAGACCCATTCTGTTCAGTCTTATAGGAGTCAGGTATGTCCTATGAATATAGTTAAGATTGACTTGTTGATGGTCCGGGTTACGTGACGCAAGTCGAACATTTGCCCAGGCTTCTTGCCAATCAAAATGTATTTCCAGGCCTGGTATATCCCTCCTCCAGACTGAGTCTAGGTGGAGAATTTCATACGAGGATGTTAGTAATTGATGATAAAAATCTGATACAAAACCTCTCAATGTCTCTCTTTCATAGAAGAATTTGTGGTGAAGAACACATTTTAAAGCGCTTTGGATAAAAGTGCTAAATGCAGCCATTTGCCATTCAGTAATACGAGTACTCAGACAATGTAATGTCCAACTTTACTCTTACAAAAGTTCACTAAAACATCCCCTGTTTTCTTCAACCATTAAAACCAAACAATGGACCTCAATCCATTACAACAACAGACACATTGTACAACACGTACATTGGTCAGCTACATTTTCCATTGCTCAAAGATCATTCCCTGGATCCCTTGCACTTTTTACAATTAATACATTATTCATTTATTTATTTTAACATGTGTTATCCGTCAAAGATTAAATTTGCATTAACGCGTGCCTTATTAAGGAGTTAAGTTAACTTTGACAGCCGATATATATGTGGTTTGTTGTTGCTACCAGTTTTAATTGTACTTGACTTGTGAACTTCTTACTGTAAACTGTTATCTTTGTTGGTCCTATATTTAAAAAGGGGAATACCACGGGACCACTCAATCAATATTTGCATACATGTACTACTCTCTCCAAAAACTAGACACCGGAGAGAGAGAGAGAGAGAGAGAGAGAGAGAGAGAGAGAGAGAGAGAGAGAGAGAGAGAGAGAGAGAGAGAGAGAGAGAGAGCGAGAGAGAGAGAGAGAGAGAGAGAGAGAGAGAACCTTCGATTTTTTTGTGTTGTCACTAGGCTGTAAAATCTGCTCCATAGACAACCAATGAGTAGGGTTGGGCACCGAGAACCGGTTCTAATAGGAACCGGTTCCTAACTTCCGGTTCTGGAAATCGGACCCGGAATTGTTCAAATCCAAACAATGCCCAACCCTATAAATGAGGCGCGGAAGTTGTGGGTCCATAAAATGTCTGTGAGAGCTCTTGCTTAATTTAAAGGAGGTTTAAATTCTCAACCAGACTTACTAGAGCATAAACCCGATAGGTGTGAGAACTCAACTTAACCTTTTCAACCAGAAAGTCAAGTGTCCCATTCATTGTCTATGGAGAAGGCCGATTTTACAGCCATGGGGTCATCGTCACACGTGCACGGGTTCTCTCCGAGTTCTTTGGAAAAAAGGTGGTGTGTGTTCATCATGATGATATTGACTGAACTGTAGGGACCTGATACCACTTTTTCAATGCTGATACACAGAGTACTGATCCAAATCCAAAGAGTACTGATCCACATCCATTACTTCTATGGACTTCAACTATTTGGTTTGGGAGTCAGTGGACCATAGATTGATTCCGATATAATCCATTGTGCTCCATTAGAGTGATTTAACACGCTTCAATGAAACAAGGATGCAGTTGCGTTGGATTTCTGACATATCAGACATGGCTCCTGGTATCGGATTTCAGAATTGGGGGAAAAGTTTTGGCCTTGTATTTGACCGATATCCGTGACTGAACTGTCCTGGGGAACAGACATAATATGTAAATCTACTTAGAGGAACACGCCAACATTATGGGAAAGTCTCTTACCATCTTGAATTTCTGAGACAAGATACCAGCAATTCGGTTGCACACTAGCCTAGCTTAGCACAATGAATGGAGGCGGACAGTGCCGATTAGCCTAGGAGTTCAAGTTTCAAGTTCAAGTTTCTTTACAACACCACAACACCAGAGGGAGCTCCACAAATCATGTTAAACCCAGATTCGGCTCAAACAAGGGACTAAACACGTTTTGCAATTATCCCACATCAATGTGGAACGCCCCACCCAAAGCTATAAAGGAATGTGAATCACTACCCACTTTCAAAACCACTCTCAAAGAACACCTACGGGAGACGGCAATTTGAAACTGGCCCCTGTAAATGTCCTAACCCAACCCCCTCCAATGTACAGTAAATTACCTAGTATGGTTGTCAATATTCCAATGTACAGTTTTGCTTGTACAGTTGTACAGTGTTCCCCACCCCCCCCTCCTACCAACCCCAACCAACAGTTGTACAGCTTGGCTTCCCATGTTCCACTCAGGGGTGATGTAGTGTGCAGTAACTAATTGTACTTGTAGGGCTGTCAACGAATATTCTATATTGAAGTTAATAATCGACTTGTAAAAAAATAAAGAAAATAATAATAATTACATTAGATTGTGAAAAAAACAGCCCCCGGTGGGCGGTCGTTAGTGGTTAACACCTTCTCCGCCAATAACGTCATACAACGGGTTTCAAGTTCATGCGAATTCTGCCAGATCACAGCGTACGACGTTATTGTGATCATATTTCATATTTTCGCCATGGTATTCATATTTCACTTATGATGCTGTGGGACTCAGCACAACTCTGCAACACTTCAACACTGCCACCTGGTGGATGATCGGCGAGTTGCCAAACCGGATATGCCTGTTGCATATCGGTGCGTCTCCTAAATCCGTCCGGCCACTCGCATATCATCCCAGGATTCTAGCCACACACCGTGGATATGGATCGCTGCCATAACTCAATAATCCACATGATTTGGGCGTGTATTAGTATTATACAAACCGGAAATGAATCGCCTCGATCCCCATCACATAACTGGGATCTGTTTGCTCCAGTATCATCGCCCAACGGTAAGAGGAGGCTGCCGTGAGTTTCAGCGTTTTTGTTTATTATTATCGATGCAAACTGCTCTGATCTATATATCACCCATACTACATAAATCATTTAACGACGATCACGGAATTATAAACGACCCCCCCCCCCCCCCCCCCCCCCTCCGTTCACCCGCGCATGATCAGTCATAACGTTTAGGAGTCGGACCATTGAACAGTTGAAATTTTTTATATAACGTGTATCGGCAACAACTGGCATTTGATCATGTATTTATGCCTATATCTCACGTTCTAGGAATTACTGCAGAAAACAATAAAAACATATTTATATTCTAGACAGTATTTTTGTATGAATGTGTGAATGAAAAAGTTAAACGTTCCTACATCCTGAACGATAGATAATCGATGTTGAATGGGCCATAGTAATGTCAATTTAGCAATACAATTTAAAAAGTTATAGCCCTGCAAAGAAGGTAAACATCTCCATAGACTTAGAGTGGTGGCAGTGATCAAACATTGATGGATATAAGCGTGGCAGAGAAAGTGATAACATACCGCTGTATTCGTTCGGTACAGTACACAGCCGTTCGGTATGGTACGGTACACACTGAAACGGTTCGGTTCGGTACGAATACGTGTACCTTTACACCCCTAATAACGAGTAAAAAAAAAAGAGTAACAGTGAGGTACAATGAAGCAATGGGATCAGGTACAACTTAGGGTAAGGTGCAATGAGGTATGAATTGTAGTGCAAATCTCTTTGCTAATAAATATAAAGTGTGTTAAAGTGTTTAAAGTGTTTAAAGCAAGTAGAGTGGCCAACTAACAACTCTGCCAGAGTTTAAACTAGGCTACTGGTACTGTCCGCTTCCATTTATTGAGCTAAGCTAGGCTAGCATGCAGCCGAATTGCTTTCTACTGAACACACAGTAAGGTAACTTGTATTTATCTCCTTGTCTGACTCAAGAAGATGGCAAGCAAATTTCACATAATGTTGCTTAACGTTCCGACGGCCCTTGTTTGACGGCGTCCCGCTGTTTTAGTGTCTCTGAAAGAATACATCGGTTGAAAGCTAAGATGGCCAATTTTGGGTTATAAGACCAAACAGCCAACGAGCGTCTGGTCTAGTAGATAGAGGGGGGTATCATGCATGCACCCCCCGGAAATATACTTCTAACCAGACTTTCTAGATTGGAAAAAAATTATAGGCCCATGTATAATTTATATGCAAATTAAGGACGCGATTATCAAAAAATCGCAATAAAATCAGTTTAATATATCTCAGCCAATATTGCAGATAACTGTATATTTACCTTATTACATACATGTAGACCTACATAAGAAATGGCATTGAAAGCAGCACTCTATATAATATAAGCATGCCAGAGATATACGTGACCACTTCAGAAATTGTATTACTATATCTTTAACCCTCAAAACATGAGTCCACATCTTTTTTTGTTCAGTCATCTACAATATGATGTGTCTTTATTGGTAAAAATGCTTTATTCTTTGTAAAGGTGCCACTAATTTGCATACTAGCTCGCCACAAACAGGTGATCATTCTGGGAATAGTTTTATTATGATTTTTGACCCTCAAAATATGAGTCTAGACAACCTAGTCTAGACAACCTAACCCAAGATCCTTAAGAACTTCTACTCATGTACAATAGAGAGCATCCTGACTGGCAACATCACCTCCTGGTTTGGGAATAGCACTGCACAAGACCGAAGCAGACTACAAAGAGTGACACGTTCAGCCGAACGCACAATTGGAGGGGGGCTCCCCACCCTCCAGAACATTTACAACAAGCGGTGCAGGGGCAAGGCTAAGAGAATCATTAAAGACTCCAGTCACCCGAACAACTGCCTCTTTGAACTGCTGCGGTCAGGCAAGCGATACCGGAGTCTCAAGGCAAGCACAGAAAGACTCAGAAGAAGCTTCTATCCCCAGGCCATCAGGCTGCTAAACGAACAATGAACACTACACAACAACAACCATCAAACGCACATAGCACACACATCCACACGCACACACTCACTTTAAACAAACACACTGTAGCACCCACTCCACACACTTTATAGCACACACTCACTTTAAACAAACACACTGTACCCACTCCCCACACTTTATATTTATTGATGAAGGATTGCACTACAACTCGTACACCTTACTGTAAATTGTACCTAAATTGTACCTCATCCCATTTCTGCTTTGCACTATATAGTATTGTACATTAGTACACTGCATAGTATTGTATATTATATGGTAACTCAGTTACGTCTATTCTGCATCGAACATTGTACATATGTCTATACTGAACACTGTGACCTCATTTTCTACTTCTAAATTACATGCTATACTATGTTATTTGATACTATCTTGTCTAGCACAGTCTCTGGAGCGTAACAGTAAGAAGCATTTTGTATGAAAGTATTCTGTACTTCTGTATGACAACTATTAAAGAAACTTGAAACTTGAAACTTTCAAGAAACTTGAAACTACTTTAGTTATTTGCAATATTGGCTGAAATAGCTACATTAATTTTTTTGATGATGGCATCATTCATTTGCATATAAATGATACATGGGACACTGTGACATATTTTTAACATAGCCTATCATTTTCTACACATATTTTACAATCTAGTAGAAACACTGGTTCTGTATCGTATGGCTCCGCTCGGCGTCACTACCGCACTGTACCTCGCTTGTGCACGCGCACTGAATAAAAAATTCCACAATGCACCTTTACATCCCAACAGCCGTCTGACCACACCCCCATCAGCTTACCTTCATAAGCAGGTGTGTGGCCAGTGGCCACCTACTCGCCTCCTTTTTCGCTTTCACCACAAGGAAGTGCCTGGTAGATCCCCACTTGACGAGGTTGCTAGTTGAAGAAAGTTGAGACGAGTTTACATTGTGCTTATTTTTTTCTTCTCTCCTAAATATTCAAGAGAAAAATCTAAGTCATAATGTCTACTTCGGAGAGTCGTAGAACCACTCTTCACCAGCGGTTCTCCATTCCCGCCTCCGTCGTGCGTTCTGGTGCGGGGCTGTTGCCGCTTTCGTGGTCGGCAGCCACGCCCGGTAGGCATTCGATGGGTAGTTTGCCTCTCCGAGGAGCCAGTGCACCGGTGCCGTCGACTCTGCGATGGCCTGGTCCTGGCTCTGGTTCCTCTGGTTCCGGGGAATCGTCCGTTGTTGAACGGCCGGTTCCGTTGGTTCCGGAGGATTTGAGACGCAAGCTTTTTGCGTCTGCTCGGTCCCGTCGCAAGATGGTGTCCTGCAGACGTGAACGGCCTGGGTTTGGGGAATTGCTGGAGACCAGCAAGGATGCGTCGGTCTCTAGTTGTCCAATGGAAACAGAGGACTACATGGTAGAGGCGGACAGGTTCTTGTTTGAAGGCCCAGTAGAGACGAATATCCCACCCGTCCAGGTAACACTGGAGGGGGGTGATATGTCTCCTTGGGGCGCCTTGTTCGAGGATGTCGGGGAAACCCCTCGGCGTCTTCAGCAGGATGCCCTACTATCAGCCACATCAGACTGTGGCTCCTTAACCAGTCGCAGCCTGCTGCATGTGAGGGATGCGGGTTCGGTGGAGGAAAGTCTGCAGGGGGAACTGCAGGCTTTGTTCCCCGAGCTTATGGCGGTGGCGGCCGCTGCAAACGGCGTGCCGCTGCCGCAGCCACTGCCTGCTCCTGTCCCCGATGATTTAATAGGTCATCTCTGGCAGCGTCGCCCGGTGAGAGGGGTGGACGTTGTCTACCCATTTTTTCCCCTCAATGGGGGCCTATGTTCGTCGGGGCCAGGTGGTGTCCCACATCATGGGCCTCTCTCCCGCCTACGTACCAGTTACGCGGGTGGTGGGTTTGGTTGAAGGTATGAGAGAGGGTGTGCCACGGCTTGATAGGCCGATGGCCGCTCTCCTCTGTCCGGATGTGGTGTGGGAGCCGTTATGCAAGCCGGTTCTCCAAGGAAGATCGGCTAGGCGGTTGGCGTATTGGAGTGACCAGTCATTCATCGCGGGTACACAATCGCTGGCTGCTGCGTCTAACATCGCACAGCTGGCTAGATTTGTATCCGGGATAATCACGGGCGGCACGGAGCGGTCGGAGGTACAACATGATCAGCTCACCCAGGCGGCAGGAGCTGTCCTGCATCTGACCCAGGTGCAGGCCATAGCCTCTGGGAAAGTGCGCGCCCTGGCTACTCAGATCCAGCGCCACCTTTGGCTGGAGCAGGCCTGTGTGCCGGGAGAAGAAGAGGTCTCCTCTTCTGACGGCCACCCTCTCCGATGCTGGACTATTCGGGAAGGCCCTGCAGCTGATGACCTCAACATGCAGAGAGATGGCAGAGGAGAGGTCCGTACTCCAACCCCATTTTCCGCCTCCCGTCGTCGCCGGTGGAGTCAGAAGGCTTCCGCGTCGTCAAGGTTCCTCCGCCGTGGCTGCCAATGCCTCCATCGCCACTGCTGGCCCATCGACGAAGGCCAGGAGGAGAGACGGTGCTGCTGCTGTAGCCGGCCCATCTACGACCGGAGGTGACGGTAGGGATCGACGAGACCAGCAACCGATTGCCTACCGTCCCTCCGGGGCTTCTCAGGGTGGCAAAGCCCGAGCGGCTCGAGGCAGCAGACGCCGCTAGACAGTGACTTTTTTCCCCATGCGGTCCCCACTGTTTACCCCTCCCCGGCCCTATCATATTATTTGTTGATTGAATAAAAAGTCCCCTAAAGGGGGACTGTATTTTTTGGTTAAACAAACTGTGTGTTTCTTCACCAAAATATGATAAGGTTGAAAAGTGTGAATCTACATTGGTATACATTGATGGATGAGTTACGTTCGTGTTATGAGATTAAAGCAAGGTCTGCAGCTTTCACGCGGTTATAGAAGGGTTTCTATCTCGGCCTGACGCTCCACATGCAGGTCGAAGCTGGTTGTATGGTCTGTTGCTTACACACGAAGTAATGTTGAACTACAACACTGTTGTGTTAGTTGCAGTAATGCTCGTATACACACGTTCCACGGCCTAGCCGTTATACTCTCTATCAGTGTTTTTCTCCTGACTATGCTCCTATTACAAACAGGAGTTATGTGCGGGGTTTCCCCCCATCATAGCGTACATTACGTTGCTATGACGATGGCTTCCGTGAGTAGATCTTTACGTAAGGTCTGTGGTGTCAACGTTTCGGGTTAGAGCGTAGGACTTACGGGTCCAATACGCTTGTTTTTATGTGTAACTTGAGTCAGTTGGTCACGTGACTCGCAGTTGCCATGGCTTTTTCATTCTACGACTCACGTGGGAAGGCTTTCTGGGGAATTTCGGTCTAAATCCTCTGTGGAAGGGGTGACTGGATGTAAAAATATAAACAGTTTTTACCCCCGGCTGTGTAGACTGGGATTCATACTGTTGGTGCTTCCTTCTTTTTTGTTAAAAAGAGTTGGAGTTAGGAAGCACCACACCCCTCTTGTCGTTCCCCTGGGCGCCTTGGGGATTCACTGAAAGATCTAAATAGCCTGTTCATTGATGTGGTTGTGTCCCGACGCACGTTAAGTGCTAGCTCGGGGTGTTCTGTTGAAGATCAGGCGGGTGACTAGCACGCCTTGGTTGCTTGTGGTTAAAACAGCATTTTTATAAAGCAACTGGGATGGAGGTTTTTTCCTCTTCCGACGACCTGTATTGGTTATCGATGGATTCTCGTTCATGTCTGGGGGATGATGACGGAATGGATCTAAACATATGTAGAGGGGTCTCACGCCCTTGCGGTGGGCCACCAGGCGCGGTTCGCACCGACCGTCTGGGTGGCGCCTTCTTTTCATGTTTTAAGATCAACACGCCTATCTGCCCCTTCTCCTGGAGTAGGCATGTCGGCGTGGTTAGGGCACGGGACTGGTTCTGGTCACGCTGGTCCAGGTCAGTTAAACCCGTTGTCCGCCGGGGATGCAGATCTGCTGTTCTGGTACCCTGAGGGACTTGTGCTTTTTTCGGGGGGAAAAATGCCAGGTCGGTCCGGGTATCGCAGGGTTAGGCGCTATGGAGACCCTTGTTGGGTACATATTGTACTCTGCACTGTCGTAATGGCTTACGGTCATGCCAACCTGTACACGCCCGATCTCGGCCGCTACGCTGGTTTAGTCCACGAGCGAGGTACAGTGCGGTAGTGACGCCGAGCGTCACCAATACTCACAGAACTTGGTTATAGCCATAACCTAACGTTAACAATATATTTCCAGGGGGTGCATGATAGTATCCGCTTTCCTACTCAACTAATTGGTAAAAATGTGATTATTTTGTATTGACGGAACAGATTTGCATAGGCTACTTACATAGAAACATGTGATCACTCTAGGGATAGTGTTATTGTGATCTTTGACCATCGAAACATGGGTCTAGACACCTAATTTGTTCAGTTATCTGCAATATTGGCTGAGATATATTAAACTGTTTTATTTTTTAGCGTTTTTTTTTATAATCACGTCCTTAATTTGCATATAAATGATACATGGGACACTCTGACAACTTGTTAACATAGCCTATAATTTTTGTTCACCTTTTTTCCAATCTAGAAAGTCTGGTTAGAAGTATATTTCCGGGGGGTACATGATACCCCCCTCTATCTACTAGACTAGTCAGTTTAGAAAAAGTAACCACCTCCAGTTTTGCCTCCCGGTGAAAGGACCAGTCACCTCTGATGGTGAAAATTATTGACAGTTTTTTGTAGCCAATGGCCATTTTGGATAAACATACCTATACATACCATGAGAAGAACATGTGTAAAACACTCATTTTCTGTGGTATTGTTATTAACTTTGGACCTGTACTAGATAAGACTCCAGGCCCCATTGTGTTTTCCAGCTAATACCTCTCAGCTGGAACCTGTAAGAGGCATTTGTTTGCAAAATAATGTAGACGTAAGTCAAAAGAAAATAATTACTTTTATTTCAGTGTGTTCAAACCTCTGTAACGCTATTACAGTAGCACTCAGAGAAAAACATGAACACAATTCAGAATGTTTCCTTTCAAAAGAGGCCAGACTCATGCATGTACTATAAATAGTTCAAGCATAGCTTTCAAATGACTTTGGGTATGATAGAGTGTTAAGAGGTTAAAGTTGTGTATCTGTAATGTGTGTCATCCTACCATAAATGCGTGGCCTTGTCCTGAGAGCAATAATATTAAGTACTGTCCATGTCTGAAAGGAAAAGATGAATACTATGTCACAGTATATTGTACCCTGTTATTTGCTTGCATTGTCATTAAATTGCCTGTGTATAGTATTGTATTGTTCTAATACAATATAATGTATATAAACTCTTTCTCTGCCACACTGGGAACGGGATATGACTATGTGCTGCCACGCATTAAACCAATGGAGTTTGCAGGGCTATAACTATATATATATATTATAGCTATGGATGCAATACTATGGCCCATTTGACATCGAGTATCTATCGTTCAAAATGTGAAAAAGGAATAATTTTTCCATCCATACATTCCCGTTTTATACCGTGGTGAATAAGTATGGTTTTAGAGCGGTTTAGGGTAATTCCTGGGAGGCTAGTAATAGGCCGTGACACATATTATACTTAATCCATTTCAATTTTGTCCGTATACACGCTACAATAAAAAATTCAAATGCATATGATCGGTATTATTGCACAATCAAAGTGGGCATGGCAACCCTTTTTACTGTATCCCCTGGTATGTATGTGACAAATAAACCTATTGAATCTTGAAATGATGTCAAAATATAACCAACAGCTGAGGCCTTTAACCATATACACACACACACACACACACACACACACACACACACACACACACACACACACACACACACACACACACACACACACACACGCACGCACAGACTTGGTATTCAATCTAATGATAGGTAACATTAATGAGGCCAAGCAGGTTGGGCTCATTAACCAGTGACTCCTAACTTCAGGTCAAGTGTACAGGACTGTTATTATCGGCCTCATTAAAATGTCTAATTGCAATGTTACCATAATAATGATAATGAAATTAGTTATGGCCTCATGAACAGAGTGAGTCCCTGCTTCCCTGTTCTCTCCATTCATTGTATTTCAGAATGTAGTTGTCATAAACCTAATTATACTGTTGGTGTGTTTAGACATTGACAGAATCTCAGCTAACCAAGTTTTTAAAGGTTATTTTTTTTTAAATGGCAATTGCCTTGATGACTGTTCTAATTTTCACCTAATAAGTTGACCCACACTTTGACGGATATATAAAATATGACATATCTGTGACACATACTCTGCATTTTAACCTTTATTTACTATTAGGGTAGATATGCTGAGCATGTATGCTCTTTTTCTGTAACACACTGCTTCACTCGCACGGCGCAGGCGCGCACGCGCACGCACGCACGTCAATCATTGATTCTGCCAGTCCAGTATGTTTTGTGTTTGCAAGCAGCCTACATGGGCTCTATTGTCTAACACTATGTATTTCATCCTGTAAGTATGTTTGTTACTATTGTTTATAAACTATATTATATAATAATAATACCCTTGTTCCAGGCCTTTGTGTTATTTTCTACTGGTACCTATACCTTCATATCACCCTACCTCCCTACTGATACCTACCTTCATAGTACCCTCATAGTACCCTACCTCCTTACCAGTGATGGGAATAACGGCGTTATAAGTAACGGCGTTAGTTTTTTCAGTAACGAGTAATCTAACAGATTACTCTTCCAATCTTAATAACGCCGTTATCGTTACTGCCAAAAAATGCAGCGTGTTACTGTCTATGATTGAAGCTGTTTTTTTCATCAGACAGATCTCTGCGCCGAGAGGCATACTGTGACGTACATGGGTACGTGGGTTGGGCATTATCATTATTCCTGTATTTATGACACCATCTGAACATCAGGTTAGTATATAATTTGTGTTGTCTGTTATGTGTGGTGTTGTGTCATCTCCTAATTTCTGTTTCTATTCACAGATGCCACTCATCTCCCTGATTGGATTGGTTGCATCTGATTGGTGCACCTTGGAACAGGCAGTGGAGATGGGTGGTTAATAGAGTGGAGATGACACAACATCGGGGCGCCTCATTCTGTCAATTGCTAGTGACTAGAAAAGAGTGAGGTTGCCATTGTTAACCACTGTTGTGTTTATATATATATATATTGTTGGCCTATGTGCCACTTCTCTAGCTGGGTGAGTGTCCTCTTGTTGGCCTTTGTGCCTGTTCCCACTGAGTGTGGACTGATACTTCACTGCCCTTTTTGCTGTTGTTTCATTCAAGTAAAGCTGTATATATATATATATTGGTAGGCTGTATGCCATTGCCACTTTGCGTGGACTTGTACCTTTGGTACGTTTTAGCGTCGGTGGACGCTAATTTTGTTTATTTATTTATACTTCCCTTGTTTGTCTCCCCTTACCTTTTTCCCTTTGTGTGTGTTCTGGGTTTAAAACCCCTCTAAAATAAACATCATTCTCCCTTTGGGGAAAGCCGTGGGTTTCAAGCCCCACCACAATAAATATTATTTACCATTTGAAAACGTCTTTGTTTACTATCTGCCTACCCGGGACTGTTTTGACAAGCATTTTTCTACTGAGGGGGTTGTTTCTGCTCATGTACCACCTGCCCAGTTAACTATCCTGTATGGTCGTTAGACCTCTGTACATGACACATACTGTTCTTCTCAGCCAACCTCAGCGCGATTAGCTGAGGTTGAGTAAAATGTCATGGTAAGCCAATCAGAGGTAGAGGTGGGCGGGTGCCTCCACACAGCATGTCAGCGACAACACAAGCGAGTTCAGTCAGCGTGAGACCGCGGGTCCGTGTAGTGTACGTTTTGACAGTTTGTTTGGCGAGCCCAAATAATCCAAAACGAATCCAACGAACAACACAAGCGAGCAGTCAATGACAGACGAGTGTTTTTTGTTCACTCGTGTTGCAGCACAGGGCACTGCAGTAGTGGAGGCTCTACTCTGCTGACATAGTGCTGCACTTCCTGGTTTAATAGCACAGGCTTCAGGACAGGTGCTCAGAGTCAGAGATATATATATCCAGGGCCGACTCAGGGGGTGTGCGAGCAATGCGGTCGCACAGGGCCTCGCGGGAAGGGGGGCCTCGCAAAAAAAAAAAAAAAAAAAAAATTGTATTAATTTTTTTTATTATTTTTTTTTATTATTTTTTTTATTTTTATTTTTTTTTTTTTGCGAGGCCCCCCTTCCCGCGAGGCCCTTTTTCATCACAGACCTAAAATCTAGTTTTGCTTATATGCTTATATATTTCACATTAGACACGTTTGTAGAATGACTTGTTCCTGGGTCTGCACCTGGGTCACTATTGGAGCTCTGGTGCTCTGCAGCAGGCATTGGTTTCAATGAGGGGAGGGGTTACACTATTCTAAAGCGTCTGACTATTCCGCGCGTGCAGCATTGGAGTTTATCCCAGCCAAGGTGAAGAGGACATCGTTCGGCAGATGGACTGAAGATGAAAGTTGTTGCATGTTAGACAGTTCAGTCAGGCTAGCCATCCCGGCTAAAGACAGGGACAGCTAGTTAGCTTTAGCTACGTTATAATATTGAGTGCTAACGTGTGGTTCAGTCGGGATAGCCATGATGCTGTCGGCTAGTAGCTAGCTTAGCTAATGGCTAACTAGCGTTAGCTAACCTACCCAGAGGAGCGAGGCGAGGCGAGTGGATGTCTTTTCAAAAGAAGGAGAAGAGAACTTGTGAGCAGATAAATCTGTTAGGCAGCAATACGCCGAAAGGTGTCCAGTCTGCCGGAAAGTACTCGAAGAAGAAGAAGAAGAAATTACACGTGGGGCCAAGAAAGTCTCCTTCCACGTTGATACTGCGTTATGGTGAGTGACGTGAGTCAACCTATGATTATATACCCGCCGTGGACCTGACATCTCTCTTTCTCTCTCTCTCTGGAGCCAAACTGGTCGACTAGCTAATACTACTAGTAGCTAACGCTAACGGTGTGTGCCTGGTGGTGAGAGCACCTGGCTGTATGCAGCTACAGCCAGCCAGGTGCCTGATTGAGCTAACTGTTAGCCAGTTAGCTGTTTAGCGTCAGCTGGGAACGTTCGTTTGATGCTATCAGTTAGCCTTGAGAATAGCAGGCGCTTTGACAGAAGATGTAGTCGGGCCTGCACCATGACAAGGCTCTGGCCATAGCTTTTTGTCCCGCCAGCGAGAGGCCTTTCGTCAACGTGGATACCTGTGTTGCGGCCTTTCGCCCTGCGTTCCTCGTGCAGGTAACTAAGATTAATGAAAATGTCATGACATTACCCCACTCTTCCTTCCTTCCCCTCCCGAATGTTTTGTTAATAACGATGTTTTTTTCCAGGCAAAACATATGCTACTTCACAACATTTGGAGATACGACATGTGCTGTGTGTGAATGGTCGTTTGTGTAGCTTGGGTAGCGTTGGGCCATTGGCCAAAGCTGTGTGTGGCCTGGTGTCACAGTACCTGGCTAGCCTATTTAGCTGATGTCGGCCATTGGCTCCTTGCTGCTTTGGTTTCTCTGGTATACCCTCTTCTTGTTGGATTTAAGTGTTGATCTTTGTCCTTTTGAATCTGTCATACATGCTCTAGTCTCTCTCTAACACACACACACATGACAAACACACATGTTCTCTCTCTCTCTCTCTCTCTTTCTAACACACACAGTCTGCCTATGGCGGCCTTTCTCGATGGCTAGGCTGTGCTCAAGGATCTTCAGTCACAGTGCTCAGGTATTCTGCCACTGTGTACTCTCTGTTTAGGGCCAAATAGCATTTCAATTTCTTTCCAATGTCTCTCTCTCTCTCTCTCTCTCTCTCTCTCTCTCTCTCTCTCTCTTGGATTTAAGTGTTGATCTTTGTCCTTTTGAATCTGTCATACATGCTCTAGTCTCTCTCTAACACACACACACATGACAAACACACATGTTCTCTCTCTCTCTCTCTCTGTACACTGTATATTGACTGTAGAACGGGAGCTCTCTCTCGCTCTCTCTTTTGCTATATGTTGACTGTATCATGCCCCGCCTCGGGCAGCGCTATTATTTAAGAATATGTTGACTGTATATATACAAAAAAAAAATAAAAATATATATATATATATATTTTTTTTTTTTTTTTTTACCTTTGGGGGGGGGGGGGGGGGGGGGGGGGGGGCTCGCGTTAAATCTCGCACAGGGCCTCGCATTTCTCCCAGGCCGCCCTGTATATATCTGTATGTCATGCATGTCTTAAATGTCATGATTAGATTTGTGTAGATGACTTCCGGTTTTGATGCATCAGTGAGCAGACGTGCAAACGAGAGGCTCTGTCTAAAACTTCCTTTAAACCTTTCAAATCGAACAACCTAAATGTTTGGGACCACCTTGCATTTATACACTATTTGTACAAAAGTGCTGTGGTACAATGAGCGATACAAAGCAGAAACAACCGACTACTTCAACTTGTGCAATGAGCACAGCTGCTAAGCTTGCAGAGGGCAACATTGATGAGGCCAGGGAACTCCCAATCAATAAAAACGACCTGGAGGAACTACTCAGTAGACAACGTGATAGCTTCAAATCCGACATAGCAAGCTTGATACAACAATCAACAAAAACTCTGAAAAAGTCGGTGGACTAACTGGGACAACAGATGTCAACGTTCAAAATCAGGCTCGATAACACCGACGTGCTGGTGGGAGACAACTTCGCAAAACTCACCGAGATGGAAACCACTGTTGAAGGGCTGCGGTCCACAACCGCGATGCTCCAGGACCGAGTGGATGATCTTGAGAACAGATCCAGGCGTTCCAATTTGAGAATCATCAACGTACCCGAAGGAAGCGAGAGGGGCAAAGACACGGCGGTGTTTATATCCGAAATGCTGACGGCGGTGACTGGACCTGGCGTCTTCAGCAGTCCTCCGGAGATAGAGTGGGCCCACCGTTCTATCGGACCAAAGTCGGGTGAGAACCGTGAGGGGAAACCCAGAGTTTTCATAGTTAAATTCCTCCGTTTCCAAGATAAAGAAAAAATACTAAGATGGGCAAGGCAAAATAAACTGGAATACGGCGGCCACGAATTAAGAATGTACCCGGACATTAGCGCCGTTTTGGCCAAAAAGAGAGCCGCGTTCAACGCCGTGAAGAGCTCTCTCTACCACAAGGGAATAAAGTTCCGCCTGTTACATCCAGCTCGTCTTCAGGTCTCGTTCCAAAACGATACCCTCTACTTCGAATCCCCAGAAAAGGCTAAATACTTTTACGACCAACACATCAGTGGTAACTAATGACTTTCCGACTTTATAAATGGATAGCCTAGTCTTAATTTCCCTTATTATTATTATTATTTAATTTTTGTATACTTTTCTACCTTCACTATGCGCTGGTGACTGGGCCCTCCTACCTGAGCGTCTGCAGGAGGAGGGATCTCGTGTTTCAGCCAATTGAGGTGTGTGTGTGTGTGTGTGTGTGTGTGTGTGTGTGTGTGTGTGTGTGTGTGTGTGTGTGTGTGTGTGTGTGTGTGTGTGTGTGTGTGTGTGTGTGTGTGTGTGTGTGTGTGTGTGTGTGTGTGTGCGCATTCACCATGCGCGGATCCATGTGTGTGGATCTGTGTGTGGGTACCTTCATTTAATGTATACGTTAATGGCGGGGACGCAGGGCCTCCCACCTGAGCATTTGGGGGGGGTCTAGCGGTTCAGCCAAATTGATGTGTTTGGGTGGAAATGTGTGCGCGCATCTATGTGTGTGTGGGATTGTTCGTGTGTGTGTGTCGAGGGCTTGGCGCGGGGCATGGGAGCCGGAATCCGTTATAATCTTGAAGCTGTCTATGAGCTCTGTCAAGCGGTAATTGGGGGTGTCTCTCACGCCGGGCCCTCGACATGTACTATCCGTGCGGGCGTATGTGCGCGTGCGCATGTACACATGCAAACAAAAGGAATGATGTGGGTGTGGGTATGGATGGACGTATGGAGGGGTGGGTGCGAGCTAGCATGCGCGCAGATGCTCAAATGCTCGTCCTCTCCCCTCCCCCTTATTATCACTGCAAGGTTATAATTATTAAGGATATTTAAATGTTATTTGAGTACTATTATTTTGTATTAGAACAGGCGTATGTGTATGAATATACATATGTAGATATATGGATATATATACAACTTAGATATACATTTGGATATAGTGATAATAATTTATTTATAAATAAATCTTGATTTTGTTGTTACTTACTCTATTTTGACTTTTCCATTTTTTACATATAATACCCCTTTTTTTGTACTATTATTATTTATGTTTTCACTCCTATTTTATATTTTTTGTTAATGATATTATTATACATATATATATATATATATATATATATATATATATATATATATATATATATATATATATATATATATATATATATATATATATTCTCTTTTCTAATAGATTTCTTAATTTTATTATTATTTTTATTATTATTATTATTATTATTATTATTATTATTATTATTATTATTATTATTATTATTATTATTATTATTATTATTATTATTATTATTATTATTATTATTATTATTATTATTATTATTATTATTATTATTATTATTATTATTTTTTATAAATGTATTTGTATCTCTATTTTGTCTATCTGATATAGTCCAATAGGGCTGCCATAGGCTATTCATTTGACTTTACCCTGTTTGACCTGGGTCCCTACCCAGGGGGGTTGATATTGTTGGCTTTCATACGATCTATTCTAATATACTTAAATGGACATAACTGTGAATAAGACAGGAACCTCGTAAGCTCAAGAATGTTAGTGATTATATCATACGGAAATGACACAGTACTTGGAGCCCTGTTGCTAGTTCTAGTTCTTAGGACCTTATTATCACTGCTATGATTATAATTATTAAGGATATTTAAGTATGTTACTTGAGTATTATTATTTTGTATGAGAACAGGCATATGTGTATGAATATACATATGTAGATATATGGGTATATATACAACTTAGATATACATTTGGATATAATAATAATTTATTTATAAATAAATCTTGATTTTGTTGTTACTTACTCTATCTTGACTTTTCCATTTTCTATATATAATACCCCTTTTTTGTATTATTTATGGTTTCACTCCTATTTTACATTTTTTGTTAATGATATTATTATACATATATATATATATATATATATATATATATATATATATATATATATATATATATATATATATATATTCTCTCTTCTAATAGATTTTTTTATTTTTATTATTTTTTATTATTGTTATTATTATTACTATTATATATATTTTCTTTTTTATTATAATAAATGTATTTGTATCTTAATTTTTTCTATCTGATATAGTCCAATATGGCTGCCATAGGCTATTCATTTGACCCTGTTTGACCTGTTTCCCTACCCAGGGGTGTTGATACTGTTGGCTTTCATATGGTCTATTCTAATATAATTAAATGGACATAACTGTGAATAAGGCGGCGGTTACACCTTTCGTTTCATTTTCGTTTCATTGTCAGATGAGTTTCGCCGCAACGTGGCAGCCTCGAGTCACACTTTTGTTTTTGTCACATGGGCACAGTGATGTAGTACACTGCCAAAGCAGTAGGTGGCAGTAGGTGGCGAACATGAAGGCAATTTCAACCAATCAGAACTTGAATGTGCCAATACACTTCCTGGAAGTTCCTGCAAAGAAATGTCAACAAGGCGGGCGCCTATGGGCGCCACCATCTTGCCTATTTACCCAATGCAGCAATTCTTTTTCAGCAAAGCCTAATAAAAGTGCAATAAACAAAACGGATACATTCACTGTGTGTTCTGCCTGTCATTTGTTGATGAAACAAAACTAACATCAACACAAGTGACCACCAAGAGCGGATAGTTTAGTCTAAAAAATTATCGGTAGCTACATTGTTAGCTGCATGCTAACGTCAATGGAGTATGCCATTATAACAGTATAGCACTGTGGCTAGAAGCTAACGTTAGCTCACGCTAGTTAGCCAGCACCAAACTGATGATATCGGGAGCTATCAGTAGTTAGATAACATTAGAGACAACGCTGTGTGTATTAAACAAAGGTGAATAGATGACTGGGCCATTTTGTTTAATGCTTGTTAAGTTGAAAGAGGAGCTCTGAGCTAACAGGGTCTGATAGCTAATGTTAGCCAGCTGCTCATGCAATCGGTAATGCTAGCAGAATGAATGGATGTAAACTTTATTTAACATATTGCATAATGGGTACAATACAATACGGCTCAATACAAACAATTGTTAAGGGAATGCAGACTGTTGTAGCTTGGACTGGGGTCCTTATAACAATAACTTGACAACACATGGTAGCTGCAGCTATTTGGGACACAGGGACACGGAGCTGGGAGCTCTGTCCCAAACACACACACACACACACCCACACACACAAACTCTGTTGTCACCGGAGGGCACGCGATGGTATCTACTGCGCATGGGCGTTTTCGCAACAACGGCTCCGTGCAGACTACACAACTGTTGTCGGCGAGTTTTTTGGCGCTGCTCCAAAAACGCAAACACAATTTAGCGTTTCAGCTAGGGCCACAACGTATCCGCCAAAAAACGCATTTCTGTGTAAAAGGGACATGAAACGTATTCAAAAACGTATAAAAACGAGCACAAAAACACTGTGTGTAACATGCCCCTAAGACAGGAGCCTAGTTTGCTCAAGAATGTTAGTGATTATGTCATACGGAAGTGACACAGTAATTGGAGCCCTGCTGCTAGTTCTAGTTCTTAGGACAAGCTTAGGGAGGTGTAAGTATGTGTATATGTTCTCCGCAAGGAGTGTTTGGGTGTCAGAGAATTTGGGTGTTAGATCCTACAAGTTTGTTTGTGTTAGTTTTGTCTGTGTTAGTTTTGTCCTCTCTCCTCGCCTCCTTTCAACAAGATCCTATGCTACTTCATCACATACCCTGATATCTGAATATGGCTAATGCATCGAATAAGAGAGGAGCAAGTCTAAGATTTGTCTCTTGGAACGTCAAAGGCATCAATGGCCAAGTCAAGAGAGGTAGAATATTCTCCCACCTAAAACATCTTAAAACCGAAATAGCCTTCCTGCAAGAATCCCATCTGACAACAAAGGATCATCATAGGTTGAAAGCCTCTTGGGTTGGACAAACCTTCCATTCCAATGTCAGTAGTAAAGCAAGGGGTACAGCTATTTTAATACATAAAACAGTACAGTTCAGACCAACTAAGGTTACTGCAGACCCCCAGGGCAGGTTTATTATAGTTTCAGGATCCCTTAATAATGTCATGGTAGTGCTAGTTAATCTATATGCACCCAATTGGGATGACGCAGCATTCATGGGAAAAGTAATAGCATGTTTACCTGATTTGAATTCTCACCATTTGATTTTGGGGGGCGACCTCAACTGTGCAATAGACCCACGGCTAGATAAATCTAATCCAAAGAATGTCTCTCCCTCTAAAATGGCAAAATCAATTACATCATTTGTGACCCAAATAGGATGTGTGGACTCATGGCGTTTTTCTAATCCGAGTAAAACACTTTTGTTTCTACTCTCAGGTCCATAAAACATTCTATAGAATTGATTATTTCTATATTGATAAATATTTCATTCCGGCTGTCAATAATACAGAATACTCAACTATAGTGATATCGGATCACGCCCCATTGCTACTTGACATCGCATTCTCACTCCTACAAAAATCACGCCCCCCTTGGAGGTTGGACTGCACATTGTTAAGTGATGATGGATTCTGTCAAACAATATCCAAGGTGATTGACGAATTCCTTATAACCAATAACCATGACAGCATATCCCCATCCCTACTCTGGGAGACCTTAAAGGCGGTAGTTAGAGGAGAGATTATATCCTACTCTGCAAGACAAAACAAACTGAGAAAACAAAAACAGGAACAGCTCATGGAAAGTATTGCAAAAGTAGACAGAAAATGATCAGTATCCCCAACCCCTGAATTAGACAAGGAAAGACAAAATCTCCAAATGGAATATAATTTACTTTCAACTCGTGAGACTGAAAAACGACTTTTAAGATTGCGTGGGTCTTTCTATGAACATGGGGAAAAAGCAGGACGCCTTTTGGCACACCAAATTAAGAGTAGATCGACATCCCAACAAATTGAACAAATAAGGACTCCCTCCGGAGAACTCACAGTCATCCCATATCTTATTAATGAGACCTTTAAAACATTCTACTCCAAGCTTTACATTTACATTTACATTTAGTCATTTAGCTGACGCTTTTATCCAAAGCGACTTACAAGTTCTGTACGACAAGACAGCAAGAAGGGTACAACTCTATCAGCTGAGTAACAATGTTCATCAAAGTGTTGCGTGTTACAGTGTAGGTTAGTTTATTAGGACAAGTGCATGACAGTAAGGTTAGTCAGGGTTAGATTTTAATTTTTTTTTTATATCATTTCAAATAATGGTTGAAGAAGTGAGTCTTTAGTCGACGGCGAAAGATTGGACGGGATTCGGCTGTCCTAACTGGGATGGGTAGTTCATTCCACCATTGTGGGGCAAGGACTGAGAATAGGCGGCTTCTCTTTGATGACCCTCCGGGAGCTTGGATAGGAGTAGGTCTGAGGCGGCCAGAAGATGCAGAGCGTAGGGGTCTTGAGGGTGTGTAGTTAGAGACCATTGACCGGAGGTAGGCGGGAGCGGTTCCCTTTGCCGCACGGTATGCTAGGTCGAGGGCCTTATACCTCACAAACCCCTGCGGATGATACAGACATGACAAGGTTTCTTGACAACCTGGAATTCCCATCCATAACCCACATGCAAGTGAGCGAAATAGACCAACCTCTAGAACTTGGTCATATAGCAGACTCGATTGGACTGATACAAAGTGGCCAGGCCCCTGGCCCAGATGGCTATCCAATAGAGTTCTATAAAAAATTCATAGATAAATTAACCCCCCTCCTGTTAAAAATGTTCAATCACTCTCTGGACCAAGGGGCTCTGCCACCAACTCTCACTGAGGCCTCAATAACCTTGCTATTAAAACCGGGTAAAGAACAATCTGACTGCAGCTCCTACCGCCCTATCTCCCTTTTAAATGCAGACTATAAAATCCTAGCAAAAACACTAGCCATGCGGCTAGATTCGGTTATGCCAGGTATCATATCATTAGACCAAACAGGGTTTATGAAAAACCGCAACTCCTTCTCTAATATCTGGTGCCTTTTAAATATTCTTCATTCTCCTGCATCCGGTGAGACACCAGAGGTGGTGGTCTCCTTGGATGCGGAGAAAGCATTTGATAGGGTGGAGTGGGGGTATCTGCTAGAGGTCCTTAATAGGTTTCGTATGGGTCCCAAATTTATTTCTTGGATAACACTTTTATACTCAGCACCTGTGAGTACTAATGGGATGATATCCCAGTACTTCATTCTTGGTAGAGGTACCCGCCAGGGATGTCCTCTGAGTCCTTTGCTATTTGCCGTAGCAATCGAACCTTTATCTATTGCGCTCAAATCCGCCAACTCCAATCAAGGAATCTTTAGATATGGTTTGGAACATATACTCTCCTTGTATGCAGACGACTTATTATTATTCATTTCTGATCCACTGTCTACCATCCCTCAGACTATCGGACTGCTGAATAGATTCGGAACCTTTTCAGGTTACAAACTTAACTTTTCAAAGAGTGAATGCTTCCCAGTGAATAATCTAGCCTTACAGATCCCTGAAAAGCAATTCCCCTTTAAGATATCTAAAGACAGTTTTAAGTATTTGGGAGTGAACATATGTCGTACATTTTCAGACCTTATCGAGAATAATTTCTCACCCCTAATAGCCAAGCTTAAATTAGACCTGGAGAGATGGAATAGCTTACATATAACTATTGCGGGGAGGGTAAACTGCATAAAAATGAATGTGCTTCCACGTTTTCTATACCCTTTTCAATCCCTTCCAATCTTCTTACCCAAATCCTTTTTTACTAAAGTAAATGCACTGATTTCCCATTTTATATGGGGAGGCAAGCCCCCCAGAATCAAAAGAGAGTTCTTACAGAGGCCTAGAGAGGGTGGGGGATTGGCACTCCCTGATATAAGAAACTACTATTGGGCAGCCAACATCCACAAGATGATTTTATGGACCCAAGAACCGGCACTGAGTTGGTGTGAATCTGAAGCAGGATCCTGTCAGTCTACCTCACTATTGGCTCTGCTCTCATCTGAATTGCCAATCCGGCCGACCAAATTTTCAAGAAACCCAATTGTTGTATCGACTTTGAAAATATGGCTTCAATTCAGGCGCGCCTCTGGACTCCTTGGGTTCTCCAGCCACAGCCCAATTTGCAACAACCACCTCTTTATCCCTCCCCACACGCCTTTTTGACCTGGCAAAGGTCAGGCCTAGTTAGAGTGAGGGACCTATACACCAATAAGGGTTTCTATAGTTTTAGCGATCTGTGTGAAACATTTGGCCTCCCGAGATCTCATTTATTTCGATACTTTCAAGTTCGAAACTGGGTTAAACAACACAATACCTCCTTCCCTATTATCTCCAACTCAGTAATTGACACAATTCTGGACATCCCCACAAATCAAAAAGGTCTTATATCAAGGATTTACACCCTGATCTCCCGTAACACAGAAACATGTCTTGATAAAATCAAAGAGGACTAGGAAAAGGAATGGGGCGAGGCTATAGATGAGAATATTTGGAATGGAGTATTGGCCAGAGTAAATGATAGTACATCCTGTTCCAGGCTCAATCTGATGCAATTTAAGGTGGTCCATCGCATCTACTTCACAAACTCTAAACTCGCCAAAATATATCCCAATATTACAGACTCTTGTAATAGATGTCACATGTCCCCAGCAAATATGACGCACATGTTTTGGTCTTGTCCCCGCCTACACAGCTTCTGGACAGCTATTTTCAAACACCTCGCCGAGGCTTTCGACATGGAGCTAACTCCCAGTGCAGAAATAGCCATCTTCGGAGTCTTACCAAGACCGGATCACCAAGGGGTTAGGAGAAGAACAATAGAATTGCCTTTGCATCCCTACTAGCACGCAGAAGGATCTTGCTAGAGTGGAAATCACCAGCAGCCCCCAACGCATCCCTATGGCTTAAAGATCTCATGTTCTTTCTAAATCTGGAGAAAATCAAATACAACCTAAGGGGGTCTAGTGAAAAGTTGGGTAGTATGGGGCCCTTTTATTGGTTACATAGCCAAGCTAAAGACACTAGGATAATGAGAAGGAAGGATGAGTGAGAGAGATATGTCTTTGTATGTTCTATGTTTCCTGTTGTGTATTTGTAGGATTGGGCAAGATAGGGGAGGGAAAATGGGAGGGAGGGGGGAGGGTTCGTACAAGGTCCTTGAAATGCTTAATACTTGTATTTTGACACAAGGTAGCGCTAACTGTCGGAGATTGGCTTTGAGCCATAAATATTGGATCCGACTAAAGGTGTATTTTTTACTCTTTATTAATTATTATTATTATACATTTTTGCTATAGAAAACAGGACTTAAAAGTGAACTGTATCCCTTTTATTTTTTAATTCTCTTTTTTGAGAAAGTCCTTGAATTTAATTTTGCAATGTCTGTGGGAACCCAGGAGGCGTGTTGCTTTTTAACAGCGGAGGAGTGCAAGAATGTGACAATGTGACCATGTGACCGCGGCAGCGCGAGAGAGCGGCAGTGCGGAAATAGGCTGTCTATTGCCATTCTCTAAGACAAACGCTAACCTTAACCAGCTCCTTAACAACGCCTAAACTTAACCTTTCTAACCTTAACCAACTCCGAAACAATGCCTAACCTTAACCTTAACCTTAACCATGCCTAACCTTAACCTTAACCATAGAAAGAATATTGCCATTCTCTAAGACAAACTCTAACCTTAACCAGCTCCTTAACAGCGCCTAAACTTAACCTTTCTAACCTTAACCAACTCCGAAACAATGCCTAACCTTAACCTTAACCATGCCTAACCTTAACCGGCGAAAGAATACACGTTAAAAAATAAAAAAAATAAATTGATGGGATTCGAACTTGAAACCAACGGACCGCAGGACCGCCGCGCTGCCAGGTGAGCTAAGCTTCGAATGAGAATCATGGCGGTTTACGGCAAAATAATGCCGCAAGCTCTGCCGCTCCGCTCCGAGCTCTGCCGCTCCACTCTGCGGTTGCCGCGCCTGCCGCGGGGCGTGTCGCAGCCAATCAGGGAAAACGCGGAAGCATTCGGCGCACTCCTTCACTGTTAATAAGCAATAGGCACCCAGGAGGGAGGGGGGGAAGGGCGAAAATACAAAATATGCCATTCAATGTGTAATGTATCCAACCTCCTTTGATGACTAATAAATAAATGTTTAAAAAAAAAAAAGTAATACTGTAAAATAGCTGTTATACTGTACCTAAACTAAACAAGTTAAACAAAAAAATTGTTTAGATGATTAGATTAGATTCTTATATCTGTATGTTGTGTATGTCATAAATGCCATGAATTGAAAATGGGGGACCCTGATGTAAACAAGACGAAAGTCTTTCTCTGCATCCCCTTAAAGGAAAACTCCAACATTTTGGGAAATTAGCTTATTTAACATCTTCCCTGGAGTGAAAAAAGAAGATACATAACTTTTTTTGTCTCTGTGCGTGCATTTAGCTTAAACTAACGTTACAACTAACCTAAAGTTAGTTTATGTTCGTGTTAACGTTAGATAATGTACAAAATAAACGTTTTCCGCTGCTATAAACGTCGCACTTTTATTTTGAAAACCCCAGAAAGGAAGTCATTATATATGCTTTACCATCCTGATCTGTGTTAGCTCCGGTTAGCTCAGAGCGTCCGGTATAACAATACCAGCCATTGGATTACTGTTTTCTAAATTGGGGAGGCTTTTAATCGTCAAGGTAAGAGGATTTTAAGTCATGGTATCCATAAACTTCAATCGGTTCGGATCCTTTGAATGAATGAGAATGTCAACAATCACGACGACACGTTGAAATCACTGGCTGCGCTCAGAGAGGAGTGGTTAGGCAAAAAATTGTTCAGAGTATATTTGCTTATAAAACGTAATTGTCTAATTCAATTATTTTTTATTTCTCCACGTGGTGAATACACAGGTCACAACATGTTTACATGAACGTTTTGGAGTTGTATTTTGAGTGTATTCTGCAATCCGTTAATAAACTTTTTAATCAATCAATCAAACTATACACTGTAAGGGAACGTCAGGCTCCGGCCCCCCCTCACTTCCAGTGATGAAGCTAAGCTATGCTAACGGAGCGACTGTTCCCAAAGCTAAATGCACGCACAGAGACAAAAAAGGTATGTATCTTCTTGTCTAACTCCAGGGAAGATGTTAAATAAGCTAATTTCCCAAAATGTTGGAGTTTTCCTTTAACAATTGTGTGTATTGAGCTGTACTGTACAATACCCATTCTGCAATCTGTTAATTAAAATGTTCAATCAATCAGTATATATTTGTTATTTATTTTTGGTATAGTGCTTACATTTTATGTTGCTCAGTTGTGGCCTGTTGAGGGGCAATACATATCAAAAAGTTCCAAAACATCTGTTGTGTTTGTATTTGTATGATCCACTATATAAACATAGTAATTATAATATCTACATACATGCCATTTGATTGGAGGCTAGTCTCACTTTGTCCCACAGCAACATTAAAATAGTTTAGATTTGTGTATGTTGTTTATGTAAAAAAAATTACTTGAAAGTAACGCAATAGTTACTTTCTGAAGTAACTAGTTACTTTTATAATTTGTAACTGAGTAAGTCATTTAGTTACTTTTTGGAAGAAGTAACTAGTAACTGTAATTAGTTACTTTTTAAAAGTAACTTGCCCAACACTGCTCCTTACTAATACCTACCTTCATGATTGATTGATTGATTGATTGACATTTGTATTAACAGATTGCAGAATGGGTACAATACAGTAGGCCTACAGCTCAATACACACAATTGTTAAAGGCCAACTTGCAGGTTGTATTTTTGTTCAATAAACAATGTGACTAGGGCAACAGTGACTTTCATGAAGAGGGAAAAAAGATATATCGAAATTGACCCAGTTTTAGCGTTTTTAATAAGGCTGTCAAATATATCGCGTTAATATCGCGTTAACTCCCGATTCTATTAATGCCACAATTTTTTTTAACTCAAGATTAACTAAAAAAAAAAAAAAAAAAAAAAAATTTACTAGACTTCACTCAGGTGTATTATTGATGCTCTCATTGATACTATGTTTGTTTCTGAAGTGTGTATGTGTGTGTGTGTGTGTGTGTGTGTGTGTGTGTGTGTGTGTGTGTGTGTGTGTGTGTGTGTGTGTGTGTGTGTGTGTGTGTGTGTGTGTGTGTGTGTGTGTGTGTGTGTGTGTGAGATATAGAGAGAGAGGGGGGTGAGAGAGATGAGGAAGAGAAAAAGAGCTGGGAGAGTGTGTGTGTGAGGGAGAGAGGGGGGTGTGTGATTAATCAGCCCTTGTGTGTGTGAATGTAATAAGTTCCTAACGTTTTCTTTCCCCTATTATTTCATGCACACTTTATTCATCGTTTTAAATAATTATTTTCTTTTAAGTTATTTTGTGCATCACTCTGTTTTGAATTTGATGCAAATTTGCAATGCATGAGGGTCATCCTTTTGTGTTAAATGGCTGCACAAAGCAAGCATTTGTTGACTTGCATGTTGATAAGAGTATTAAAACTTGGAACTTGAAAAAGATCTGTTTAAGGTAAAAAAAAAAAAATGCGATTAATTTGCGATTAATCGCGAGTTAACTATGGACAATCATGCGATTAATCGAGTTAAATATTTTAATCGTTTGACAGCACTAGTTTTTATCAAACATTTTGTCGACCAAACCACAACCTCCATGCACAAGCATATTTGAATCCATGGTTCATAGCGTGCATGTGTCATCTTAACACTTTGAATGCCACTCACGGCTTTTCTCTGGTTATTACCCCCCGGGTTGAATGCCCACCTCACGAGAATATTCGGTTTATTCGTTTTTTTTTTTATTAGCGATCTGAAATCATCTGTACTGAGCTCTGTTAAGGAAGGACAGGACACACTCACTGAGAAACATTGCTTTATACTGAAGACTAGGGTAAGCCATTTTAAGTTTATTACATCTCCGCCTGGATGACGACCAACCACCTCAAACTGAACCTAAGCAAAACAGAATTGCTCCACCTGCCGGCCAAATCCTCCCCCCTAACCGACCTTTCAATCACAGTCGAGAATGCAGCTGTGACTGCGTCCCCGACCGCCAAGAACCTTGGTGTTGTCCTCGACGACCAGTTGAACTTCTCTGCTCACATCGCAGCGACGACCAGAACCTGCCGATTCCTCCTGAGCAACGTCAGAAGGATCCGCCCCTTCCTGACAAAAGAAGCCACCCAACTCCTCGTCATCTCCCGCCTCGACTACTGCAACGCACTGCTCGCTGGCCTCCCGGCCACTGCCACTAAGCCTCTTCAACTCATTCAGAACGCAGCGGCCTGCCTGATCTGAAACCTACCGAAGTCGGCCCATGTCACCCCACTTCTTAGAGACCTGCACTGGCTCCACATTGCTGTACGAATCCGCTTCAAGGCCCTCGACCTAGCATACCGTGCGGCAAAGAGAACCGCTCCCGCCTACCTCCGGTCAATGGTCTCTAACTACACACCCTCAAGACCCCTACGCTCTGCATCTTCTGGCCGCCTCAGATCTACTCCTATCCAAGCTCCGGGAGGGTCATCAAAGAGAAGTCACCTATTCTCAGTCCTTGCCCCACAATGGTGGAATGAACTACCCACCCCAGTTAGGACAGCCGAATCACGTCCAATCTTTCGCCGTCGACTAAAGACGCACTTCTTCAACCATTATCTGAATAAATAAATAAATAAATAAAAAATAAAAAAAAATATCTAACCCTAACTAACCGTACTGTCATGCACTTGTCCTAATAAACTAACCTACACTGTAGCACTCAACACTTTGATGAACATTGTTGCTCAGCTGATAGAGTTGTGCCCTTCCTGATGGCTTGTCGTACAGAACTTGTAAGTCGCTTTGGATAAAAGCGTCAGCTAAATGACTAAATGTAAATGTAAATGTATATTGCATCAAGCGAGCCTACCGTTGGAGATCCAGTCACCCCAGGCTCTCAGATGTGAAAAAAGCACCCCCTATCGTCTCCCAGATGGTAAATCACCCTTTTGGATTGGACTCAATGAAAGTGAATGGGAGAAAGGATTTCTGACTCCACATTTTACGTCTCACTGACGCAGCCGGCATCGACCGGCATCACTCCGGAGCCTGAGGAGCAGCGGGGATTATGTGTTCTACTGTCCACACGGTTGATCAATACAAAGATCGATTTTTTCGAATGGTGATCAGGAATTGGAATAATCCATTTGGATACCATCTGATCTCAGGTAAGGAATCTATGTTATCAGTCTTAGGATAATCAGACTCGTTTTCACGGATATATAAGCATTTCCCCTATATGTGATATAGCTGTTTTGACTGTAAAAGCCATCAGGAAATAAGAGCAGCGATTATCAGCGCGCGGCACGAGCGTGCGTGCGCACACATATACTATCGATTATCTAGCGTTTATTTGAAAACGATTCATAAATAGGCCGACAAATGACAACGTTCTAGAATATTCCAGTAAAAGGCGATTATCATAGAATGGGTTGTTTTTTCCGCGAAAACGAGTGATTTTCAAAATGCTATCAAACGGAAATGAAGCGATAAAAAAACAATCTGCTTTGACAATGTTGACTGGAAAATGAGTCTTTGATAAGCGATGGGCAGATTAGACACATAGCCATAATTTAAAACATAGATTAGGCGATATTAAGTTAACATTGGTGTGGATTCGGGCATTCAAGGGGGTAAAAAGGAAAACACGGACTGGCTCTCAAAGTGTTAATGATGACGTCACACAAGGTGCAGGGCAGCAGGGGCTCTGAGAGTCACAGGCAGGTAGTGGCAGGAAGCAGAGAGCCTTCTTGTTACTACTAGGCTAGCCGAGGAGCTAGTATCTGTTTCACCTAACACTATTGCTCCGTGATCATAGCCATTCATCTCTAAAGCTAACCACTATTTGTAAAAGCCACAACCACGTTACCATATTTGTAATAATGTAAATCATTGTGTCATTGTACATATTGTGTGTATATTATAACGTTAGTAGCTAAGTTAGCTAGCTTGGTAGCCAGCATTCTCGAAACTCCTAACATGGCCCGATTTAAAATGGTTCTCTCCTCTTTGTATACCTTTGTCCTCACAAGTATTCTGCCAGGGAACTTATGGACACGACAATAGTAGTAGTTATAAGGTGTTTGAGCTTGTAACGGTAACGTTAGTTAGCTAATAGCTATCGTGGTAGCCCCTTTCGTGACTGTGATGCACCGAGTGCTATCCGAGGGGGCTACTATCGTATCAACATGCCGCGACGTGTAGCTTGCTAGCCGGCATGATGCGTGTGCAGTGCTTTGCCCCACAGGTCTGAGAAGAGGACCTGCACATTTTACTCGTTCCCAAAACTCTTTTACATGCACGACAGTAGACATAATGCTAACGTTAGCGGGGTAACGTTAGCCAGAGCCATATAGCCAGCTTGATACTATGACCCGGGGATAAGGCGACAGCCCACAGACCAGTAGCGCTGCTGTACTGAACAACAGGCTGCCTAGTGGTACATGTAGTTCTTTTTTTACGACATTAAAAACCTTATAACTACCTTATTTCAACCAGTTGTAGCTGGTCCATCAAAGTCTCCGACGATTAAACCCATTTGCGTCTTGTAAGGCGTCCATTTGGATCAAGGAAATAGCTTTCTGCACTCGTCAAACGCCATTGTAGTGGATCAGAAGTAGGGAAAGTTGCCTCGAGTGACGTCACAGCCCTGCTAGCGTCTGATAAGCTTTTAGATTTGCTCCGTGCATGTTATTCGTGCATGGACCTTTTTAACCCTTTCTGAGTGGCATTTCCGGCGTCAAATGGAAAAAAATAAATAATGAAATTAGATACCAATGATGTAAACTACCCATAATTGCAGAGTAGGGTTTAACCTGCAAGTTGGCCTTTAAGGGGATGCAGACCAGAGAAAGACGTTTGTCTTGTTTACATCAGGGTCCCCCATTTTCAATTCATCATAACATATAATATGACATACATGACATACAGGTAGACAGTACTGTTACATTTATACATTTATGACATACCAGAGTACAAAAAGAGTCTAAAAAGAGAGTATACATCTGAGGGGGAAGAAACTGTACATTGGAGGAGGTGGGGGTGGGGGGGGGGGGGGGGGGGTGGGTAGGTGGGGTGGTAAGGCAAACATACTGTGCTTCTCAGAAACTAAGCTTGATAATTCTGTAAATGACCCAGAGATAGAATTAGAAAACTACTCAATCAGGAATGATAGGAACAAGCATGGAGGTGGTGTCTGCATGTATATAAAGTAGGGCTGTCAGTTCATCGCGTTAATTAGATTAATTAATTACACAGCAAATTATTGCGTTATGAAAATTAACTCAAAATGTATTACAAAAAAATAAAAATAAAAATGTATCTCATTCATTCCATAAGAACGTAGAATACACATTTACAGACTTTTTTTATATGGTCCATTTGCATGTTCTTGGTATCTGATTCTAGGGACATCTATGGATCTCAGGAAATGTATTCTCAGTGTCAGAAATACTGTGTCTGTTACTATTCATGCTTTTATCTCAAGCCGGCTTGACTATTGTAATGCACTGTTCACTGGTCTTTCCAAAGCAACCATTGGGAAGCTTCAGCTTATCCAAAACTCTGCAGCTCGATTACTAACTCGTACAAAGAGAAGAGAACATATCACTCCAGTCCTAGCCAATATGCACTGGCTGCCAATAACTCATAGAATTGATTTTAAGGTCCTTTTCCTGACATATAAAGCTCTTAATGAGCAAGGCCCAAAATACATAGCAAATTCGCTAGTTAGTTATCTGCCCTCAAGAACGCTACGGTCATCCACTACAGGTTTATTAGCAGGCATTAAAGCGTTCCGTCTCCAGACGGATTTCCGTCAATTTGATTCGCAGTCTGACGGAATTGGCTACCTTGGTATAATATGATTTGTAGATGCATACAGATTGAAACTAAATTGAGCCAATCAGAGGCGCCAAATATCATGAAAAAAAAGGGCATTCTTTTCTATCGCGGCGCGGCCGCGCCAAGCAGTCATTGTCACTCAGCGACTCGAGAGACAGGATTACGCTGCTCGCTCCGCGGTTGCAGCTGGAGGCTATTGGGCGAGTGACATTTGCGAGGTCTGAGAGGTCTGTCCGCCACATGGCAGGGTAACAAAATAGTAATGTAAAATAATTAAAAACTGCGGTGTGTTTTAGTTTTACGACAGTCGCCTTTTTTGCAGCCTCGCGCATCAACTCTCCTTGTTTACCGACGTCACAGCCACCACCTGCTTAGTAGCTGCTAGCACTGTAACGCTGCTATACCGATTAGCTAGCGTTAGCTTAATAGCGTCGGTTAAATGGAAGGAGTAAGCCGGCCACTAAAAAGAAAAACCACCGTGGTTTTCTCAGACGAAAAGGATGAGCGGCACCACCCAACAAAAGAAAGTTTCGAGAGGAATGGAAGTTTGAAGATAGCGGTGTTTCAAGAGACTGGCTAGGCTACTGGGGGCTGTAGTGGTGAGTTAACTTGTTCCGTGTGCCGCAACTATGTCAAAAAGAAAAACAGAAACAACACATTTGTCATTGTCGTGTTAACAGTTACTTCACAGTACAAATATGTGAGTCCCCTGTTGTGGTTGTGTGAGTATCCTTTATTAGCTTAACTCCATAGCAACATCACACAGGTGTATCTGTGTAGACAGTCTCCTCCCCACCGTATATATCTTTTTTCTACCACCCCCTCCTCCTAATGTACAGTCTCCTCCCCATCATAATGTATATAATCTCTGTCAGGATCTATGGGTAACATTACTGTATATTTGCATATCATATATGTCACAAATGTAACATTACTATATACCTGTAGTATGTCATGTATGTCCCTATGCCATAAATGTCATGATGTCAATGTTGTGTAATGTCATAAATGTCACTATGAATTGAAAATGGGGGACCCTGATGATGTAAACAAGACAAACGTCTTTCTCTGGTCTGCATCCCCTTAACAATTGTGTGTATTGAGCCGTACTGTATTGTACCCATTCTGCAATCTGTTCAATATTGCAGAATGGGTACAGTACAGCTCAATACTCACAATTGTTAAGGGGATGCAGACCAGAGAAATACTTTCGTCTTGTTTACATCAGGGTCCCCCATTTTCAATTCATCATAACATATATGACATACAGATAGACAATACTGCTACATCTATACATTTATGACATACCAGATTTACAAATACAGTATTGTTTGTGATACAAAAATAGTCTAAAAAAGAGTATATACATTTGACGAAGAAACTGTACATTGGAGGAGGTTGGGTAGGTGGGGTGGGGGACTGTACATTGGAGGTGGTTGGGTAGGTGGGGGGGGTAACTGTACATTGGATTATCGACGAAATCTTACTTGGTCCCAAGAAGAGGGTCTTGTGTATTAAATAAAGTTTTCATTCATTCATTCACTGTGGATCTGGTAAATCCAGTAGCAATACACACAATTGTTAAGGGGATGCAGACCAGAGAAAGATGTTTGTCTTGTTTACATCATCAGGGTCCCCCATTTTCAATTCATAGTGACATTTATGACATACACAACATACATGATATCATGACATTTATGACATAGCGACATACATGACTTACAGGTATATAGTACTGTTACATTTGTCACATATACGATATGCAAATATACAGTACTGTTACCCAGAGATCCTAACAGTACATATGATGAGGAGGAGACTGTACATTAGGAGGGGGTGGGTGAGTGGTAAAAAATATATACAAACGGTGGGGAGGAGACTGTGTTTAGTCCCTTGTTTGTATGATAACAAGCCGTTTAGTTCATGGTTCAAAGTAATGGGAAAAGGGTGCTAGCTCGCCATCAATCAGAAGCTAGCCACAAGACTTGCATTCACGCTCTCCAGCACACAGCCTCCCTGCCTGGCACAACAACCACAACAGTAGGGTCTATAGTCACAGTCAGGACAGTAGGCTCTACAAGTAGGCTCCCTCAAAACGCTAACGCTATTAAAAAAAAATACAGTGGAGGTTAAAATAAGAATATGACTTGGCCTGAAAGAAAGTTCAGTCAGTTTGCTTTAATCCCTGTTTATTAGACACAACCAGAAACCAAAAGAGGATCGGAAGTATGGCATTTGCCAACTATGCCCCAAAACTATGGAACACACTACCAACACACATTAGGAACGCCAGCTCCATACACATTTTTAAAGGAAAATTAAAAACGTACCTATACCGTCTAGCTTACAAATAGTGTACCATGCCTTAGGGAAAGCGAGTATCTTATTGAAAAGTTTTTATTATTATGTGTTTTTAATTTTATGTATTGATCTTTTACTGAAATGTTATTTTACTGTGCTTTGCCTATTGCCGTACTTTTATTACTGTTGTCTTATTAATGTGATGCTTTACATATGCGTATGTTTGTGTACAGCACTTTGAGCTGCATGACATGTATGAAAGGTGCTTTATAAATAAATGTGTACTTACTTACTTACTTACTAGGCTTGAGTAAATTGTAATGAACCAAATGAGAATATCAATAAATTTTTTTTTTTTTTTATCTTTGACTGTGAATAACACTATGCTCAAATTGACCAGACCTGAAAAATCTAAGCAAATTAATAGATGTAAGATGATTAAAGGGGGACTATTTTACTATTTCTTTCACTATTTGGGCACTTTTACACAATTCCTGTGAGTCTATGGAACACCTCTGTAATATATATATTCTTTTTATTCATTGTTTTGTATTTCTAATCAAGTCCTCAAAAACAGCATTTTTCTACCTCAAGATTTCGAGCTGTTTTGCAGCCGCAGCTGCAGGTGCCACCTAAACCACTGTGCACCGTCGTGTTCGCCTGAACATTAACATGCAGCAGTGACTATATGACATTTTCAAACGACTCAGTTCAGTGAGGGTGAATATTGTGAGAGGAGAATTGGAAGAATGCGCCAATATGAGAATTTTGAGACATAGATCATATTAATATAAGTTCACATAGCTAGGAAACAATGCTAAACACTCAAAAAGACCATTTATAAGATAGTTCCCCTTTAAACAGAAGGTTTTGTAGATACAGTACTGAATTCTGCCATCCGGACACATGCAATTTGAAATATGATTATAGAATATAGAATATCAGGCATAAAATGGTTATGCGATTCAAATGTGATTAATTAGATTAATTAATTACAAATCCTGTAATTAATTAGATTAATTTTTTTAATCGCCAGACAGCACTAATATAAAGATACCAAATTAATTGACATAACTGACCTGAATCATGAATCAATTGAAACTGTATGGGTTGAAATCCTGTTCGAAAGGGCGACATCCGTACTAGTTGGCTCAATCTATAGACCGCAAGATCATAGTGGCTTTTATGATACACTTGACAGGTGTTTAGCTGGAGTTGAGGATGTAGAGAAAATTCGTATTGGAGACTGGAACACGGATATGCAACGAAAAGATGCACCCGTCTTCAAGTCTTTCAGTAGGTTTTGCGATCTGCATGGCTTCAGCCAGCTAATCACCCAATCCACACGTGTATGTGAATCCACACCGACTACCATTGACCTCATTCTGACCTCTGACAAGTCCAGGATCTCCAATAAAGGAGTTATAGCATGCGGGTTAAGCGATCATTATATGATATTCTGTACCCGCAAAAAGCTAAAACAAAAGGCTGGCTGTCACAAAACATCTAGAGACCTCAAAACGTTAGGTTATGGCTATAACCAAGTTCTGTTAGTTAGGGGTGACGCTTGGCATCACTACTGCACTATCTCGCATATGTGCACGCGCACTGAATAAAGACCACAAATGTACCTTTAATCCCAATATTTGTCTGACCACACCCCTCATCAGCTTAACTTCATAAGCAGGTGTGTGGTCACCTGCTCTCCTCCTTCCCAAGCTTTCACCATAAGGTGAGATCAAGGGCTGCAGCGGCCGTCTGATGCCAAGCGTCACCCCTAACTAACATAACTTGGTTATAGCCATAACCTAACGTTCTGTTCCGTTAGGGGCTCTGCTTGGCATCACTACTGCACAAGGGGAGGCCAAGCGGAGCCGCTGGCTGACAAATACACCCCGCTGACAGCCCCCCACAACCATCAGAACAGGGAGGGCCGAGCCCCCCCGACCCCCCCTAATGGAGGGCATCCCCCCTATTAGGGGCTTCACGGGAGGGCGACGGACCCGACCGTGCGAAGAGGCACTCAAGCAACTCAACTCAAGCAACTCAACTATTCCCAGGCGGAATCCCATCCAAGTACTAACCAGGCCAGAACCTGCTTAGCTTCCGAGATCGGACGAGATCGGGCGTGTTCAGGTTGGTATGGCCGTAAGCCGAGCAGGCCCCCCCCCCCCAATAGTACACCGCCTGGCACACTGACCCTGCAACAGGCAGTCAGCATGGCCGTAAGCACACAAAAAAGGTTAACCAACGGAAGCAGGCAGCGCACCGGGGAAAAAAACCAGGCAACAGGCTATTAACCTTAGCCTGGAGACTGCGGACGAGACAGGCGCCAGAGGGGACAGCTGAACACAGCCGCACCGGCGGAAGGAGCGGAAGCTGGCGGTGTTGCATGACCAAGCCTCCATTTAAAAACCCCCACCCAGAGGGGTCGAGGCAGAGAAGGCTGACACGATTGGCAGACGTCATGAACGTGCAGGGGCACCCTCAACCGGTGAACCCGGGAGTTGACACTGCACCAACACACCAGGGAATCAACCACCTTGGTGTTATCCAATGCGGTGGTTGTTCCTATAACCCCTCAAGAAAAAACTCCAAAACACACCTGCGGGTATACACCGGCTATACCGCAGTACAAGTGTTTCAGTTTCCAAAAAAGGGTTAACCCAGGCCTACGGGTCGACGAAACATTACTTCGGACCGGGCCTGGTGGTACGGGAAGCACAGGGCCACCAGAGGAGGACAAAAACCACCCCCACAGGCCCCTCTTCGCCATGCGTGAGAGAGGAGCGGAAAAGAATGGAGAACCAGCCCCTAAGCACACCGTACTTGGTATTCCCAGGCGGTCTCCCAACCAAGTACTAACCAGGACCAACCTGTGTAGCGGCCGAGATCCGACGAGATCGAGCGTGTACAGAATGGCATGGCTGTAAGCCATTACGACAGTGCTGAGTAAAAACGTACTCAACCAGGGTCTCCATAGCGCTTAACCCTGTGACACCCGGACCGACCTGGCATTTTTCCCCCTGAAAAAAGCCCAAGTCCCTCAGGGTACCAGAACAGCAGATCTGCATCCCCGGCGGACAACGGGTTCAACTGATCCGGACCAGCGCGACCAGAACCAGTCCCGTGCCCTAACCACGCCGACATGCCTACTCCAGGAGAAGGGCAGATATGCGTGTCGATCTTAACATGAAAAGAAGGCGCCACCCAGACGTTCGGGCGAACCGCGCCTGGTGGCCCACCCCAAGGGCGTGAGACCCCTCTACATATGTTCAGATCCATTCCGTCATCATCCCCCAGACATGAACGAGAATCCGTCGAAAAACCAACCCAGGTCGTGGGATTTGGTCGTCGGAAGAGGAAAAACCCCCATCTCAGTTGCTTTATAAAAACGCTGTTTCAACCACAAGCAACCAAGGCGTGCCAGTCAGTCGCCTGTTTACAGCGAGCTAGCACTATACGTGCGTCGGGACACACCCCCATCAATGAACAGGCTATTTAGACCTGTCATTGAATCCCCAAGGCGCCCAGGGGAACGACAAGAGGGGTGTGACACTCCCTAACTCCAACATTTCTTGAATAGAAAAGAAGGAAGCATCAACAGTATGTATCCCAGTCTACACAGCCGGGGGTAAAAAATGTTCACATTTTTACATCCCACCACCCTCCCATAGGAATGAGACGGGGATCCCCAGAGAGACTTCCCACGCGAGCTGTACAGATTGAAAAGAATATATTGCACCTTGAGCCATGTAAAAAATTGGTTTTAGGGCTCTTCGGGGAAGAGGCACTGAACCCATACACACTCAATAATCGAATTGAATCGAATACATATACAATAGAATAGAACCCTTCTAGAGGGTCCACTGACTTAGACAATCTGAGGAGGAAGGCTCTGTACTCTGATGGAGGCTCCCTCACATGGAAGAAGGAGTCCGAACTCACAGAAGGCCCGAATAGGCGCTTGGTGAGGAGGAGCCCTGACCACCCCCCTGAAACAGATCCATCACATGGACCTGAACAGCACACGGAAGAAGTCCTACCAACAGAGACGCGCACGGTGACGTACTCTATGGCGGGGGAATTCCTGCGGTGCACGCGCCCACTATACCAGGCCGTGGAACCAGGAAACTCCCCCCCCCCCCCCCCCCCCCCCCCCCCCCCCCAGAACGTGCCGAACCGCCACGTGACGGGAACCTTGAAAGACAGGGGGTGTACCCCTGACCGACAGAAACAAGGGGGAGAGGAAAGGTTACCAGTTCACCCCTTTACGACCCCACACCCATGATACGATGTAATGACAAAAAGAGAATATGACACAGTCATAGTCAGCTCTATGAAGCGTTTGACAGCTCCACACAGCGCATGAGCTAACCTGCTATCTGATTTTTACTAAGGAAAAAACACAGAATAGAGAGGGCTCTAAGAGCCCCGGTCCAACCTACACATGTGATTCTGTGGCCAGTCCAACCCAGTTGTAGGTCACATGACACACACAACCCATCATCACCTACAAAAAATGGCAAAAACACTCAACAGAGGAACGCCGTTTTTCACAATGAGAGAATACATCATTCTCGATTAGTATCGGCCACAGGCCTTGCTAAGCACACACGACAGCGACCAAACCATCTTTTCTTTTAGGAAAATAAAGTTTCTCCAGCAGTTTTAGCACAACCTCAGCAATCAAGCTAAGGGTTACATCGCATCCCTACCACACAAAAGACACAATTAGTGCACAACATGTCTGATAGAAGGATGAAAAAGTCCCCAGGGAACCGGGGGGAAACACAATCCTCTTATTTTACCCTCAATACGGCCAGTTAAAACAGGAAACCCTGTTAATATGTGAACACACTGTTCATTGTCATCACAGGCTGAGAAAAGAACATTCTTTTACTCACTTGTCACCAAGCATAGCTTCATAGGTTAGTTACCTTAGTTGTGAGTACACGGTACATATAAACACCATGATGTTTCTCACACAACAACCAGATCATTACATCCCGATTTGCACGGAGAAGCTAACTGCCAGTGACAAAAACAGCTCACACATAACCCGCAACGTATCCTAAATGCATTGCAGCAACACACGTTTTGGGAAAAACATCGTTTTTCACAATACATTTAGAAAAGTAAAACCAGAAGACGTGTTATAAGGTCTGGTCAAACCTGGTCCTACCCGGAACGTAGATCAGCGAAGTGCAGTCACAGACACCGTAGGAACACAGCCGCTCCTGTGTTGTTCGAACTGGGCAGCGTCGCTGCTCCAACCCGCACTACAGTCCTCTTTGTTGATGCAACCTTGCCGTCCTGGCTCAGGGCAGGGTCGACGAAAACATCCCCTGTCAAGGATGACGTCGTAGTCAAGAGTGTAAAACATGTTAAAATCAAAGCACGTTCAACAGAATAGCATCAAGCTAACGGCCGCTCCAACCGTTCGGGCGCTACTGCTCCTGCTCGCGAGACGCAGAGCTAACGGCGCACGCGACCAGAAGCGAGCTCACGGCGGCGCGCGAGAAGCTAAAGCTACCCCGCGCCAGGCCATGGCCTATAGCAGCAAGCTAACGTTACCTAGTGATCACGACATGCTAGCCCCGCAGCTAACAGCTGACTGGCTAACAGTAGGCCCACCAAGCAGGCCATGCAGCGATCCCAGCAGGCTAACGCAGCAGTTAACAGCTGACTGGCTAACCGTAAGCTAAGCAGCTATCACCTGAACATGTAAACAATGACATAGCACTCACCCAGACAGGCCGCCGTTCTGAACCTCTCCTCACTTTTTAAGAGAAAAGAGAAAACAAGATGTCAACACCGCTTTACAACGTGATTTTACCAACACCCGACGGAATCAGCACAATACCAACTGGCCTGTGTAGCTGACTTGAACATGGATCTGCCGCTATCGCACATCCATGCACATATCCCCTCGTGAAGGAATACTCTCATTTGGATATGAAAGATGGGGCCTTAACACGGTGACAGAGAGAAGTCCACTCGTCCAGAACACACAGGGATCACCAGTGTTAATGGTCGCGGCCCACTAGTTAAAACTATAATGGTCTTCAGACCAAGGCCTTCTGTCGCCTAGGTGGCTGAACAAAGGACCCTAGCCTGGGGCCGGTTTCCATAAACATTGTCAAGTAGCCCCCATAGCACTAACAGACAAGTGAAGCCCGCCAGCAACAGTACTCACCCAACCTGAAACCCACCGCTTCTCACAACAGCGGCGTGTCTGACAGTTCAGCTGGGAACTGCAGTTGAGAAGCATGCAGCGGCGTGCTCCCAATACGAAAACCGGTGGAGGATTTTTAGAATGATCATCATCTTCCAGACACTCCAGTACGAAGACAATATCGCCGTATTTTCTCGAAAAAAGTGAGAGAGAAAATAAAGATATGATGTCAACGTATCCTTGTTTCCCAAAGCTGCTCCTAAACCTTTCTTCCATCATGGTGTCAAGTGTGGGGATCTACCGAGGCACTTCTTCCTTGTGGTGAAAGCGAGAAGGAGGAGAGCAGGTGACCACACACCTGCTTATGAAGGTAAGCTGATGAGGGGTGTGGTCAGACAAATATTGGGATTAAAGGTACATTTGTGGTCTTTATTCATTGCGCATGCACATATGCGAGATAGTGCAGTAGTGATGCCAAGCAGAGCCCCTAACGGAACAGAACCTACTCTAGCGAGGCCTTTAACCTAGAACTGGAGACTGGACTGGTCAGAAGAGTCAGTGGTAATGTACACTATTGGAACATGGCTGTTTCAAAACACAAATTCACAATAATACTAAACGACATGGCCCCCTAGAGCCAACCAGGGTAAAAAATCGCACTGAGCGTGATCCATCCAATTGACCACTATGAGACCGAGCAATTTTTTTTCAAGTCAATTAAAGCTTACCAAAAGCTCGAGCAGTGAACTCCAAGCCCACGTGACCGAACTCAAACTGCAAAGAAACAGACTAAGAAATTATGTTAACTCCATGATCAAAACTGCAAAAAAATTATTTAATCAATGACAAAACTGAGGAAAACAAAAATAACCCCTGTGAACTTTGGAAAATACTCAATAATCAACTAGTAATATAATAATAATAATAATAATAATAATAATAATAATAATAATAATAATAATAATAATAATAATAATAATAATAATAATAATAATAAATAATAATAATAATAATAATAATAATAATAATAATAATAATAATAATAATAATAATAATAATAATAATAATAATAATAATAATAATAATAATAATAATAATAATAATAATCACAGACAAGCTGGATGTGGCCAATTACTTAACACTATGGTCGCCAAAAACGCCTTACCACGTTATTCCCCGCCATGCTCATTCTGCCAAAGTCGCCGTACCACGTCTTTGATATCAATATTTCAAAAATCTGTGATCGCAATCATATTTCTCCCCCGGACACTTGAGATCTACTGTTGATCCCCTTTCTACTCTCCAACGGTTCAAGAGCGCCATCTGGTGGCCGATCGGCGGAACGCTCAAACCGGAAACAGGAAATGGAAGCTGGTGCTCATTCCAATTCAGTCCGATCACTCGCTAATAGTCCCAGGACTCGAGCTAGACACAATGGATAGCAATCCGTTACCAATAACTCGATAAGCTAGACACAATGGATAGCAATCCGTTACCAATAACTCGATAAACAACATGATTTGGACGTATATACTATTATACAACCTGGAGATGGATCGCATATTTCTACATCCCATAATAGGAATATTTCTGCTCCACGCTCATCGCCCAACGGCCCGAGGAGGCTACGGTTAGTTTCAGCGTTATTTTTTAACGTGTTCGATACAAACTGCTCTAATGATCATATCACCCACACTAGATGAATCATCTAACGTTGGCCACGGAATTATAAACGACCCCCCCCCCCATCCGGTCAACATCAGATGATAAGTAGTAACTTCTAGAAGCACGTCCAAGCCTGGCGACCAAAGTGTTAACACTTTCAATGCCAACAACGTGATATGTCGTTTGTTCATGCCGACCGTTCATTGCCAACGACGCGATATGTCGTTTGTTTTTTTATTAGCGATTTGAATTCATATTTCATCAATCTAGTCTCAAGTTAGTGCTACAAACTCTCTCTGAGCTCATTGGGAAAATACCGCCCCCTATCGTCTCTCCCTGTTGTACTGCACCCCATTGGATTAGACTGAACGAAACACATGGGGGGGGGGGGGGAAATCCAGCTTCCTCATTTTACTTCTCCGGCATGCCACCCGAGGGGATCCAAGTCATTGCAGAGCCGCAAAACAGCGTGGAATACATATTTCCAGTACCCAGCGCTGGATCAATAAACGCAATCAATATTTGGAATGGCGATCAGGAATTGGAATAATCTTTTTGGAGAACATCTGATCTGAGGTAAGGAATCTATTTTACCAGTCCTAGGATAATCAGAGCTGTGTTCACAGAGATATCAGCGTGTGTGTGTGTGTCTGTGCGATCAGGAAATAAGAGATTCGATTTTTCAGCTCGCTTCTCTAGCGTGCATAAGTACACATATACTATCGATAATCTAGCGTTTATTTGAAAACGATAAATAGGCCGAAAAATGACAATGTTTTTTGTGTATTCCAGAATATTCCAGTAAAGGGCGATTATCATAGAATCTTTATATTTTCCTGAAACGTTCAAAAAACGAGCATTTTTCAAAATGGTATAAAACGGAAATGAACCGATTAAAAAACAATACGTTTCGACAATGTTGACTGAAAACAAGTCATTGATAAGCGACGGCCAGATTAGACACATAGCCATAATTTAAGACATAGATTATGCGTTCACAAATGCGAGTGCTATATCATTGAAGTGGGTGGCGGCTTTCAAGGGGGTAAATAGGAAAAAACGGCCGGCACGGAAAGTGTTAAAGGTCCTGCGTCTTATAAATGGCCTTTTCCAGTGTTTAGAATGGTTTCCTAGCAATGGGGGATTATATCAATGTGGTCTGTGTCTCTAATTATCATATTGATTCATCAGTCTAGTCTCGAGTTCACGAGATCTTCCCTCACTCAACTAAGCCATTCTGATTTGACTGTTTTGCTGACGTGAATAAGGCACTGGTTGACCCACACACCTGTTTTTTGTAACATTTCCTCCGGTCCTGGTCCTGTGGGACCAGGACCCAGACATTCACATTCACAACCTCCCATCAATAAACCTCAGAACCAGGGACCGAAACTAGAGAGCGCCACCCGCCATTTGCGCTCAGTTTTTACGTTTGGCGCCTCCCACTGAGACGTCTGAGCGCCGTGTGACGGGCTATCAAATAGTCATGTGAAAACCGAAAATCATGATCCAATTCTTTAGCGGAGTTCTCACTCGCTGTCTCAGCCGACATGAAGCGCGCACCGCGCACTGCTGCTAGCCCCTCCCCACCTGTTTCTGTATGCCTGCATGTAAACAGAGGCTATTGCCTCCGAGTCACTGTGACGTTAGTTAGCACTGCTGCTGCTGCTAATGCCTGCATGTAAACAGAGGCTATTGCCTCACCGTGACGTTAGTCTAGTCAGTGTGGGACCTTCGTGAGATAACGTTAGCTACCGTTACAAAATGACCCAGTCAACTATTCACTTAGTTTAATACACGAGGCATTGTGTAACGTTATACAGCCGGCTAGCTACGGATAGCTCCCGACATCAACAAATCCTCCAGCAATAGTCCAGTGCATAATACCTCCGTTGGCTAGGTAACTAGTCACTATGAAATGTCGCAGTAAACTAAATAGTAGGGATGTCCGATATTATCGGCCGACCGATATTATCGGCCGATATCGGCAGTAAAATGTGATATCGGAAAATATCGGTATCGGTTTAAAAAATAATAAAAAAAATAACAATATTTGTTATATATATATCCAGTGAAATTATTAGTTACCTGCAATTATTCATTTTTTTGGGGGGGGAAACCCTGCATATATCGGTATCGGTTGATATCGGTATCGGAAATTAAGAGTTGGACAATATCGGAATATCGGTATCGGTAAAAAAGCCAATATCGAGCATCCCTACTAAATAGTTCACTGAGGCGTTGTCCCAACGCCATCCAGCAGTAGCTACAGATAGCTCTTGGCATCAATGTCCTACAACAACAACATGCGTATTCGAGTCCCTGGTTTACATCGCATGAGTGAGGGCTGCTGACTAGGGTCCAGGTGCAGCGCCGGAGAATTCTTTTGCATGCTGAATGTAGCGTTTAGGGTCCAGCTGCACCCCTGGAGAATCCTTGCTGGAGCTGGAGGCCACTCGAGTATACACACAGACAGTGGAGCTGTTTGCAGACAGCGAGGTGGCGTTGTCTCGCAGATAACACAATCACAAGTATGATTATATAATATATATATTTTATTAAAAAAAAATCTATATAAAATAATAATAAAAAAAAATTGTATCAAAAAAAAGTTGGCGGGTAAGAAATATGCTTGGCGGGTAGATTCTTCCCATCTACCCGCCACTGGCCGGTGAGTCAAAAAGTTAATTTCGCTCCCTGCTCAGAACATAACATTGCCAACCGGTGGGCTGATGCAGATCTGGCATCAGCTCACACACCAACTCATTATTGTTTATTGTCAGTTGTGTTTGTTGTGTGTATTATCTGTGTTGTTGCTGTTGTTGTCTCCACTGTGTTAGTCTTGTGTTCCCCTGTCTGTGGTTTGTAAATATGTGTTAGTCTGGTTGTTTAATTGTTATTGTTTTCCCAGTGTACTGTGTTCGGTTGGTTCTGTCTATCACACCTGTGTCCTGTTTGTAATTACCCTCTGTGTCTATCAGTGTCTTGTCAATTAGTCTGTGTATATAGTGTTGTCTGTCCTGCCCTCCTGGGCGCGATCATTGCTAAATGTTACCGTTGTATGTCAGCCGTGTTTTTGTCTTGTGAAAGTAAACTGTTCATCACCACGTCGACTTCTGTCTCATTATACTCTGCCACCTGGGTTCATCACCATGCCGAAGAAGCGTACTAATCGTAACAGTTTTTACACCTGTTTTTATACACGGTTTTTATACACATGTTTTTTTTACACACTTTTGTTTTATACACCTGCTTTTATCTCATCACGCTCTTATTGATATTGATAGATATGATTTAATTGAATTTTATCATGTGCTTATTTTTAATTCATGATGCAGACATAACGTGAAACAACTGAATGAGAACTGTCAATGTCTGTATATTGTGTGAGCTGCGAGATACCCTGAATTTCCCCAAGGGGATTAATAAAGTATCTATCTATCTATCTATCTATCTATCTATCTATCTATCTATCTATCTATCTATCTATCTATCTATCTATCTATCTATCTATCTATCTATCTATCTATCTATCTATCTATCTATCTATCTATCTATCTATCTATCTATCTATCTATCTATCTATCTATCTATCTATCTATCTATCTATCTATCTATCTATCTGCTTGACCTTACTCCTAGAACCCACCTCACCCCTGCCCACTTTGACAACCTAGGATGGCTTAGAGTAGACGACAGAGTACAGCAACTTGCAATGGGCCTGGTCTACAAGATACACTACACCACTAAGGTACCCATGTACATGTCAAAATACTTCCCAAAGGTCAGTGAATACCACAACCACAACACCAGAGGGAGCTCCACAAATCATGTCAAACCCAGATTCGGCTCAAACAAGGGACTAAACACGTTTCGCAATAATGCGACATCAATGTGGAACGCCCTACCCAAAGCTGTAAAGGAATGTGAATCACTACTACCCACCTTCAAAACCACTCTCAAAGAGCACCTACGGGAGACTGCAATTCGAAACTGGCCCCTGTAAATGTCCAAACCCAACCCCCTCCAATGTACAGTTCCCCCCCACCCGCCTACCCCACCCACCCACTCCAATGTAGTTTTCCCCCTCATAGTACCCAACCTCCCTACTGATACCTACCTTGACCTTCATAGTACTCAACCTCCCTACTAGTAGTACCCCTACCTCCCTACGTACTGATACCCACCTTCATAGTACCCTACCTCCTTACTGATACCCAGGCATGCAGTGGTGGTCAAACGCGGTTAAACACCGTTTAGGCTACGTCAGGGGTGTACAGTGCGATATATATGTTGCACGTGCGACACTGACGTCAGTCTGTGCGATGAAAGGATTGACTTCAATAGCACTGGTGCGATGGCCCGCGATGGCCCGCTATCCACTTGGTACTTGTAGTCTTGTGCGATTAAATACAATGTCCCTTCTGCGTAAGACTCCATATATCAAACACCAAATCCCATAATCCCTAGCGAACAATATCCCCGCGAGTTGCGAGCAGTGACGTCATACCCGCTCGGCTCAGATCACAACACAGCAGGACTCGTCTGTCTCAGCAGCAGCAGCTCCTCTCAGCAGCGTTTGGAACGCGGACATTGAAACAGAGCTAGTGGATATTGTTGTCGCGACCCAAAACAAATCCCTGCTGTTTTATTCGGCAACGGGTCAAATGCATATAACATGCTTTGCAATCCTCGCATCATAAAGTCCGAAATGAACGTTACATTAGCATGAGCTAACAACAAGCTGTTCAGAGCCATATAGAGAGAACAGCAGACGGGCAGAGTGAGGGGCAGACATTCTCCCTTCTCTGTGTGTGTGTGTGTGTGTGTGTGTGTGCGTTTGGAAAGATCACATGAAGTCAGACAAGTATATTATATTGATAGTAAATGTACTGAGGGTGGACAGATAATGTTGATATTTAAACATAAAAAATACAATACAAAATAAATGTATTCATGATCATGCAACATAAAACGGTTGCGTGTTGTGAGTTCCAAAACATTTAACTTAAAGTTTAAAGCTCAATATATCAAAACGTGGCACTTTACAGTGAACAGGAGGTCTATGTGTATTAAAAACAATAGATTGTTTTTCCTTTAAAAGTCTGGATGAGGTCAAAAATAAAAATGTCAAATGATATTTCCGTTGCCTTTTTTGAGTTGATCTAATGTTACTGATTGTGTTAAATGGGCTTATGTTATGATATCGTCTCATATCGATTGCAGGCACCTGCATCGTATCATATCGTGGCATATATCAGCAAATATCGTATTGTTGTCCAAAGAATCTATATCGTATCGTATCGTGATGAAACTGGTGATTCCCACCCCTAGTAGAGTCCATACACCCAACACCAAATCCCATAATTCCTTACACGTAACGTGTCTGGCTGTGTGACGTCAACTTGTCAGCATAAAATGACAGCCAAACATGGCACTGCAACTAAATAACACAAATACAATAGGCACATTTGTGACTGTTACAAATATAACACATTTTATACTTGTGCTACAAGATTTTGGCCTGTGCTACAAAACGATCAACCTCTGTAGCACCAGTGCTATGTGCAAAAAAAGTTAACGTACAGCCCTGGGCTACGTCACTGAGGCAGAACTACGCGCAATCGCGCACGGATGTGTACGCACGTGTACGCGCAGTCGCGCACACAAAAATGCGCTCTACCCATTCGTTGTGACTAAGTACCCAGCCGGCAGCCACCGTTTTACATAACAAAAAGCGCAGGTAGACTAGGTGTCTGGGTGTTGGCTATCTGAATGCATCTCCCCCTTCATTCTGTGTGACGGCAGTGGAGGTGAATACTAATGTGGCTCGGAATTCGTGATGGGGGTCTACCTGCTTATGAATCAAGCGTCTGCCGTGCTGCGCGCCAGCTTTCCAATTGCTCTTGCGCGCGCACATTCACACAAATAGAGAGCAAGAAGAGAGTGTATGATAGAAAGATTGCACACGCGTTATGCGCTTGTGTGTGTGCGTGCATGTGTGTGTGTGCACTAGGAGTCATGCACACACAAACTTCAAGTAAACACAAGTTGTCTGATTATTTTAAGTTTGCTTTTGTGTTTGTGTAAAACAATTTCTTTAATTGAATTTGTAACTACTATTACATTTAAAACATTGTTTGTTTTTCAACCATATCTGTTGACAATATAATTTCTTTATATATTGAAAGCTACATCCTGCTACCTTTTTCAGTTTCTCTATTTCAAGGCAATTGTAAAGTGTCACAGCCAACTAAGTGACACTGGGTATGACATCCTGATCTTATATATGATTATGGGGAATGTCTGTAGATTCTTCCTGGACAATGGAATAGAAACACGTTATGTGTAAACACATTTTAAGTGCCACAAGTCGACGAGTGACACTTTGTATAAAATTCATATGTTTATTATATATGATTGAAGCTATGTATATGACCTGTATACTCTTTATACACTTATAAAACTATGTTACAGTTAATGTGCAGTCGGAGTGAAGAGCAGGCCTGAGCTGAGAGCAAGTCGGCACAGTTTAACCCTGTCCTGTCTGCATAAAATAAAACCAGTATGTGCATATATATGTATACACTGTATACTATATATATATATGTGCTGTATTATACATGTATGTGTATACACATACATGTACCATGTACATGTACTATCCACTATGTACTGTGTACTATGTACTCATGCTGGAGAGTCTCCCTCCCTCCTCTCCGGTGTCTCCATAGAAGGGGCCGGTGTCTGTGAAAGGGGAGTTAACCTGAGGAATGTGGCCCTGAGGATGCAACAGGAGAGGAGAGGGAGCTGTAATGTTAACCCTTTCAGACGGGAAGGGTTGCTGGTTGAAAAACAGAGTCTTGAATCTATAGAGGGAGATCTTAAAAAAGAAACTATATAACAATTAAATGTTTGATGTGTACAGTAAAAGTTTTCAAAATGGCATGCTTATAAATTGAGTGTCAGTAGAGAATAATACTAACAGAATAATGTGTAAAAACTGTTTGTCTGGAGGGATCCTTAAGAGATACTGGAGAGGCCTCGTACATGGTACGAAATCACATGGTCACCACAGACAAAGCCGTTGTCTGTTTAGAAGGAAAAAGGGACTTTCTGTTACTTAAAAATCACTAGGTAACTAGCAGTAACGATAGTACAACGAAGGAGGAGTCCATAACGAAATTATGTATTGTATGTTGGTTTGCTAAACAGAAATGACGACCATTTGACATCACTGTGTTTAGACCAATCAGAAATACGATACAATATCAAATAAAAGAGACGGTTGCCGATGAAGAGGCAGACTTTTTTTGAGAGAGATGAGAAGAATGGTGCCAGACACGGGGCACAAGCCGTGCAGAGATGAGATGTTTTGTTCTGTGCATATTTTAACTGAAATGGACACTTTTCCACTTCAGTCTCTTCTTGTAACTAGCTTTTTCTAATTAAAATTACCTCTTTATAAATATGATTTGTATCTTTTCTTCACTCTCAGACGGCCGGGTAAGCATTGAAATGTGTTCTGCATTTGTAACTTCACCCCATGCATTTTTGATTAATGATGTAAAATAGAATAAGTGGCTTTATCATTGCATTAAGGACTAAAGGTGGATTCTGTATAATGGGATTATCAAGTAAATCCATACAGTGATAAATACGTGAAACGGATTAGGGAAATGGACCTCATCTAATTAAAGAGAGTCCGTCCCAGTGCAAATAAAATAAAAGATTCCGCAACTTCAATCACTCGACCTAAGGTCGATGACTGACGGGGGTCGGAACGGTGCATTCGCTGTCTCTTGTCGGTCAGTGGTAACAACAACATTTTGTAGACTCGGTTGGTTCTGCATGTCAACCACTTCACAGGACGCTGTTTGAGGTGTAGATAGGCAGACCAATGAGTTATGAAGTTATCGATCTGACCTAAGAGCGAGCGTGGGCATTCAACATGGCGTCCCTGGCGATGTGCATTTATACTAACCAAAATAGGTGCTAAACGGCCGAAGAAGACAGGACTACTGTCAAAAGCCTCTGGAGTAAAATTAAATTACAGATTTGGCAAAAATTAAAGTAGAAAGCTCTACTGGCGACTCGAGTGGAAGGCTGTACTCGGGGATATCACAAATGAATAGAAAGCTCTATCTTGGTGATTAAAGCAACGTTTACTCACAACTAAAGGGTAACATAATGTTTATAGAGCTCTGGGGGGAGTTACAAGTGCAACATAATTTCGTGCTTTGCCCACAGGAAGCGAACTGGCCCTACCCAAGACGAGAGCCTAGCCCGGAGACACTGTTTGTAAGGTGGGGAGACTGGATGTGAAGCGAAGTCAAAACGACCGTTCACAGAAAGGCGAGGGCTCCCTAGCCCAGAGACACTGTTTGTAAGGAGGAGAGAATGTATGTGAAGCGAAGTCAAAACGACCGTTCACAGAAAGGCGATGGCTCCCTAGCCCAAAGACACTGTTTGTAAGGAGGAGAGAATGTATGTGAAGCGAAGTCAAAACGACCGTTCACAGAAAGGCGATGGCTCCCTAGCCCAAAGACACTGTTTGTAAGGAGGAGAGAATGTATGTGAAGCGAAGTCAAAACGACCGTTCACAGAAAGGCGATGGCTCCCTAGCCCAAAGACACTGTTTGTAAGGAGGAGAGAATGTATGTGAAGCGAAGTCAAAACGACCGTTCACAGAAAGGCGATGGCTCCCTAGCCCAAAGACACTGTTTGTAAGGAGGAGAGAATGTATGTGAAGCGAAGTCAAAACGACCGTTCACAGAAAGGCGATGGCTCCCTAGCCCAAAGACACTGTTTGTAAGGAGGAGAGAATGTATGTGAAGCGAAGTCAAAACGACCGTTCACAGAAAGGCGATGGCTCCCTAGCCCAAAGACACTGTTTGTAAGGAGGAGAGAATGTATGTGAAGCGAAGTCAAAACGACCGTTCACAGAAAGGCGATGGCTCCCTAGCCCAAAGACACTGTTTGTAAGGAGGAGAGACTGTATGTGAAGCGAAGTCAAAACGACCGTTCACAGAAAGGCGATGGCTCCCTAGCCCAAAGACACTGTTTGTAAGGAGGAGCTGGCACGCCCAAAGCTAGCTCAGGAGGAGCTAGCCCAGGAGATGCTAGCTCGGGAGGAGCTGGCACGCCAGAAGCTAGCTCAGGAGGAGCTAGCACAAGAGAAGCTAACTCAGGAGGAGCTAGCACGAGAGAAGCTAGCTCAGGAGGTGCTGGCACGACCAACGCTAGCTCAGGAGGAGCTAGCCCAGGAGAAGCTGGCACGGGTGCCGGCTGTACAGCCAGCAGTAATTGGCACAGAAAATAAACCTTACTGCTGTGACCAGTGTGAAAAGACCTTCAAAATGAAGGAGAATCTTAAAAGTCACCACATGGTACACACAGGAGAGAGACCTTACTGCTGTGACCAGTGTGACATTAGCTTCAAGAGAAAGGCAGATCTTGAACGACACCACGTGGTACACACAGAAGAGAGACCTTACTGCTGTGACCAGTGTGGGAAGACCTTCAAGACGAAGGCAGAGCTTAAACAACACCACACGGTACACACAGAAAATAAACCTTACGGTTGCGCCCAGTGTGAGAAGGCCTTCAAGACGAAGGGAGAGCTTAAAAATCACTGTACGGTACACACACGAGAGAAACCTCACTGCTGTGACCAGTGTGGAAGGGCCTTCAAGACGAAGGCAGAACTTAAACAACACCACACGGTACACACAGAAGAGAAACCTTACTGCTGTGACCAGTGTGGAAAGAGCTTCAAGGCGAAGCGTTACCTTAAACTACACCACGTGGTACACACAGGAGAGAGACCTCACTGCTGTGACCAGTGTGGAAGGGCCTTCAAGATGAAGGCAGAACTTAAACAACACCACACGGTACACACAGAAGAGAAACCTTACTGCTGTGACCAGTGTGGAAAGAGCTTCAAGGCGAAGCGTTACCTTAAACTACACCACATGGTACACACAGGAGAGAAACCTTACTGCTGTGACCAGTGTGAAAAGACCTTCAAAACGAAGGAGAATCTTAGAAATCACCACATGGTACACACAGGAGAGAGACCCTACAGCTGTGACCAGTGTGGAAAGAGCTTCAAGGCGAAGCGTAACCTTACACTACACCACATGGTACACACACGAGAGAAACCATACTACTGTGACCAGTGTGGAAAGAGCTTCAAGACGAAGCGTCACCTTAAACAACACCACATGGTACACACAGGAGAGAAACCATACTACTGTGACCAGTGTTACATGAGCTACCGGAACCTGCAAGGGCTTGAGAGACACAGACGGCGGAGGCAGCCATGCAAGGTGCCAACCTGCTTAACGGGGGCAGTAAAGGGTGATGTGTCTCGCTCAAGAACACTGCGACGCACTATCAAAGACGAGTGTGGAAATGGAAGAAACCAAGAAGACGATGTAGTCATTCTTCCTCTTTATGAGGCGCCAGGCTCCACCTCAAAACGAGTATCTCCCTCCACTGACATAGAGGCGTTCAACTCTCTAGACGAGTACCTAAAGGCCAAAAACATAAATTACGAGCACTGTTCCATTTTCTATGGCTCAGAAGAGGAGAATGGCGACATTCAGATCAAGGATCAGAACCCGGGGCCACAGATGACACCCTCAGGTGAAACTGAGTCTGTGCCTGAACAAGATGGGGAGCTAAATACCTCTGAAACTGAACACAGTTCTGATTACTCAACATATTGAGTAATAGCTCAAGAGAAGCTAGCATAAGGAGACGCTAGCTCACCAAAGGGGCTTCAATGGCCCAAATGATGGAAAGAGAAGTAAGGACCCCCGGTCAAGATCCAGGGGATAAGATGGTGGAGAAACCAACCCCCGAGCAGCAAGCAGAGATGAGGGCAACAAAGGGAGAAATTACCTTCTGGGGCCCTGACACAAGTGACTCAAGCAAGTGCAAACTGCACTTGACATACCGCTCATCTGTCAAGAGGAAGAATATGTAGTGTTATTGTCATTTAGGAAGGAACATGACATAGAATACTACATGCATTTTGTGTATATTCTAAGTATAATATGTAAAGATGTCCGTCCTTGCTCTAAACCCAGAGTAAAGTAAAGTGAATTTGTAATCTATTTCGTTCGGAAGGGATTTCCTGACAGCAACCATTTGGTGGGTTAGCACCCTACCAGCCATATCAGCTGCATGAGATGTACACTCACCGGCGCCTATGGGTAAAAAATTGAGACTCTGCAAACTCTCATCAAGCTTAGCACCTTGACGCGGGGGGACAGAGCGAGCATCAGGGTCTCTGTATCCGACGGGCCTATCAGATTTGTGGGGACTTGGAAGCCTCAGCATACAGGACGCTGTGGTGCTTGGGCGGCCAGGTCACTGGTTTATAGGTCTGTCAAAACGGATTGGAGGTTCCGGGGCTAAGAACATAAGTTCAAGTGAGTTGGGCTTTATACTATTTAAATAGGTATCAAAAGCCGAAAGAATATGAACCGAAATGACTGCTGTCAGGTGCCTCTGGAGTAGAATTAATTACAGATTTGAAAAAACAAAACGTAGAAGGTTCTACTTAAAGAAAGAATCACGCTTAAAGTATATTTTTGTGATTACGGTAAAAAGGTTTACTCATGACTAAAAAGTTACGTAATGTTTTCTTACAGTCAAAAACGTAGAAGGTTCTACTTAAAGAAAGAATCACGCTTAAAGTATATTTTTGTGATTACGGTAAAAAGGTTTACTCATGACTAAAAAGTTACGTAATGTTTTCTTACAGTCAAAAACGTAGAAGGTTCTACTTAAAGAAAGAATCACGCTTAAAGTATATTTTTGTGATTACGGTAAAAAGGTTTACTCATGACTAAAAAGTTACGTAATGTTTTCTTACAGTCAAAAACGTAGAAGGTTCTACTTAAAGAAAGAATCACGCTTAAAGTATATTTTTGTGATTACGGTAAAAAGGTTTACTCATGACTAAAAAGTTACGTAATGTTTTCTTACAGTCAAAAACGTAGAAGGTTCTACTTAAAGAAAGAATCACGCTTAAAGTATATTTTTGTGATTACGGTAAAAAGGTTTACTCATGACTAAAAAGTTACGTAATGTTTTCTTACAGTCAAAAACGTAGAAGGTTCTACTTAAAGAAAGAATCACGCTTAAAGTATATTTTTGTGATTACGGTAAAAAGGTTTACTCATGACTTGAAGTAACTGAATGCTTACTTAAAGTCAGAACTTAAGTAGAAAAAACTCTACTTTGTGAATGGCAGGCTGAAATAGCCATTGCGAATAGCAGGCTGAAATAGCCATTGCGAATAGCAGGCTGAAATAGCCATTGCGAGCAGGCTGAAATAGCCATTGCGAATAGGAGCGAATAGCAGGCTGAAATAGCCATTGCGAATAGCAGGCTGAAATAGCCATTGCGAGCAGGCTGAAATAGCCATTGCGAATAGGAGCGAATAGCAGGCTGAAATAGCCATTGCGAATAGCAGGCTGAAATAGCCATTGCGAATAGCAGGCTGAAATAGCCATTGCGAGCAGGCTGAAATAGCCATTGCGAATAGGAGCGAATAGCAGGTTGAAATAGCCATTGCGAGCAGGAGCGAATAGCAGGCTAACTAGCCATTGCTAACAGGACGAGGCTACTCACATGAACAGACAGGTATATGATAACCTTGGACATGCCGGAAGTAAGAGGATGTTGGTATACCTGAGAACTAACAACATTCTCATACCTAAAGCCAAACAAAGAGCGATAACAGTCCGAAAGGCCTGTGAACAATGTGCGCTGGTAAAGGGACAAAACCTGAACCAGTGCCACACTCTTAGACGGGGGGGGGGGGGGCTGTCCCCCGGAGTCAGTGGACGACGCAGCGAATGGCAAGAAGGAATATACTGACTCAGGTCAGAAATCGGAAATGGAGGAAGACCGGGATAGGTCAAGCTACAGAGCATCCTCAGGGTCCTCATCTAGATCTCCCAGACCTCCCAGACCTCCTAGACCTCCCAGACCTCCCAGACCTCCTAGACCTCCCAGACCGGACAGAGAGACATCGGCCTGGACCCAGGTTACAGGGCGACGAGAGCCCTGAAAGGACCTGAAAGAGAGAAAAGAAATGAGTCCTCTGTGGACTGTATCTGTGATGTCCTGCGAGGCCTACGGACAGGGTCACACGACCAGGCCAACCACACTTCAATAGAGGACTGCTGCTACAATTCTCGGGAACCCGTGGGGGTCGCCCGAGAAGTGACAAATCAACCTACCTCAAACTATGGGAGAGATCCAAGAGGTCAGAGGGGGTGACCCCAAGGTGACCAAGGTGACCAAGATGACCAAGATGACCAAGATGACCAAGACGACAACAACCTGGGTGCATCGGCCGGGAAGTCTTCCCGCCGGATACCAAGCAACAACGTGACCCCTATCCTGTCGAGCCGTCCTGCCAGGGAACAACAGATGCAAGTCTTCCCGCCGGCTACCAGGGTAACAAGGCACCAAGATGGCAGAGGGGGTGTGGAGAGTCACAGCCACGTGACCCCACAATCGCCATCTCGTTCCCCAGTACAGACGCTATTAAGACAATGGAAAATGACCGACCAGGATGACAGAGGGGGTGTAAAGTGTCACAGCCAACTAAGTGACACTGGGTATGACATCCTGATCTTATATATGATTATGGGGAATGTCTGTAGATTCTTCCTGGACAATGGAATAGAAACACGTTATGTGTAAACACATTTTAAGTGCCACAAGTCGACGAGTGACACTTTGTATAAAATTCATATGTTTATTATATATGATTGAAGCTATGTATATGACCTGTATACTCTTTATACACTTATAAAACTATGTTACAGTTAATGTGCAGTCGGAGTGAAGAGCAGGCCTGAGCTGAGAGCAAGTCGGCACAGTTTAACCCTGTCCTGTCTGCATAAAATAAAACCAGTATGTGCATATATATGTATACACTGTATACTATATATATATGTGCTGTATTATACATGTATGTGTATACACATACATGTACCATGTACATGTACTATCCACTATGTACTGTGTACTATGTACTCATGCTGGAGAGTCTCCCTCCCTCCTCTCCGGTGTCTCCATAGAAGGGGCCGGTGTCTGTGAAAGGGGAGTTAACCTGAGGAATGTGGCCCTGAGGATGCAACAGGAGAGGAGAGGGAGCTGTAATGTTAACCCTTTCAGACGGGAAGGGTTGCTGGTTGAAAAACAGAGTCTTGAATCTATAGAGGGAGATCTTAAAAAAGAAACTATATAACAATTAAATGTTTGATGTGTACAGTAAAAGTTTTCAAAATGGCATGCTTATAAATTGAGTGTCAGTAGAGAATAATACTAACAGAATAATGTGTAAAAACTGTTTGTCTGGAGGGATCCTTAAGAGATACTGGAGAGGCCTCGTACATGGTACGAAATCACATGGTCACCACAGACAAAGCCGTTGTCTGTTTAGAAGGAAAAAGGGACTTTCTGTTACTTAAAAATCACTAGGTAACTAGCAGTAACGATAGTACAACGAAGGAGGAGTCCATAACGAAATTATGTATTGTATGTTGGTTTGCTAAACAGAAATGACGACCATTTGACATCACTGTGTTTAGACCAATCAGAAATACGATACAATATCAAATAAAAGAGACGGTTGCCGATGAAGAGGCAGACTTTTTTTGAGAGAGATGAGAAGAATGGTGCCAGACACGGGGCACAAGCCGTGCAGAGATGAGATGTTTTGTTCTGTGCATATTTTAACTGAAATGGACACTTTTCCACTTCAGTCTCTTCTTGTAACTAGCTTTTTCTAATTAAAATTACCTCTTTATAAATATGATTTGTATCTTTTCTTCACTCTCAGACGGCCGGGTAAGCATTGAAATGTGTTCTGCATTTGTAACTTCACCCCATGCATTTTTGATTAATGATGTAAAATAGAATAAGTGGCTTTATCATTGCATTAAGGACTAAAGGTGGATTCTGTATAATGGGATTATCAAGTAAATCCATACAGTGATAAATACGTGAAACGGATTAGGGAAATGGACCTCATCTAATTAAAGAGAGTCCGTCCCAGTGCAAATAAAATAAAAGATTCCGCAACTTCAATCACTCGACCTAAGGTCGATGACTGACGGGGGTCGGAACGGTGCATTCGCTGTCTCTTGTCGGTCAGTGGTAACAACAACATTTTGTAGACTCGGTTGGTTCTGCATGTCAACCACTTCACAGGACGCTGTTTGAGGTGTAGATAGGCAGACCAATGAGTTATGAAGTTATCGATCTGACCTAAGAGCGAGCGTGGGCATTCAACAGCAATAAAAGAAGAAAAAAATCTGTGCGCATGCGCGCGCGTGCATGGGGCGTTTGGCCTACTGTCATAATTTATTACGACTGCACCACTGCTGATACCCACCTTCATAGTACCCTACCTCCTATAGTACATACCTTCGTAGCACCCTACCTCTGGTACCTACCTTCATAATTCCAGAGTCCAGGGAAAGTATGGTTAGGGGGCCCAGGTGGCGCTGCAGGGTCATTGAAGAAAGGAGCGAACACCTCCATCTTCAGACCTCCTGCCCCAGGAGAAAATGTGATCTTCACAGGGTCATGTGTGATAGGTAAACTGTCCCATGTTTCTCTGATCTCGTACTCCATATCTACAATACAAATGTATGATTGAGACTGTAATCCTGAAAATACAGCGTTTTACTATACAAAAATACAAAGAGCGACATAGTCTACCTACTTGATCCGCTGGGCTCCAGTGGCTTATAGCGTTGCGAGTGTTGTTGTGCTGACCCGCCTTTGTTATTAAAACAAAGTCAGCGCAAAAATACAGTACAATGACATACCATTTATTAATCTAGCAGTAACATATCACGGGATGCACTTCGTGAGGTGAACTTCCTGGTAAAGCACAAGGAACTTATTACAGTTTATAGTTGTTTCCTTGATAAAGCAAGGAGTTTAAGTGATTATATGTACAAATAAACTCTCAACGTTGCCAAAAAAACTAAATTCCTGGCCAGCTTGCGTCAGAATAATCGGCAAATCGAACTAGTAAAAACATAAACGCCAAATTATATATTTAAAAAAACGGAGCCTCCTCAGACGAGTAGGGTATATCTGCAGAGCCGCAAGCCCAACGTCTGGGCGGGGCTTCGTGGTTTGTACTCGGTTTGACGTTGGGCTTGCGGCTCTGCAGATGTCCCCTATTGCCTCAGACCGACCATAGCGGAACGTTTACACGTGTCTAGATAGCAAGGGGACCACTTTAGCGACGCACACAGCTTGGTTTTGATTGGCTGTGAATTGTTTGCTTCAAAACGGCCGGCGGATATTTGATAACAATGTGTACATTAGTTGTTGTGTTGTCGGTAGACTGACAGATACACATACAGTTCGCATACCAATTTCACACTTTATTCTGGAGTTCTGACTTGTTTTCAGTGCGCTCAGCGATTCTTTAGTTAGATGTGGGGCGTCCACGTCCAGTGTTTAGCAGAGATTGCAAAGCGTCGTTAGCTTCACTATGAATTGAAAATGGGGGACCCTGATGTAAACAAGACTAAAGTCTTTCTCTGGTCTGCATCCCCTTAACAATTGTATGTATTGAGCTGTACTGTATTGTACCCATTCTGCAATCTGTTAAATAAAGTTTTCATTAATTCATTCACTAAAGCGTTAGCTGAATAGATAACGCTTTAGCAACTGGTGGTAACGTTACACATACAAGTGGTTTCTCTTCACGTTACTATATTTAGCTCATTCTAGCCAGTTAACTGACTTGCTAGTTAATTATTTGACTGTGACGGAGTGTATATGACGGTAATGTTAAGGTAGCAGACAACATCGATGTTACAGTTTTCACGTCAGATTACAATTTATTTCTGAAAATCCGATGTAACCTGTATGTAGCTTGTGTGGTACCTACTGACGCTACTTGTCTCTTTGCTAGCTAACGTGTTTGTGTTTAGCCGAGCATGCGATGCTTTTAGACGGTGAACACCTAACGTACAATATGTGTGCTTTTGTGCAGCCTGTACCGACCGCATCATGCAAGCAGAGGGCGATCTTTTGTTTGATCAAGGTAACTGAGACCATCTCTGTAATGCATCCCTAAAGAAATATTATATAATGTCACAGTATGTAATGTGCTTGTCGTGTGTGTGTGTGTGTGTTCAGTTGCAGTCCAAAGGCTCAACTCTGCCCTCAACCAGTATCAGGATGGGCACCACCCTCAATACACACCAGCAGTACAAGTACATCTAGATGCTAGCTTTTGGAGGTCAAAGATAGTCTTTAATATAATAATTACATTGGATCATGCATTTCCAACCAAATGGATGAATGAATGAATGAATGAAAACTTTATTTAACAGATTGCAGAATGGGTACAATACAGTACGGCTCAATACACACAATTGTTAAGGGGATGCAGACCTGAGAAAGACGTTTGTCTTGTTTCCATCAGGGTCCCCCATTTTCAATTCATATAGACATTTATGACATACACAACATACATGACATTTATGGCATAGGGACATATAGGTATTTAGTACTGATACATTTGTGACATAAACGGTATTCAAATATACAGTACTGTTACCCCTAGATCCTAACAGAGTATATACATATGATGGGGAGGGGACTGTACATTAGGAGGGGGTGGGTGGGTGGGAGAGAGATATACATACGGCGGGGAGGGAATATATACATGCGGTGGGGAGGAGACTGTCTATTAGGAGGTTTGATTGATTGATTGATTGATTGATTGATTGATTGAAAAGTTTATTAACAGATTGCAGAATGGGTACAGTACAGTACAGCTCAGTACATACAATTGTTAAGGGGATGCAGACCAGAGAAAGACTTTCGTCTTGTTTACATCAGGGTCCCCCATTTTCAATTCATCATAACATATATGACATACATGACATACAGATAGACAGTACTGCTACATCTATACATTTATGACATATCAGATTTGCAAATACAGTACTGTTTGATACAAAAGTGTCCAGAAAAAGAGTGTATATACATTTGGCATAGAAACTGTACATTGGAGGAGGTTGGGTGGGTGGGTGAGGGCTGTACATTGGAGGTGGGGGGGGGGGGGGGGGGGGGGAGAGAGATCAATGTCATAAACACAGCTCAATGGCCATGGTTGACATTTAATGACAATTACCTGTGATTACTATCGCCTGTTGTTTGTCTACCGAGATGACTGCAATGATGATGTAATGGCATTCATACTATCAGATCGCAGGCATCGTGGTCAGCGAATACAGGTGATCGCAATCAAATAACAGGTGATACTCTTTAAATGACAACCATGGGCAGTGATCTATGGTTGTCAAATTGCAGCATTAGAATTCTGTGAATATTTTGTATAGCTAGCTAATGCATACTTTGCTCTTGCCTCTTACTGTATGTGATGCTCAGGTTGGGATCCCTTTGTGGGAACAGGGGCGGAAGCAATCCCAACCTGATCATGACATAAGAGCAAACTGGCCGCCATGTGACTTGACTTTAATATGGTCAATGGGTATTTGACGAAAGACACAGGCACATAAAGACAAAGGCATCCATATATGCCAGACCTGACCTTGTTCCAGGACTCTATAAAGTGTGGGGGGGGTGGGCCACATTGTGACAGGGAGAGAGGATCATGCGGTGACAACAAAGTGAGAACCACTGCACTGAGAGTATATTGAGGCTACGCTGTCATTCTGAATTTAAACACTTTACAAAAGGGATCAATAATTGGGGTCGGTTAAAGGTGAGAAACACTAAGCTTAAGAATTCATGTTATTCAAATGTCTAGATAGCCAAATCAATATCTCCAATAAATCATAACTCACTAAAGTCACAAAATACAAAAAAACGGTGATGTCATCAAGACATCACACAAGTTCCAGGAGCTGCTCCATTGGAAATTAATGGATTTAATAAATGTGTGTGGTCCCACGTAATGTTTGTTTGTTTATTTATTTTACCCAAATGAGCTCATTGTAGTCTACACTCCATCATCACAGAACAGTTACTAAAGTCTTAAGTTCCAGCGATAATTTAATTTGTTCTGGTAGAAGTGTCTGCTGAATTTGTGAATTTGTCAACTACTGTGGTAAGAGTATCAAGACATCACTGCCCAAAAGGTTTCTCAGTATCACAATCATAAACACCTTATTGTTTATCGGGTATATTCAAATATTTTTGCCTCTGCATGTGGTGCAATGACATACTAACGCTACACTAGTCTAAACCTAATAATGTGGTTGAAACATTTGACTTGGATCTGAATGTCTCCACATCAGTCGACTCTTGAGACGATTTCCCCCCTCCCCCATGCTGCTATGATGCATGAATTTCCCCAAGGGGATTAATAAAGGAATATCTTATCTTATTTCACAAAAAATGCGCAACGACGACAAGCGTTTGAACTAGCCAGCTGTATGCTTAGTTGGGCTGTCCCAATTACCATCTTTTGGGCTTTGAAGCTTCAGTGGTAATTATCAACAAATAATTAAAGCTTCATTCTTGCATGTAAGTTTGTATGCTGTGGGTAAATGAGAGCTGTGAGTTAAACGGGTTCAAGTTCATAAGATTCTCAAAATGAATGTTGATTATTATTTCCAGAAGCTGTTTCTTATGCTGACGTAGGCATGTATTTGATCATGGGTTCTGCCAGACCTTTCTCCAGCGCTAGCACATTGCTAACATGGCGTGGAGAGAGGTCTGGCTATGTGAGACTGCAAAAAAAAAATAACAACATACTAGGTTCCGCGCCTCCATTCCAATGAAACGAAAGTAAGCGGCGCCTTCCCGCCTCCATTCCAATGAAATGAAAGTAAGCGGCGCCTCGACTCCACCTCTCTACAACAAGCACGTGGAGATTATCTGTGTTGAAAACAACAAGGACATGTGCAGCAGACATGTTGACGAAGAAGCGAAGCAATGCCATTTGTTATTTAAGACTATGTCGGACAGATTTGTGTTCATTGTGCTGCTTTTTTAAAGTGTCCCGACCCATATAAAAATATGTCTTAATAAAACGTGCTTAATTAAGTCGAATTCTGCCTTTGTCTCTATCAACTACATATAAATATTTATATAATTATTTGCTTAATAGACGAAGGTTGCAACATAATTATGTAATGTCATGTTGTTGGCTGTGAGAGCAGCCCCACTGCACCCAGGCAGGGCAGCCGAGTGAAACCTTGTTGGCTGTGTCACAGTCACGAAAGGGGCTACTTAATTAATCCAATCCACTTTATTTATAGAGCACATTTAAAAACAACAAAGTTTACCAAAGTGCTGTACAAGTCCCACAACATAAGATAAAATAAAAAAAATCCGAAGCTCGGCCCCGAAGCTTCGATTGCCAAAAAAAGCTTTGAAGGTCAACTCTAATAACATGTATTGTATGAATTGTTAAATGGAATGTTATTTCCCTTTTCCCTGCTGCCACTGGAAGTCTCTGTAGGCATGTATTAATGACTCACCTTCTCCATCTCTCGTCAGGCTGAGGAGACGAGACATGAGGCGTCTCCTGCCCCCTGGCTCACAGACAGAAGGTAAAGGACCGATAACTGACAGAATAATGAACACTGGAGGAAAAGGGTTACAGATGGGCCTCTAGTGACTAGTGATGCCGGTGTGGAGTGCCTTTTTCCTGCCATGGATTCGTAGTCCATTTGTTTGTTTTCATGCTGAGAATTACATATTTTTACAAACATTAGAAGCACATCTTATTGGTAGGCATTATTCCTTTAATAAGAAATGCCTTTACCTTCATCCAAGGTAGGTTCGCTGAGCATGAATGCTCTTTTTCAGCAACGCCCTGCTTCACATTCACACAGTTCGATTCACACCTGCCGAGTACAACCAAAGTCTGACAGTGTTGGCCACTGAGCAACTCCACTGGAGCAGTTGGAGGTTAAGTGCCTTGCTCGACAGCACTTGAGTCGTTGGTAATGAGGGATGGGAGAGTTATTCAGTCACTTCCCCGCCCCAATTATTTCCAGCTGGTCCCAGGGGATCGAACTGGTGACTTTCTGGTCACAAACCCGCCTCTATAACCTTTAGGCCACCGCTGCCCAGATCTAAAGAGGTCGTTCTGCATGATTCTACGATCTTTGTTGATTTAAATAAATCTGTAAACATTTTTAAATGGTGGGTATGCATCATTTCTGTGCTGATGGAAGGGGTCTCATCCAGCACAACAGTGTCCTCATCCTCCACGGTGCTCACCCTCTGAAGTTGCTAATGTCTTTTTTATTTGGGCCTCACAGGGTTAAAAGTACCATGTGAGACCCACAGTTGCAAAATTACAAAATCACTTTTAGCCATTTAAAAAAAATAAAGTTTATTTAAAAAATGTTAAGCACATGTATAGTCAATTGGTCCTGTTGTTCAGACTCACAATGCTATTTGATAGTAAATGTGTTTATATGTCCCACCCTCTGGCCTCTGAAGTTGCTAATGTATTTTTAATTTGGGCCTCACAGGGTTAACCTCTTAAGCCCGAGATATACAGTAAAAGTGTATATTTTCAGCATTACGTTAGTTTACCAATGATTTTAATTGTTATTAGTGAAATATAAGATTATAGAAATCTAAGGGCATTGAGTCGGAAACCGGCGCATATTGACAGGAGGAAGTGGCACAGCCAAAAGTGAGTGTAGTCTTTTGAATGAAGAGACTCAGGGCTTTCGAATTTCGAAAAACTACCATACCCAGCTCACGCCAGCCTCCGTCAATCATCTGACTTCTGGATTTACTTTATTTCTCTTATTTTTTGGGATGATCTCCCACAAACCTGAACAGTATTGCCATAAAACAGAACGTAGTTAGTTTCTCTATCTTTCTGTGAACGTCTTGCAAAAAACGGTGTTGCAATACGATGAAAAATGGTGGAGAAATTTACATTATAAAAAAGATGGCAGAATTCAGTACTGTATCTACAAAACCTTCTGTTTAATCGTCTTCCCTTTATTAATTTGCTTAGATTTTTCAGGTCTGGTCAATTTTAGCACAGTGTTATTCACAGTCAAAGATAAAAATATTTTTTAAATAGAATTGATATTCTCCTTTGGTTCATTACAATTTACTCAAGCCTAGTAACAGACACACTATTTCTGACACTGATTCATAGATGTCCCTAGATTCAGATACCAAGAACATGCAAATGGACCATTTAAAAAAATTATTGTAAATGTTTATTCTACGTCCTTATGGAATGAGTGACATACAAAAAGAAAAAAAAAATATTATTATTTTATTTATTTTTTAATTTTTTTAATTTTTTATGGATGGAAGAGCCACACATTGACGGGCAAATAGCCACATGCAGCTCGCGAGCCGCGGGTTGGCCACCCCTGCACTATTTCAACACACTCTTGTGTCTCTGAATCGGTTACCTTTACATTTGCTCTGGTGTTGTCGTTAGGTTGTGGTGCTGCATTATTTTTTTTTATTTTTATCTTTTTCCCCCCTCCTTTTCCCTCCGATTTTCTCCCATCCCAATGTTAGTCGTTATGCCAATCCCCTTCCTGGTCGCTGCGCACTTACCCCCCACAGTCGGTCTGGGAGAGTGGAGGCTATCACGTGCTTCCTCCGACACACGTCTAGCCAATCAACCGCTTCTTTTCACCTGGCAGCGCGGACTCTCACTGAGAGGGTGTAACGTGTGGAAGGATCACACTACCCTCCTTAGATCCTATCCGTGCTGAGCAGGCGCCCCGACCGAACTGTAGGAGTCGCTGTTTACAACGACCCGGACCCACCCCGCCAGCTTTCCCACCCTCTAATACAGCCAATTGTATTAGTGTGAACGGCCAGCCAAGCTGGTGACAACGCCGGAGCTGTGAGCTGGATTCGAACAGGCGAATCCAGCGTCTCCGGTGTTGGTGACGAACGCAATCTCCGCTACGCCACCTGACCGCCCTGTGGTGCTGCATTATTGATCTCATATCAGTTCTGCATTTGTTCTGTATCTGTATTTCAGTCTCACGGCCCCGCTGATAGCGGAGTATGACCGACACATGGACGATATGACTGAACAGCTGCACAGATACCAGGTGAAGCAAAGGATCAGCTGGAGATACACACACACACACACACACACACACACGTCTGACAGTGATAACTAAAGTAAACATACAAATGTCACAACTCTTCCAGTACTACGGTACAGTACTATTCCATTACTACGGTACAGTAATATTCCAGTACTACGGTACAGTACTACTAGTGGGGCGACAGTGGCTCGGGAGGTAGAGCAGTCATCTAGTAATCCGGAGGTTCCTGGTTCCATTCCCACTCCTCCCCGCCATCGTGTCGAAGTGTCCTTGAGCAAGACACTTAGCCCCTAACTGCTCCCGATGAGCAGGTTGGCACCTCGCATGGTTGCCCCTGCCGTCTGTGTGTGAATGTGTTAGTGAATGGGTAAAATGTGAAGAACAAATTGTAAAGCGCTATATAAAAAAATCCACGCTTTACCACCATTTATTCCACTACTACAGTACAGTACTGGCAACATCTTCAGGAAATTTGGTCTGCAGTTTCACTGCTACGCGGATGACACCCACCTCTATTTTTCCACTAAACCTGACTCTGCACTCCTCGCCACCTCCCTTACTGAATGTTTAAAGGAAATAAATGTATGGTCACAGTCAACTACCTAAAACTAAACGGTGATAAAACCGAGGTACTCCTCATTGGTTCCAAATCTACCATAGCCAAATCCAACAGTTTTCCCCTCACCATTGACAACTCTACAGTCTTCCCTTCCCCTCAGGTTAAGAGTATTGGTGTCATCCTCGATAGCACACTGTCATTCAAATCCCACATAAATAACATCACACGGTCTGCTTACTTCCACCTACGCAACATCAATCGTCTCTGCCCCTCACTTACACCTACCAGCACCGCTACTCTTGTTCACGCCCTGGTCACATCCCGCCTGGATTACTGTAACTCCCTCCTCATTGGTCTCCCACACAAGTACCTCTATAAACTCCAACTGGTCCAAAACTCACCCGCCCGCATTATCACTAGAACTCCCTCCACCAACCACATCACTCCTGTTCTCCACCAACTTCACTGACTGCCTGTTAAGTCACACACTGACTACAAAGTATTACTACTCACTTTCAAGGCCCTCCATAACCTAGCCCCTCTTTATCTCACAGAACTTCTCCAGTCCTACATTCCCTCTCGGTCACTCAGATCCTCCTCTTCCTTCCAACTTGTCACTCCCCCTTCCTGTCTGACTACCATGGGATCCAGAGCCTTCTCCCGCTGTGCCCCCCGCCTCTGGAATTCCCTACCACAAGACATCCGTGCAATAGACTACCTCCCCACCTTTGTTTCCCATCTCAAAACACATCTGTTCATTCTGGCAAATTCACTTTCATTTTAAGTTTATTATAACTGCTCCCCTATGTAACTCTGTAATACTGTGTTTTTACTGCGTGTATTTGTATTTGTTTTTAAATGTTACTTGTCCTTTCGGACAAGTTATGTTTTTGTAGATTTCTTATTGGGTTTTTACTACCGGCAGTCCGGTAGAGAGAGAGAGGAGGAATGGGAGACAGAGCAGGGGAAGACATTCGGCAAAGAACGGCGGGTCTGGGAATCGAACCCGGGTCGGCCATGTTGCGACGCAGCGCATTACGTGGTTTGCCACTCGGGCACCCCAATTGTATTTGTTTTTAACCCTGTACCACACATTGTGTGCTCAGAAAGGCGCCTTTAAATAAAATGCATTATTATTATTATTAGTACTATTCCACTACTACGGTACAGTACTATTCCAGTACTACGGTACAGTATTATTACACTTCTATGATACAGTACTATTCCCCTACTACGGTACAGTAATATTCCAGTACTACAGTACAGTACTATTTCCTGTTTTCCAAAGCCAGGGTTTCAGATCACGCTGTGGAAAAATGACCCTTTTTAATTTGTGATATTTTATGAAAACTAGGATTGATAATGTAATTTCGATGCAGTGAACAGTGAAATCCAGACTTCCAGGGACTGGAACGATCTGCACAGCGTTGGCTGTTTCCAATCTGTAACACTTAACACTTACCCATTGGCCTAAGGCTCTCCTAAATTAGATGCGTGTTGTTATTTATAGTATCCATGGTTCTTTAAGTCCTACAAAGTCCCAAATAGGGTTATTTAATTACTTTAAGGCCCTTACAAACGTTAGCCGTAGCCGTTAAAGGAAGCCTTTATGTCCCAGAGTAGTTATCGGAGGTCTTAAAAATGTCATGCTAGGCGATTAGGCAAACTGAATACCATCTGTTGAATTGATTTAATTTTTTTAATGCGCACATTTTCTTGTGCAGCTTTTAAGTGTAATTGTCCTCCACCCTGGGAATCAGTCCGGAGGGACTATCTGTCTCTGTGTGTTCCTTCATTCGTTCGCTAGTTAGTCACACTGTAACATTGACTTTGTGCCGCTAGGGGCACTACCCTGGTCTAGGATCAGCTTTCCCTCTCCTATCCTAACCTCAACCATTAGTCTGTAGGGTAGATAACTGACCCCGGACTACACTGGTATGTACAGTGTTTGTAGAATGTGTGTCAGCCAATCAGCTTCCAGGATGGAAACAACCTGCAAAGCTAATGCTAACCGGGAGGTCTAGTTAAATTAAAACACAGATTTGGGTCGTCTAACCTAGTTTGATAGTTGGTCACTTGGTCTACCTTTCTAACAAAGTAGGGTCCATTTGATAGATTTGGTCATTTATAGCAAAACACGATTGAATGGAAAAAGGAAATGGCACTTGAGGTGAAATGGAACAGTCAATCAAGCGTGCTCTGACACCCCCCACCCCCCAATCCAAATAAATGGTCTGAGCTAGATGAGCTTTTGAGTTTTTGAATCATTTCACATTTGCTTAATAACACATTTTTCTGTTGTGTGACAAACTCGCAAACACATATTTATTATTGATGTACCCGGACTTAACACTTTCAATGCCCAAAACGTGATAAGACATTTTATCAGCCCAATGCCTGAATGCCCACAACGACAATTATCGTTTTATTTTTTTATTAGCGATCTGAATTCATATTTCATCAACCGAGTCTCCCGTTGGTATGCAGCCCCTGTAGGAGCTCAGATGTGAAAAAACTGCCCCTATCGTCTCCCAGATGGCAATGCACCCTTTTGGAATGGACTCAATGAAAATGGATGAGAAAAGAAAAATCCGGAATCCACATTTTACTTCTCAGGCATGTAACCCGAGCCGATCGGATTCATTGTGGAGCCTCAGAACAGCGTGGAATACATATGTACAGTATGTAGCGTTGGATCAATAAAAGCGATCGATTTTTGGAATGGCGATCAGGAATTGGAATGATATTTTTGGAGAACATCTGATCTGAAGTGTAACGGCCAAAATGGATTTAATGTGCAGTGGATTTATGTGACCAGGGGGTGGCGCTTCTTTTATTTAAGCGTCAGGTACACCTGTATGAGGAGGAGTTTTGACCCGGAAAGGGCAATGGTTTTTGACCGCACGCACGAACACGCCACAGGGCGAAATGTTTGTAGGCAATTAGATATTGTATTCATTATTATTTTATCAGTTTAAGGAACAAAAGCGAAGATATTCTGTTTGCACGGTGAAGCAAATAAATATAATTTTCCAAGTAAAGCTGCCTGCATTGTATCATTGGGACAAGGACGGCGCGTCAGCCAAGTCCATCTACGGGATCAAATAGCTCAGTAGCTCCGTATAAGACGGGAGCTCCTTTAATATTAGTCAAAAAACACGCACCAGTTGGACTCTCGTTTTGAGACTGGGGAAGATTCGCTGCGTTTGGGACGTTGGAGAATCGCCGCCAGAGAAAGACGAGGAGCTGCTGTTGTCGTTGTGGAGGAAGAGGATTCCACTGTGTTTTGCTGCTGCATCGGGGAGCTGCCGTTCGTGGACGAGGAACACACCGGTGCTGACCCGAAGTTTGGCTGAGGAACAGTACTGGACCGCGAGTACTGGTCCGCGAGCGACAGCATGGTACCCAACGCAAGGAGGTATGTTTATAGCGCTATATAAACGCATGGCCATGTAAATTGTGCCAGCACATAACTTGAGGTTGAGCATAAATCCATGGTTGCTGAAGTGGAATAACACTTGACTTTTACACACTGACCTTTTTGTATTGACTTTGTTGCGCGACTCGCCAGCCATCTCGTTTTAACTCACTGACTATCTAATAACATGGAGACGCGCAAACCGCCGTCAAGCGTTTCCATGGAGACCGCAGTGCGCTCCGCTGCTAGTCGTTAAAATGACTGCCAAGGCTGTTGCAGAACATTGTGGCAAATTGGAAGCCAGCAGAAAACGTACATTTAACATGGCAGCCAAGATAAAAGATGCAATTCTTGGTTTCATGTTAAATAATGAGAGGGCAAAAGTAGAGAATGCTCTTACAGATTTGAGTCAGGTGTGTTATGAGGCGAAATGCATACATGACAATCTGTTGGGTTATACGTTACATGATGAAAAAGAAAAACAAGACATCTGGTTTAAAGCAAAAATGTTGTCAAACAATGAGTGTATGTCAAATGCAAAACTGTGGGTTTCAAATATTGAAGGTATAACGAATGTACATGATGAAATTGATGGTAAAACAACTGAAGGTGATTTGCATTATAATGATGATGGTATTGCTCCAAATGACAGTGTGTCAAACATTGTGAGCAAATATTCAAAAACAAGTAGCAGGTCATCTGCCAGGATTTTAGCTGAAGTCGATAGAGCTGCACTTCTCGCTTGTGCTGAATCTCTAAAAGAAAAACATGCTTTGGAGGAGCAGGAACTACAGTTGAAGAGAAAAAAGGAACAACTGGAGGTGGACACTGAATTGGCTGCAACCACTGCAAGGTTGGCTGTGTTGCACTCCTCTGAAAGTAAACATTCATCGCGTGCACCTTCAAATGGAATGAATTCCTATTTTGAAACGGAACACCACAAGGTCTTAAATCCTGTTGCAAGAGAATATCAACCTGGGACATTAACACAACGAAGTAAATTGACACAATTGTCAATACCACCAAACAAGCCTGTGGATATGAGACCAAAGGAACGTGGGCAATGGCATAGCACTGCTACTAACCGCCAATATAACCACAACCACAAGGAACAGGAAAGCAGAATGGGAACAACTGATAATGTTCAAATCAATTCAAACCAACCTGCAAACATGCTTACCATCATGGAGAGGCAAAATGAAATAACTGCTGCTCTGGTGCAGCAACAGCATTCCAGGTCTCTGCCACCATGAAATATCCCAACCTTTGAAGGTGACCCTCTCCAATATAGAACATTCATCAAAGCATTTGAACAAGGAGTGGAGGAAAAGGCAACAGAAGCTGATGCTTTGTATTATCTGGAGCAGTTCACAAGAGGACAGCCACAAGAATTGGTGCGTAGCTGCCAGCATATGGCTCCTGGGCGTGGTTACGCAGTGGCAAAGGGTCTTCTTAAAGAACACTTTGGAAATCAGTACAAAATAGGAAATGCCTACATGCAAAAGGCCTTGGCATGGCAAACAATATAATCGGAGGATGTCAAGGCACTTCAAGCCTACTCCTTATTCTTGCGTGGCTGCTGCAATGCAATGGAGGAGCTTCAGTACATGCAGGAGTTGGACATGCCTGTCAACATGAGGGCCATAATATCAAAATTGCCATTCAAGATGAGGGAGCAATGGAGGAGTACGGCTCATGGCATCATGGAAAATACCCAGGAAAGAGCTCACTTCGAGGATATGATCAAGTTTGTGGAGCGACGCGTCAGTATTCTTTCTGACCCTCTGTTTGGTGACATACAGAATCCAAATTCTGGTGTGGTTGGCACAACATCTCTCACCAGGTTTGAATCATATCCCAACAGAGTGAAAAGAAACATTGTCGCCACCACGGTAACATCTATGGATATATCTGAGAGAGCCAAGGAGCTGACATCACCAACACCAGGTACAGTGAATGCTAGGAGAGCTGGATGCCTTTGCTGTGCTCGCAGTCACTCGTTGGAGGAGTGCAAACAACTGCAGGAGAAGAGGCACAAGGAGAAAATGTACTTTCTGAGGGAAAAGGGAGTTTGCTTTGCATGCTTATGTGTTGGTCACATAAGCAGAGATTGCGAAAGGCGCTTGATATGCAAAGTTTGTGGTCAAACTCACCCCACCCTGCTTCACATCAAAAGGCAACCATCTTCACCAGAACAGTTAAAGGAACCATCCAATAATCAACCAACTTCACTGCAAACATGTGGACATACAGGGGCCGATAAGGACCGGTGTGTGTTATCCATTCTCCCTGTAAATGTGAAAGCAGAAAACGGAAACATTGTACAAACCTACGCCTTCTTAGACCCTGGTAGCTCAGCCACATTCTGCTCTGAACATCTAATGCAGAGGCTCAATATCACAGGCAGAAGAACCACCTTCCTGCTGAGCACCATGGGGCAAGAGACAGTTGTTCCAGCTTACTCCTTGACTGGGTTGGAGGTAGCTGATTTGGACGGCAATGACTTTCATGTTCTTCCGGAAGTTCTCACACAGAAGAAAATGCCAGTCACGGCTGAGAACATGGTGACACCTGAAGAACTGTCGAAATGGTCATATTTGTCCAACGTACACATCCCACGCCTAAAAGAAAATGTCGACCTGTTGATTGGAACCAACACTCCCAAGATATTGGAACCTTGGGAGGTCATCAACAGTCACGGGAATGGCCCGTATGCTATAAGGACAGTGCTGGGATGGGTCGTTAATGGTCCACTGAATGGAAACAGTGGTGTTGTGGAGTCAGAGTTTCCCTCTGCTACAGTGAACAGGATCTCGGTGTGCAGACGGGAAGAAATGCTGGCCAATCACGACAAACACGACTTCAAAGAAGTAGCTGTGAAGGAGAAGGAAGTGTCCAGAGAAGACCTAAGCCATCTGGAACTATTTGAAAGTTCAGCAGTGCTTCAGGAGGAGAGGTACTGCTTGAAATGACCTTTTAACAACAAGGAGGTCTGTCTGCCCAACAATGTGGGAGTGACTAGGCTGGATACAGCGTTTGAAGATGGACTCTTGAGAGTTGTAGGAAGATTGAGCAGAGGATCAACACCAGAGGAAGCTAAACCTCCACTCATTCTCTCCAAGGACCAGCATGTTTCAATGCTCATTCTCAAGCATGTACACCAGAATCGGAGACATGGTGGAAGGACTCACACAATGTCCAAAGTGAGGAAGAAATGTTGGATCACCAACGCCCATGCAGCTGAGAAGATCATCGCTGAATGCAGCTTTTGCAAACACTACAGTGACAGTGCAGTGGAGCAAAAGATGGCAGATCTTCCAGCAGACAGAATCCTTCCTGACCTACCAGCTTTTACTACCAACACAGGGGTAGATGAAGGAAGAGGAAACGGGAAAGGAGGAGGAACAGGAAGCCGAATAACCAGGAAAGGAGGAGGAGCCAGGAGTGCTAACTCGCTTCAGAGAGGAACCGGTGGAATTCATGGGTGACATTCAAGCCATGTTCCACCAGGTGAAGGTCGCTGAGGAAGGCAGTGATTTTCTGTGCTTTCTCTGGGACAAGAGTAAAATGAGTTTGGCAGCTGGAGATATTGTAGTCGTCATGGACTCTTCAGCTCCTCGTGGGTCCTGGCCACTTGGCAGGGTTCTGGAGGTCTTTCCAGACAAACAAGGTCTGGTGCGTTCTGGGAAATTGCAGACTAAAAGTAGCACCATTGTAAGGCCGGTGACAACTGTGTTTGGTTCATGGAATGTAGATGCACTTAATCCATAACATGTTTTGGCTCTTATTTGTTTTGTTTATTTATTTTTGAATTGTTATGTCTGCCTGCCTTAACAATTAGGGGCCGGTGTGTAACGGCCAAAATGCATTTAATGTGCAGTGGATTTATGTGACCAGGGGGTGGCGCTTCTTTTATTTAAGCGTCAGGTACACCTGTATGAGGAGGAGTTTTGACCCGGAAAGGGCAATGGTTTTTGACCGCACGCACGAACACGCCACAGGGCGAAATGTTTGTAGGCAATTAGATATTGTATTCATCATTATTTAATCAGTTTAAGGAACAAAAGCGAAGATATTCTGTTTGCATGGTGAAGCAAATAAATATCATTTTCCAAGTAAAGCTGCCTGCATTGTATCATTGGGACAAGGACTGTTTGGTATTAGATCAGACAAATAGAACGGTGCATCAGCCAAGTCCATCTACGGGATCAAATTGCTCAGTAGCTCCGTATAAGACGGGAGCTCCTTTAATATGAGGTAAGGAATCTATTTTACAAGTCTTGGGATAATCAGAGTTGTATTCGCTGAGATCTCAGCGTTCACCCTGTGTGTGTGTGTGGGCGATCGCTTTGAGGAAATCAGAGAATCGATTTGAGGAAATCAGAGAATCGATTTTTCAGACATATACTATCGATAATCTAGCGTTTATTTGAAAACTATTCATAAATAGGCCGAAAAATGACAATGTTTTTGTGTATTCTAGAATATTCCAGAAAAGCGAGATTATCATGGAATATTTATACTTTCATTGAAAACGAGGGCTTTTCAAAATGCTATAAAACGAAAATGAACCGATAAAAAAACAATCCGCTTCGACACTGTTTACTGGAAAACGAGTCATTGATAAGCGACGGGCAGATTAGACACATAGCCATAATTTAAAACATAGATTAGGTGTTATTAACGCTAACATTGAAGTGGATGGTGGGCATTCAAGCCGTAAATCAAGATTAAGCTTGGGCTCTCAAAGTGTTAAGTCACTGACTGACCCAAGGGGGGGAACTACATCACACATGTTTGCTTGTTAACACATTCAGAGCCACGCCCCTTTGACCATAATAGGGCTACCGTGCCAATAAGGAAGTCAATGGGAGGTCGGGGAAATTTGCGAAGGCTTAAACTATATCTTAAATTATGGCTATGGGTCTAAAACACCCGTCGCTTATCAATGACTTGCTTGCAGTCAACATGTACGAAACGGATTGTGTTTTCATTGGTACATTTACGAGTATAGTTTTGGAGAGTTCTAGTAATTCCAGAGAAATTCCGCGATAATAGCTCTTTAGTGGAATACACAAAACACGTTGTCATTTTTCGGCTGATTTATGAATCGTTTTCAAATAAATGCTAGATTATCGATAGTATATCTGTACTTATGCACGCTAGAGAAGCGGGCTGAAAAATAGATTATCCATGCCATGCTTAGCGCTAACGTTACGCACACACACACGCACGTTGTGATCGCTGTGAAAAAACCTCAGATTAACCCAAAACTGGTAACATCATTACCTCACAGATGTTTTGCAAAAAGATTAATCCAATTCCTGATCGCCATTCCAAATATTGATCGCGTTTATTGATCCAACGTTATAGTCCAAAACACATAATCGAAAGCTGCTCCCAGCCTCCCAAGTGAATGTGGTAACAGATACTGCTTGCCAGAGAAGGGAAAACCCCGGACCGGACTTTTTTTCTGATGCACATGCCCACCCAATCCAATCCAATGATGTGCAATACGATCCGGGAGACGATAGGCGGCGGTATTTGCTCTTTTTGAGCTCAGACCCATTCCCAATGATAACATCAGGCTGGATGGATGAAAAATTTATGGATATTGCTAATAAAAGAAATGTTTCTTTTCGTTTTTTCTCTGGTCTTGGCACTCAACGCATGGCGAGTTAAGCCGACTAATTTCGTCGTTGGCACTCAATGTGTTAATGACTGAATCACTCTTTACCCGTGCCAATCAACAGGTGCAGATGACGGATGTCAAAGTGAAGCTGGAAAGAGTTGTCAAGGAGAATGAAAGGTAGGAGGAACGTGTGGACACAGTGAGCACCGAACAGGAGACATAACTAAGGTCGGGGGTCAAGGACTACAGCCCCCTCAGCATCGACGGGGCACCAGTTGAGAGAGTGAACAGTTTCAAGTACCTCGGAGCCCACATATCCGAGGACTTGACATGGACCACACACATTGACAGTGTTGTGAAGAAGGCACGACAACGCCTCTACTTCCTCAGGCGCCTAAGGAAGTTCCAAGTCAGTCAGAAGATCCTTAGGAACTTCTACTCATGTACAATAGAGAGCATCCTGACCGGCAACATCACCTCCTGGTTTGGGAATAGCACTGCACAAGACCGTAGCAGACTACAAAGAGTGACACGTTCAGCCGAACGCACAATTAGAGGGGGGCTTCCCACCCTCCAGAACATTTACAACAAGCGGTGCAAGGGGAAGGCTAAGAGAATTATTAAGGACTCGAGCCACCCGAACAACTGCCTCTTTGAACTGCTGCCGTCAGGCAAGCGATACCGGAGTCTTATGGCGAGCACAGAAAGACTCAGAAGGAGCTTCTATCCCCAGGCCATCAGGCTGCTAAACGAACAATAATCGCTAAACGAACAATAATCACTATGCAACAACCATCAAATGCACACAGCACACACACCCACACACACACACTCACTCAAACAAACAACACACTGCAGCACCCACTCTCCACACTTTAGATCACACAAACACACTTACACTTTATATTTATTGATAAAGGATTTGCACTACAACTCGTACACCTACTGTGAATTGTACCTAAACTGCACCTCGTCCATTTATGCCTTGCACTATATAGTATTGTATATTAGTACACTGCACAGTATTGTATATTGTATGGTAACTACGTCTACGAACATTGTACATATGTCTAAACTGAACACTGTGACCTCTTTTTTTTTTTCTTCTAATTTTTACTATGTTTTTATTTCATACTTATCTTGTCATGCACAGTCTCTGGAGCGCAACAGTAAGAAGCATTTTGTACAAAAGTATTCTGTACTTCTGTATGACAACTATTAAAGAAACTTGAAACTTGAAACTTGAACTTAAACATCTGTCTAAATAACCACAGACCATAGAGATGCCTTCATTAGCTTCCTACCTCATGTCACTAATAAAGACTGACATAATCTGCATGGGTTGTTGTTGCTGTGCCTCTACACAAATTATCTGTGGGTGCCCAGTCATTCATTATGTATCCAGTCCTGCTGTTGTAGAAGTCCAACCCAGATACATGTCACCGTACGCCAGTCATTATGTCACATGTAACGCTATGCTGCGTCTGTCTGTGTTTTATTCGTGGAAGCTTCTAAGCTGCATGCCATCATGTTTAAACAAGAGGGCGCGTGTATACATGCGTGTGCTCATGGACTGTAATCCCTCTCTCCCTCCCTCCCATCTTTCTTTCCCCTTCTCATCCTCCCTTTATCTTGCTTCCCTCCCTCCCTCTCTCGCTCCCCTTTTCTTCCTCCATCCCCCCTCTTTCCCTCCCCTTCTCCCCTTCCCTCATCCCTCCCATCTCTCCCCTTTCCTCCCTTTCTTTCCCCTTCTCTCCCTCCATTCCTCTCTCCCCTCTCTTTCCTTCCCCATATCTACCTCCCCCCTTCTCCTCCCTCCCCTCTCCCCCTCTCCTCTCCCCCTCCTCGCTCGCTCCCCTTCCTCCCCTCTCCCCCTCTCCTCGCTCCCTTCCCTCCCCTCTCCCCCTCTTCTCGCTCCCTCCCCTTCCCCCCCCTCTCCCCCTCTCCTCGCTCCCTGCCCTCCCCTCTCCTCGCTCCCTGCCCTTCCCTCCCCTCTCCCCCTCTCCTCGCTCCCTGCCCTTCCCTCCCATCTCCCCCTCTCCTCGCTCCCTGCCCTTCCCTCTCCTCTCCTCGCTCCCTGCCCTTCCCTCCCCTCTCCCCCTCTCCTCGCCCCCTGCCCAGGCTACATGCAGAGCTGAAGGAGTCAGTGGAGAGGCAGCTGGAGGCGCTGCCAGTAGCTAGTGGAGGGGAGGGAAACATGCTGGATGAGGAGGGAGTCATCCGGAACCTTCAGGAACAGATCCAGCTCTCTGGACAGGTGGAGACCTCATACACACACACAGCCCAGTATATTTTGTCACTCTCTAGAAACGTGTAGGCCTACAGGATGTATACTACATGACTATATGCTATGTTTTCTTCGCACAATATTTGTACGCTTGCGTATCTAGGAGCGAGAGCAGGCCATGGAGATGTGGCAGACAGCATCCCAGGAGTTGGGCCAGCTCCAGCAGCATTACCAGAGAGCAGTCTCTGACGGACGGCTTCATGTTGCCCAGCGACAGCAGTTTCAGGTACCACCTCCCACACAAGTCACACAGATGTCCACCCTCTGGCACGTAGGGGCCTCTTATTGACCACTAGATGGAGCCAGTGTCCTATAAATGAATATGACTGGGCAGTGGTAACAAGCAGTTATTGGTATTAAATGAAATCATTGGGTAATAGTTACGAGCAGTTATTTGTATTAATCTATATGATTGGGTAGTAGCTACAAGCAGTTATGTTTTATTAATCCATTATGATTGGGTAGTACCGGTAAGGCTGGCTTTAATCTTTTTAATTTAAAATTTTTTGTATCTTCCTATGAATAATCTATTCATAAAACCTGACATTGATCGGGGTTCCCAAACTACGGCCCGCCTCCACATTTGGCCCGGCCCCCTAGAGCACTGGAGCTCTAAATAATGTGTTTTTCTTTTTTTTTTTATTATTACGATGACAACATCCCCATTGTCTGTGCTGAATGTTTGTTAGTGTTTGATATTTTTTGTTGGTTTTTAGTACTTTTAAACATCCATTTTTAGTAAGTAGTAGTTTTCATTTGATCCTATAATTTTCTCATTCACCGATTTGTGGACATTTTTTTTTAGTGTCCTGAAAGGCACCTTATAAATAAAATGCATTGTTATTATTATCATCCAGGAGGGAAAAGACACTTTGGATAGTAGGGACTGCATCTCTGCCTGTCCTGGCCAGGAAACACTTTGCAACTGTGATCTCCTCTGGCAGTAGTTGGATACATTTGGCCCGGCCCCCCTGAACAATACCAGAGACACATTATGATTTTTTTTCAGTCTGGCCACGTGAATCCTAGACTCGCCAATGTCAAATAGAACGGAATAATGGTGAAAAGGTTAGGTAAGAGAACAAATGTATTCAGAATGCAGGGTATTTAACCTGCAGTGGTCAAACGATTATTTTTTTGTTCAATGCAAAGAAAAGGCTGTTTGTCTCATCTGTCAAGAGGCGGTGGCGGTATTCAAAGAATACAATCTGCGCCGACACTATGAATCCCGTCACAAAGACAAGTATGATAGCTTGCAAGGCCAAATGCGGGCAGACAAACTCTCAAAGCTAAAAAGTGGAATGTTAGCTCAGCAGAATACATTTGTACGCCAAGCTCAGCTGAACCAGTCATCCGTACAAGCCTACTGGAACCTACAAAAGGATTATAAGAACTTTGAGAGACTGCTCATATGAGTCATTTAAGTAAGAGATTCTGCTCTGACAACTAAGCTGAACTTTTACCTGTTAAGATTGTGCACGGCACAACAGAAAGTTAATGTTCAATGGACTTTTTTTCTGTGAAGAACCCAGAGAGGGTTATTTGGTTATTATTTATTTCATTAATAGTGTTATTATTTATGTCCTGACTTTTTTTTTGTGGCTTTCTGGAAAACAATAAATGTTTACGTTTAGGCACCCCTGCGATCGTCACACTTTTTCTGTTACAAACTGACCCCGGCCCCCATCAGAGAAGGGAAAAGTTATGTGGCCCTCACAGGAAAAAGTTTGGGGACCCCTGATTTAATATATGCCTTTTCTTGTGGATGCGTGAAGCTAGTCAACCTCAGTGGAATCAAACCAAAACAGACGGCGGCAGCTGCTCCACTGAAGGCACCTCCTCCAAGACTAAAGGCAGCTGCTCCACTGAAGGCACCTCCTCCTAGACTAAAGGCAGCTGCTCCACTGAAGGCACCTCCTCCAAGACTAAAGGCAGCTGCTCCACTGAAGGCACCTCCTCCAAGACTAAAGGCAGCTGCTCCACTGAAGGCACCTCCTCCCAGACTAAAGGCAGCTGCTCTACTGAAGGCACCTCCTCCAAGACTAAAGGCAGCTGCTCCACTGAAGGCACCTCCTCCAAGACTAAAGGCAGCTGCTCCACTGAAGGCACCTTCTCCAAGACTAAAGGCAGCTGCTCCACTGAAGGCACCTTCTCCAAGACTAAAGGCAGCTGCTCCACTGAAGGCACCTTCTCCAAGACTAAAGGCAGCTGCTCCACTGAAGGCACCTTCTCCAAGACTAAAGGCAGCTGCTCCACTGAAGGCACCTCCTCCAAGACTAAAGGCAGCTCCTCCAAGACTAAAGGCAGCTGCTCCACTGAAGGCACCTTCTTCAAGACTAAAGGCAGCTGCTCCACTGAAGGCACCTCCTCCAAGACTAAAGGCAACTCCTCCACTGAAGGCACCTCCTCCAAGACTAAAGGCAGCTGCTCCACTGAAGGCACCTCCTCCAAGACTAAAGGCAGCTGCTCCACTGAAGGCACCTCCTCCAAGACTAAAGGCAGATGTCTGGTTGCGTTTCGGATTTAAAAACTATGAAGACAACCAACTGGAGAAGATATTTGCTTTGAAGTTACCATCCACTTCTCCTTGTGCCACAAAGTAACTTAAGTCTGTCGCAACTTTCATTTGCAAGGATGTACGCCCCCGTACAGCGCTGCTGAACATTATGGCTTCCGAAGCCTCTATACTAGAACCACACTGCCGACATGCAAACATTTGAGTGAGGTGGCGAATCCCAACCCTGTATGTAGGGATGCTCCGATATTGGTATCGGTATCGGCCGCCGATATCAGTAAAATAGCTGGATTGGGTCGGATTATTATTATTATTATTATTTTTAATTTTTTTTTATAAATAAAATAAGATAACCATTCAGTACATTTATATCTATGTGTTAATTTCTTACATTTAGTTTCACTAAGTTAGGAAAGTAATGTTTTAAGTCAAGCCTGATGTTGCCTTGCACAAAAGAATGATCCCTGTCTCTTCCACACAGTGACAGTGAGGCATACAGTTTATTAATTGAATGAATGAAGTTTATTTTCTGTCTTTGTTTACAACAAATCAAAAACACACTTGTGATCCTTTACAATTCTTAAAAACAAAATATATTTTAATATATGAAAAAATAAAAAAAAACGTGGATACATTTTTTATTTTTTTAACTTTTTTGGAGAAAGAAAATTGGACAATGGGTATCGGATCGGTATCGGCCGATACCCAAACCCAGGAATCGGTATCGGGACTGAAAAAGTCGGATCGGTGCATCCCTACCTGTATGCAGATGATGTGAAACGCAACGTTGCAACTTCACCAGATGGGTAATCGAGCTGAACTGCTGTCTGAGGTGATACCAAGAGTGGGAGTTTACAAAGTCCTAATGGGCAATGCTGCGAATATGGTCCGTGCTGCGGAATTGACACAGCGCTGTTCCAACTCTATCCGTCATTGTGCCTCTGAACGCACACAGCTGCTGGAGGAGATGAGCAGCGTCCCCCACGACTCCACAGTGATTAAGGACCTCAACGACTTGAATTCAAGGCATGCTTACTATAATGTGTGTATGTTGTGTGTGTGATAGCCTTGAGTTATAATGGGCAGAAACAAATACATTGATCTTTGTTTATAAAATACAAGACAATCCAATGGGTTTCTAGCAACGGCTAATATCTAACCCCTGTTCCTTATGCAATTTACAGCATTCGTTTTCTGATAATCGCTTTCATATCCAAACATAATTGGAATTTTAACCGAACGGGGACCTTGTGAATGTGAAAATCAGTGGCAATACCAGCCCTAGTGACCAGGAGTTATTTCTGTTAATTGTCCATTCTTTCCCATCACAGGATCAGCTAATTCAGTTGCAGCAGCATGCTCAGAAACACCAAGTGGCCAATCAGAAACTGGAATCAGTAAGTGACGGCCAATTAAAAGCTCCTTAAATGATTGCCCCCTGATTAATTATGCGATCTATGTGTTACTTGCTCCGAAAATTAATCCTCCTCTAATAATTCAATTGGATCTCCATGATCCACAGTTTCTAAATCAGTCTGCTAACCTGGGCCCTGTTTCATGTACGTGGTTCAACTAAGTCGATCAAGATGTCCATTATCCAGCTTCAGTTAACCCGATGTTCGAAGCCGGGATTTTCCTGTTTCACAAAGGTGGATTCAGTCTCGTTAACTCAAGCCAGACTTGCGAGTCAGGCTAAATGCGCGCGGCCGTTTTAGGTGAAAAGCCAGCACGTATCGATGGCAGAGACCCTGATTCTCAACGGCATTGATTGATTAATTGATTTAAGACTTTATTGACAGATTGCAATACGGCTCAATCGCCTCGCCGACAAGTTAAATGCGTTATCTATAGGCTAATTCTAAGTCCCTCATTACCTCAATCAATCAGATTATATTTCTTTAAACTTGCCTGCTGGATTGAATAATCAAATGAGATCTTGCTAGCGACAATAATAAGTTAACTGTTATACAGAATTACGATACGGCCCTCTTGCCCATTGATTGATGTATAGTCAATCTTTAACTTATCTCCAATGTGGTCTAACGGGTTGTTCTTTTGACTTTCACACACGTTGAGAGCTATATAAAGAATGACATCCTCAATGCATGTAGATTTATAATATTTTAACTTAAAACCAGGCTACTTTGGCGTATAATCATTAATATTATATTCAAAAAAATCATATTGGAAACACCGGGATTTGAACCCAGGTCGCAAGGTTGGCAGGCTTGAGCACTACCGCTGGGCCACTGTGCCAGATGCGATAAATTCATTGTTTATACATTAATGAACGAGAGACCCGTGTTTAGAATATTCCTTATTTTGAATGAAGTTTTATTTCTTTATCCTCATTCATTCATGTGACGTCAACGGCTCATTCAATTTCTCAAATCCGTCAAACAGCGCATCTCATCAGACATCTTAATCCGAGTTACAATTAAAATAACCACATTTTTGTGTACATCGCACGAGCGAGCGCCACCGTCGCCACGGTATATATAACGTGCATTATTTAGGACAAAGTGAATTTAATATCAGCATTTTGGGTCTATTTTACATTTCAAAAGCCCCCTCTGGAAGAATGGAGCACAAAAACGTAATTCAGAATGGTATAATGCAGATCGTAGACTGTGGGAATAGTTTCAGGAAACAAGCTGTCACTTCTTTGCGGGGGCGTGGCTCTGCGTGATCGGGCTAACTTGAACTTGAACTCTGCTTTCGAGCAGGCTCAAACTTTTGGATCTGTTGGCATGGTGATCTGGAAAATCCACGTACATGAAACCGGAAAGTCCGGCTAACCCAGTTATCCAGCTAAAGTTATCCGGCTAACTCAGTTATCCAGGTACATGGAACGGGGCCCAGGGCTGTCCTGTATAATGATCTGCTGGCACACAGGTTAATCCTTTAGTTAACTTAGCTTCTCCGCTAGTCTCTCTCTTGCACTAGGAGGAAGGAGGGGGGGGGGGGGGCACGTTTACCTGCCTCTCTCTCGCTTTCTCTATTTCTCTCTCTCTCTCACACACACACACACACACACACACACACACACACTAGCTGGCACAGTCATCTTGGAGATGAAAGCTTAGAGTGGTACACACCCACAGAATCGGCTTATTTACAGGACCATACCGTGTGTGAGGACGGAGTAATACTATATCCTTTTGATGAATATTTAATGAGGGGGGAAACCTTGGGCCCCCCCCTCTCTCTCTCTCTCTCTCTCTCTCTCTCTCTCTCTCTCTCTCTCTGACTTTTCACTCTGGCAACCCATTTCTCTGTGTGTGAGTGAGACAGAATCTCCTAATGATTAGTTGGAAAGGACAAGAGGAAAGTTTGGTGTGTGTGATAAAGGTTGAACAATGCCTCACCGCCAGACCTCGTGTATCTCATGTCACACACAGACTATCTATCTGTATGTCATGTATGTCATATATGTCCTGATGAATTGAAAATGGGGGACCCTGATGTAAACAAGACGAAAGTCTTTCTCTGGTCTGCATCCCCTTAACAATTGTGTGTATTGAGCTGTACTGTATTGTACCCATTCTGCAATCTGTTAATAAAGTTTTCAATCAATCAATCAATCAGACCAATCAACAGTTCCTGAAGACTGTGACGGGGCAGAGCACTGAGATGGAGGAGCTACGCAGTCAGCTCAGGTAACTAGCTTCCCTGGAGATCCAAAATGGCTCCCTGCATGTGAGCGGATCAGAGCGTGAGCGGCGCGGGGCGCGGAGCGGCCGGTTTTGACGTGAGCGAGGAGTGGGTTTTAAAATGAGTCGGCGCGACGTCCGGAGCGAGAGTTCTCCTCCGCTCCAATCCACTCGAGGCCGCTCACAGTGGTTTAACACTGATGTAATAATATACATGCAGTACAATGCCAAAGCAACAGATGGCGATGTACAAACATGAAGGCCATTTTCAACCAATGAGAAGGGTGAACCTGTGATATCATGTTCAGGCTTCACTCCTCCTCCTTCACTCACTCCTGTTAGAAAAAGTATCGACGCCATTGTTGTTGACGTTAGCTTACATGCTAACGTTAATGGCAGCGACCATAGCATTGTGGCTCGGCTAGCCTATCATCGCTTAGTAGAGCTAGTGAATGGATAAACAACGTTATTTAACATTGCAGAATGGGTACAATTACAATGCGGCTCAATACAAACAATTGTTAAGGGGCCCAGGGGGTGTAGACTGTTGTAGTTTGAGCTAATTTACACCATGCTCCAAAAAAAAAAAAAAAAAACTGCCGAGCGATCTGGCGCGGGGAGCGCTCGATTCAAGGTGAGCGGGGAGCGAGCGGAGAGCGACTTGGGGGCGGGGTCAACATGAGCGATTAGCGGAGCGGACCAAGCTTTAAAGAGCGAAGAGCGGATTTCTCGGCCGCGCCGATCCGCTCACGTGGCCATTCCTCTATTGAGCTAATGCATCGGGAATACTCATAGATTCACAGGTGGGCTATAAGAAAGTCTATTGTATGTTGGGGGCCAGAGCATAGTGACTGTGTGTGTAAACTGCATATTTCTTAGTCCAACATTTTCTTAAGGTGGTTCTGTGGTCCATAGGTTATAAACAAGGCTACTTAAATTGCAGTCTGTTACAGATATATCAAATGTATGCCACTCCAAGATCAAAAAGGAAAAAAAGAGGAAGTGAAAATCACATATTTTTACAAAACCATGTGGTTTTGACCATAAACTGCCTTGAATTAGCATAAACCTCCTATGATTCCAATGAGCCCAATTACATTTTCCAGTGGAGAAGTTCCCTCTCAAAATGTCTCATTGACATTCAAAGCTTTGCACAAATTTTCCGAGCTGTGAATATTGCCATATTTGGGAATATCGCACACATTTGGTCTACTTTTTAAACGTTAAAGCCCTTTGCTGGAACCTTATTATCATAACTTCCCTTATATTGTTGCAAACACACAATCCTTTAGACATCTGGACTAACCATTTGGCATAATTGCTAGTCACCCTCTTAGCTTTCCTGGTGCAGGCAGGCTAGTTTGTTGAATAGTCATCCTGTTCTCATTCCTGGTGCAGGCAGGCCAAGACTGAACTAAGGACGGCCACAGCCAGAGTGGAGATGACCAAGCTGATGCAGAATCTTCAGGACCAAATGCACAGACGGGTGGGCAGAAAAATTACTACTGTATCAATGACTACAAGAAATCAGACTTCAAGAAAGAATGATCTGAACACAACAGCCTGGCATGTTCCTTTCCCCCCATCTAAAGACCATTGTTCGTTTGTGTGTTTGTCTGTCTCTGTCTGTCTGTCTCTCTGTCTCTGTCTCTCTGTCTCCCAGGAGGAAGACACAGTGGAGGCCCAGGGCAGAGAGGAGGCCTCAGACAGGAGACTCCAGCAGCTCCAGTCAGCCTTGAGTCAGCTGGAGGCCAGGTGATGTGTGGAAACCAAGCCCCAGTTTAGATCCTCGCTTCACCATGGTTGCAATCGACAAAACAACACAGTACAAACACCACACCACACCACAAGACATTGGCCCAAAACAGCCCAATTCATAGACAAAAGGAAAACAACATCAACACAGACAGAGCTTCAGGTACCTAACCAGTACCATGGTTTTAAATTGAAAAGCTAATAATTAATCAGAGCAATGGCATGTGGAATGAAAGACTTAGCCACTCCGAAAGGCAGTTTGAAAAAAAGGTTGTAGTCTGTAGCTTAGTGCACCCTCTCTGACCACAACCTATCCTCTGAGCCTCTTCCCTCTCTGACCACAACCTGTCCTCTTGAGTCCCTACCCTCTCTGAGCACAACCTGCCCTCTGAGCCTCTTCCCTCTCACGGCCCTCGGCTCATTGTACGTCACGTTAGTATCATCATACAGGAAGCTTCTGAATGTGAACTTACTGTATTGGAAAAGTGATCAGTTGTTGTAAGAGAACATTGGCTTAACCTGTTCTAGCAGGTGATAAATCAATTGTGGATGTTTTTTAAGCACTCAAATGTACTGAATTGTATACAACTAGGTTGATTACTTGTTTGTTGATCTCAAGGGGCTTTAGTAATATTTCCATAATAGGCTACTCACTGCTATAACTTTATATTGACAATTTGACATGCCTTCTGTTAAAAGAAAACGCCAACAAGACAAAACAGGATTTCCTTCATTTCACTGGTTATAAATGTTTATTTGCTCTGCCAACTGAGAGTGAACTGTCAAGAGGTCCCCTACAACAGCAGTGCAGCTGGAAGGGCTATGCTGAGTTCAGGATGAACTTGAAATGGTAGATACGGGTGCATTTTTTTTTGTTTTGTTGTGTGACTTGTACAGTACTTTGTTCAACTTGACAGTGCTGTAAAGTTTAAACCTTTTTAAATCTTAGACAAACGAAACACTGAAATATTTTGTGAAATATATTGTAAGCCGTCATTTGAGGCTTTATAAAAGCAGCACAATGAACACAAATCTGTCAGTGCCGAGTCCAACCTAATCTTAAATAGCAAACAGCATTGCTTGTTGTAATTAACAAAGAGATGCAGAGTTGATTTTGCACACTAAAAAAATTAAACTTTTTTAATTTAATTTTTTTTATATTCAAATTTTATTTTCATATTCGAATCCCATGCCCATCGAACGAAGCTTCAAAGTATTTAAGACAGCCCTAAAACTGTATTTGTATAGCACCTTTCATACAAGAATTGAAGCTCAAAGTTCTCCACAGCAGAAGAAAATACACAAAATGAGCACATAAAGTGCAGACATATAAAATTACAGTTTTTCACATTATGATCTAACATCCCAATAGGTTACCTTGTTTATGGTTTGATTATATGGCAGTTTTAAAATAGACAATACAAAGAGTAAAATAGAATAGACAGTCAAATGTGCAATAGTGCAATAAAATAGTTTTGAATGACTGTTTTAACAGTTTAAAACCATCTTTACCTTCCCTGTTTGATAGTCACAGTTTATAACCTGACAGAGTTATGACTGAATTGTAGCCAAAACTCTCAAGAAATAAATGTATGGCCTTAATACCTTAACGCAAATATGAGGGCAGACCTTCCACTCTACTGGTGAAAGTTGCTTACTCGTGAGTAGTACGTTCGTTGATAAAGAAAAATACTGTCCACAGCCGCTCCAGTGTAAAACAAAGATATCCAAATGGTTTATTTCTCTTCCACAGCGAAGTCTTTCTTTACAGAAGTGGTCCTAAAGCTATTTTCCTAAATATTCACGTCACTACTACAAGGTAAGAAAACTATTTTCCCAGTCTCCAAAATCACAGCCGACTCAACACATGAAAATTCCTCCACACTGGAAAGCCGTAAATCAACTTGCCGGACATATGGACATATATCTTAATCAAATTAACCTTCCTAAACTATCAGAGGATGACGCTAAACAGTTAGAAACACCCATCACACTAGATGAACTTAGGGAGGCCATATCTGAAATGCAAAGTGGTAGGGCTCCTGGAAGAGACGGTATCCCACCAGAAATGTACCTCTCATGTTGGGATGTAATTGGACCCCTATTACTTAATATGATTCTATATTCAATCAAGGAGGGGAACTTCCATAAGAACGACAATATTGCACTCATAACAGTCCTCCTTAAAAAAGACAGACCCCACCGATTGCGGTAGTTATAGACCCGTAAGCCTCCTCGGAACCGATATCAAGCTGTACTCCAAGGTATTAGCCATCAGACTTCAAAAGCATATGACGTCTTTAGTTCATCCTGACCAGACTGGCTTCATAAGAGGCCGCTTGATCACGGATAATATAAGACGGTTACTACATGTGCTAGATGCCAGCAAGGATGACCACACCTAAGGCGATGCTGTCCCTGGATGCGATGAAAGCCTTTGATAGGTTGGAATGGTCTTATCTATGGGCAGTATTAGAAAGGATGGGGTTAGGAAAAGGATTCATTGATATGATTAAAGTATTATACAAAGACCCATCGGCCATGATTACAACAGGTATAATCACCTCCGAAATCTTTACGGTATCGCGCTCTTCCAGACAGGGTTGCCCTCTTAGTCCCGGACTATTCGCTTTATCATTAGAGCTTTTAGCACAATATATAAGACAATCCCAATCCATAGAACCAATCGCAATTAAGGGCACACAACATCATATTAGTTTATATGCGGACGACGTAATATTGTTCATGCAAAACCCTAACACCTCAATGCCTCATCTTCTCAAGTTGATTGATGACTTTGGCAATCTATCGGGATTTAGGATAAATTGGCCAAAGTCGGCTTTCCTTCCACTTAATGCCCCTGCAAAGAATATACTCCTTCCAGAAGAAATACCAATGGTTTAACACTTCAGATGTTTAGGAATTGAGGTATTCCCTACTATAAGCCAAACGGTGAAATACAATTACACAAAAATCCAAGATAAGATCAAATATGACTGACAGGAGGTCCAAACTTAAAAACTCAGTACAGGCACGAGTATCAATAGTTAAGATGGATGTTTTACCTAGAATCAACTTCATTAGCTCAATGTTACAGTAACCCCCTCCTGATGGTTACTGGAAAAAATTACACTCCACCGCATATACATTTATTTGGAATAACAAACCTCCACGAATAAAAAGATCCACCGCACAGAGAAACAAAGCCGACGGAGATTTGGCATTTCCAGACTTTTACCACTATTTTAAAGCGTACTCTTTAAGACCACTGACAACCTGGTTTGACTCCCAAGCATCTGTATCCTGGAGAAACTTAGAAGAAAATATAGTAGCACCACATAGACTGCAGGACATAGTATACACCATATTATCAATTAAGCAATGCAAATTGAAATTTGGCCCCCTTATTACACATGTGATCCGGATATGGCGTGAAACACAAAAGAAAAATATTCTAACCAACATAAATGGCATAGCCATACTCCCCTATTCAATAACAATGCACTCCTTATTGGAAAACAACCTATAAGATACCCCAAATGGGAAAAGCAGGGCATACACACATTGGGAGATGTTTTCAACAAACAGGGTTTTTGTAGCTATCAAGATATACATAAAAAAAATTAACCTCACCAGTTCCACATATTATTTTTACGCACAGTTATTGGATTGTTTGAAGGCTCATGGAGTCCCATTAAGGATACCAATTGAGCACCACAGATATCACAAATTCTTCTATGAAAGAGAGACATCGAGAGGATTCGTATCTGATTTTTATCATCACTTACTAATGTCTTCGTATGGAATCCTCCCCCTAGACTCAGTCTGGAGGAGGGATATACCAGACTTGGAAATAGATTTTGATTGGCAAGAAGTCTGAGCAAACGTTCGAATTGCGTCACGTAACCCGGACCATCAACAAATTAATCTTAATTATATTCATAGGACATACCTGACTCCTATAAGATTGAACAGAATGGGACTTAAACAAGACTCCCTATGTTCCTTATGTACAAATGGGGATGAGGGTACATTCATGCACATGTATTGGGATTGCCCACCGGTTAAGATATTTTGGAAAGAAGTGTCCCAGCAATTATCAGAATTCTTATTTCTGAACATACCTGTACATCCCTCTGTATTGCTGTTGAATGATGTATTTCAGTTTGCAGCCCCTATACAGCTAAAGAGACTAGTTTTATCTGGTCTCACAGCTGCTAAAAAGCTGATAGCATCACGATGGATTCAACCGGAAAAAATTTGCCGGAAGGTATGGGTTCTTACTTATCTCGATGTGATTTATCTAGAAATATCTACAGCAAGAATTTTAGGTGTCAGTGAAACCAACATTGCAATCTGGTTAGAAGTGGTGGAGAGAATAAAAGCTAGCATATGAAGTGTAGTGCCTGGTTAGAAACGAAAGAAAATGGATGGATTATCCAAGTGGGGGTCCGGGGGGGGGGGGTGAGCGAGCAAGAGCATATGTATGTAGGGTATTAGATAGCAAGTATTAGGTATATATCTCGTAAACTACATTTACAATGATTCAAATGGTGATTTCATTGGATGTTTACTGTTAATGCTTGTGAGTCTAATTTGTTGTTATGTTTATGTTAAAAAAATAACAATAAAAAAAATATATATATAAAAAAAAAAAAAATCTATTTGCCGCCTCTTTCCACAGCAAAACGGTAGGCTTGACACCTTGGTTGAGAAATGCAGGTTGCAGTCTATGTTGTTTAGTCTATCTGTTCAGTCCTGTTCAGTCCTGTTTCAAGCTACACACTGCCTGCTCTGAGCGAATTGTGGACTATAGAGATAGCATGTTCGGTTATGACATCATACGGTGACATCACCAATGTTCCAGAACGTTCGATCATGACATCATACTGTGCCATCACAAATGTTCTAGAACGTTCGGTTATGACTAGGGGTGCACAATATTGATTTTTTTGACCCCGATATCGATACCGATAACTTTCTGCCCCTCAAGGTCGATACCGATAATTTTTCTTTTTTTTTATGTATATTCCTGTAGTGTTGACCTAACCATATTTATCATGACATGATCGTTACTACTATGAACAAAACAAAGCCAAGAGAACAGTTTTGACTCTTCAAATAAAGTGACTATATTTATTTTTCCAAATAAATATAATTTGAGTCAATCACAAAATTCACAATCCGTCAATGTCATTAACAATGTGTTTCCCTGAACAATGAGTGAACTAAAAACCAACAGGTATTGTGCTTTGTCAGTAGGGATGGGTACTGTTCACATTTGAGCCGATACGGTACCGGTACCTGTGAATCGATACCGGTACCCAACGGTACCTTTTTCTGTATTTTAGTCTCTAAAAATGTAATCTACCTACCTCAGTTGTAAAATAAAAATCCAAACTTCAAATAACCACATTTTCTACCGTTTTCGGCTTGCCATTGCCCCAACTGCTTTGTTGTTGAATCAAGTCAAATCCTAAGTAAGCATATATTGTGCGTGTGAACGTTGACATGAAAAGAAAAAAGTTAAAAAAAATCGGCGCTATCAATAATTTTATCAGGTTTATCGGGATGACCTCATAATTGGTTTTTAGTTCATTCATTGTTCAGGGAAACACATTGTTAATGACATTGACGGATTGTGAATTATCGTGCATCCCTAGTTATGACATCATAATGTGACATCACAAATGTTCTAGAATGTTCTATTATGACAAATAAGACTGTTGAATGACTTTATCTAAATCCAATCAATATTCCTAATGCCGGTTCAATGTAAGGTTATAAAAATAAACATATGAACATTCATATAATACAATAACCTAAATATATAGCTTTGGCTCCTACAGCAAACATGAACTAACTACACTATTAAGTCTATAGATCAACGTTACACGACTTACGTTTCCCTACAAATTTTAAGAGTAATAATCGGTTAGCTAACATTACGTGCTTGCTAGCTTGTTTTGTCTGTGATTGTGTGAGGATTGTGATTAACTCTCTGGCTAACGGCATCTGTTTGAAATGTGTCAGTGAAATGGGTGTTGTAACTGAGGGGTTACAAAACCCTGACTGTATTAAAGATTGTGATATATTAAACCACTGCTAGTTATGTACTTTAATTACTGGCCAAACAGTACATCAAATATTGATGGTGAACACTCACAAGAACACGGCATTGACACAGAAATTGACACAGAGGGTTATTTATTATTATTAGGCAACGTTAGGTTACAGATTGAGAATTAGGGTTGCGCTTGTATGGCGAAGAATATACGTAAAGTCAGTCAAGAGCATAAGTCAGAATAGTAGGAATACTATGATGGGTCTAAGCTGACGCCACCTGTGGTACAGTAGCAATTATATAGGGCAACACCGGTACCAACTGGAGACAATGGGTAGAGGAAAGTTCGGGTACTCCGTCTGAGTCAACGAGGAATAAAGAGGCTCCAGGTACAGGAGTCGGTGCTTGTACTCCCTTGATCAGCAGACAAAAGCAATAGTTGTAATCCAAGATGCTCGACAGCATTGACGACAGCTAGCCAGCCCCTTCCAAGAGGCAGGCCCGAGTGGTAATCCTCACGAGGTTAAATCCCAAACGACAGTGGAAATCAACGGTGCTCTTCTCCGGTGGTCACGGTCCCAAAGCAATATAATCCAACCAGGAATGGTTCTGCAATCGCCGGTGCCGATTCTCCTGTGTACATGTCCAACGGTTCTCGCCTAGGACTCCTCGGGTGTGGGCACGTATTTAGGCCACACAGTCTGGATAAGTGCACTAGCTAAAGACACGACGAACCGATGGGTAATGTTACACACGGAAGAACTGTGGCCGCACGATATACAATAAATGATCGACTATTACTTCACATTAGATTAAGTCGAACTCAACGTTACTGCATTAAACTCTGACACTTTAACATTCTATTCGCACGCGGTTCTCAATGCTCTATTTAGATGCAAGGTTGCTCACTTCACTGCACGTTGACTCGTGGTGAAGGGTAAGTAAGGTTTAGGTAAGGTACTGCTGTTTACACCTGCGCCGTATTTATACTTAAGTGAATATCTAGTCCCAACCTCAGTTCTTGTCTCGTATTACTATGCAGACTCTGGGCATGTTCTGACATGCCCGGAGTTGTCTTTGAACTTGCCGTTGGGGGCTTGGTCGTTGGCGCCTGGGGCCGCTGTCCAATAGGAGAGCGAATATTACTCTGGTCTGTACGCAGGTAAAGGGATATTCCGTGTATATATATAAATAATAAACAAGGTATATCAAACGATACATATATATTCAGTTTAATCTGGCCCTTCACAACAGGTGTTGTGCGTTGTTGTTGAGAGAATGGCAGCCGTGTGTGTACATTATGTGTTATCTGTGCGTTTCCTGTCAGTTTAGTATTTATTTTCTTCCTATGAATGAGTTAATAGTTTATTTCGAACAATATAAAATAATCAAAGTATACAATTAAAATACAAAGATAATTTGCTGCTGTTCCTGCAAAAAAAAGAATAATATAACAAAAAAATACGTAATGAGAGTTACAACCTCCCTCTTTACTGTGTATACCTTTCAATAATCTTTTTTTATATTTTAAATTTGTTTATACTGTGAAATTTTTACTCCTAATTTCTAAACAAAAACCTGTTCAAGTCATCAATTTGAAGGAGTTGAATGGTTTAAATAATAATAAAGGAAAACATAAAACACAAACTAAGTGTTAACAGGCTTTGCTGTACATCAAATGGCTTCAACAACAGGATAACATAGACAGACCTAATCAATTAGTTGCACCCCTACTGTGACAGCATATCCTCCTGTTGGTGAACGCTCGGAATGGCATGATTATTCTCCAAAGCCGTGGTTCTTTGAAAACGTGTGCTTATAGGCTACTTTCTTGACTGGCAGCTGTCAACATCCCAATCCCATTGGTTCTGAGGAGTTGACGCAGAAGTGTCTTGGCCAGCCGTGGCCATTTTGTCTTAGTACTGCTGCACCTATGGGTGGACCAGTGTTGTAGTCAAGTCACTAAATCTCGAGTCTCGAGTCCCCAGTGTTCGAGTCTGAGTCACCAAAGAAGAACCTGAGTCGAGTCCAAGTCATCAAGGTGGAGTCCACTCCACTCCACACTGGCAGTCAACGAGTTTAGTTGACATACAAATAAAAAAAGGTCTACATTAAACCGAAATGACACAGCAGTTACCATTTCAAAGGGAGTTTATTTACTTTGTGACACAAATAATCTCTCTCTCTCTCTCTCTCTCTCTCTCTCTCTCTCTCTCTCTCTCTCTCTCTCTCTCTCTCTCTCTCTCTCTCTCTCTCTCTCTCCCCTGACCTGCATCCTTTTTCTCTGCTCCCTCTGAGCTTTTCTCACACTCTCCTGAGACAAGGCGTTGACAGTTCCACCTGCTTCCCTCTACCTGCAGGTTCAAGTCTGCATCTCAGGAGGCAGAGGCGGTGCGCAGGGAGCAAGCGGTGTGGGAGAGACAGGTGGGGGAGCTCCAGGGGCGCTCCTCCTCCCTGGAGGAGGAGAGGTACGAGGCTATGGCCAAGTGTAGAGAGAATGTCCAGCTGTCAGAGGAGGCGACGCTGCAGAAAGACCAGGTGAGAAGGAGCACAGCTCTCCTGTTTCTCTCTCTCTCTCTCTCTCTCTCTCTCTCTCTCTCTCTCTCTCTCTCTCTCTCTCTCTCTCTCTCTCTCTCTCTCTCTCTCTCTCTCTCACTCACTCACTCACTCACTCACTCACTCACTCACTCACTCACTCACTCACTCACTCACTCACTCACTCACTCACTCACTCACTCACTCACTCACACAGTAATTGTTTACCTCTGACAAGTCTTGTGTCTCTTTAGATATTTACCCACCAGTGTGTGTGTGTGTGTGTCCCAGGCCCTGCTCAGAGAGAAGCAGAAGGCAGAGGAGCTTGAGAAGATGAAGGAGGCCTTCAGGCAGCTGGTCCAGAACGCTGCTGTTCGCACCAGGAAAGAGGTGAGGAGTCCTGAACTGCTCTCAGGTCTACATCTCCATATTTAGGCCAAAGATGATTTTTTTTTCAATAGAAAATGGCGATATGTATATGTCTCCCCATTTCAGCCAGTAGACGGAGTCTTCCACTTGAAGCTCTTGTTTGCTTTAGCTTGGTTGCCCATAAACGGCATCAGACATTGTTACACCTGAGGGTTCCCGAGCCCCCAGCCTGCAATGTCAACATTTTTAACTTTTGAGAAACCTTGTCACTTTTACTACAAAGGTTTTAATACTTAATTCATCAAATAAATTATTGAAGCTTATTGCCAACATTTAGATCATCCTTTATATATAGTATTTTCTAGAGTTCGACCAATTCAAATGAAGGATATTTTACACACTCGTATCGGCCATTTACAAATTTCCCACCGTTTTATTAGCCGTCTTTAAAGGGCTCTAGAGGGCTCATTTAGTTAAGCTATAGGATCTTTAGGAAACCAAAGGTACCAGCCATGTCATGCTATCTTACTGGCAAATAGGGTCGATTTTGTAGATTTCTTTTACAAAGAATATAAAACAAAACATGACGGCACATAATACAGGAATGATTTTGCTCCAAAGTTAAGCTATTTTAAAATAGGAAAATGCTATGGCCATGTTCAAATGGCTGTTGACTTATTCCCACAAGATATCTGAATGAAAATGGCCTCAATATAACCACACAAGACTCTAATTTACAGCCAGGCTAATTTATGCTAGTCACATGCAGAATTGGGACAAACCAGGTAATATAACAACTTTAATTAATAAAATGCTGTTTGCTTGACGGATAAAGCCCAGGGCAGGCTGGTGAACAACAGAACTCTGGTGAATCATGTGACCTCGGGCAGGCTAGAGGTTCAGTATCCCAGTGACAGTCAGAGCCCAGAGGGCACTTAATGAGTTAAATAAGTCAGTTAAATTAAATAACTATTGCATCAAGAATGATTTCCAACCTCCACTTCACTCTCAAAACGGAAGCTGCGTTTAAGGAGTCTGGACCGCATGAGTGGACTTAAACAAAGACGGAAATGTGCGGAGATGCGGCTTGATGTAGAAGTGAGACCCCTGTAAAGGTGTCCTTCACAGGATGCTAATCCACCATCTGGAAGAGACTAGCATGTTCCGGTGATACCCGGAATCTCAAACCGCCACGGTACCAGCTGCTCAATAGTAGCTATTTTTCAACACATGCATTAAGACATTAAGCCCTGTGCTCAGCCTCCCCTCTGACTTGCTTCAGGCAAAGAAGCAGTGATTAATGTTCTATTAATGGGCCTTCTTCATCAAGCCCTTCAACCGTGTAATCCTGTGACTGTATCCCAGTGCGGTACCATAGCGCAGGCTAAATCAGTCTTGTGGCTATCACTGTCATCACTAGCAACACAAATAGGCCGTTAGAGCCTTCACCAGAGAGAAGGTGTTCCGAGGAATAACCTGGGCTGATCTGTATACTGTGGCGGAAAATAGCCAAAGCTAATAATTTACTCAGTCCAAAAAAGACCTGGTTAATACGATTTATTAACTCAAAGTATCAATACAAAATATTACGAGTTAGGCTGGATGACTCAACGAGGTGCTTAGCTATGACACCACCGACAGAGAGACCCCCCACCGGATCTTCAAACATCTTTATACATCCAAAACTGAAAGGGGTGGGGGTCACAGGAATACACGACCCCCCCAACCCCACCACCTCCAATGTACAGTTTCCCCACCCCACCCCACCTACCCAACCCCCCGCTCCACCCCTCCCACCAACCTCCTACCTACCAACCTCCTCCAATGTACAGTTTCTTCGTCAAATGTATATACTCTCTTTTTTAGACTCTTATATATATATTTTTATACTCTTGTATACTCGTTATTGCCCGCCATGCGTTGTGCGCCAGAAACGAGTTAACTCGTTTTTGGGATCAATATTTCATTTTTTCGCCATGGCATTCATAATTCATCCAGCCTCCCTCCGGGACTGCAGCTGGACCCTGTTACACTCCAAGCCAAACCGGAAGTGGCGCTCGGTGCATCGAGGAAATTCCTCCGGCAGTAATATCTTGTAGCGTGGGTCTCTAGATACACACTCGAGTGCATGGGATCACTTTCGAAACGCAATAATCAATATGATTTCGGTGTTTATTGCGTCATACAAACGGGAAATGGATCTAGCAGATCGACGTCAAATAATTGGAATATTTTTCCTTCAGTCTCATCGGCGAACGGTAAGAGGAATATAATGTTATTTTCAGCCCGATTGTTTATTCATTTCACGGCAATCCATCTGATCAACATATCAACCCATACTAAATAAAGCCGTTACTGACGATCAAGGAATTATAAACGACCCCCCCCCTTTCCTTCACGCATGATGAAGCATAATGTATACCGATCATATATTTGAATTTTTTAATATAGCGTGTATGGGAAAGAAACGCCAATCGATAATCTATCATATGCGTCAGGGCCTATAACTCACGTTTTAGGAATTACTGCAGAAAACCTTAAAAACATACTTATATTCTCGACGGTACTAACACGACAATGTATGAATGAAAAAATATAACGTTCCCACATCCGGAACGATAGATACCCAATGTTGAATGGGCCATAGTAATGTCGATATAGCTATAATATTTAAAAAGTTATAGCCCTGCAAAAAGGTAAACATCTCCATAGGGTTACAGCACTGGCAGACAGACTGGGCATAAGGATGGGCACAATTCCTAGCAGACAATGTGTTAACAATTGTGTGTATTGAGCTGTACTGTATTGTACCCATTCTGCAATCTGTTAATACAATTTTCAATCAATCAATTAGGGGTGTTGTGACATTTTGGGGAATGGGGAAGGGGGGTAGGAAGGAATGGGGGGAGGGGTGGGGGTAGGAAGGAAAGATGGGTAGAGGGAGATCATCAAAGAGATGGGGGAAGGGTGTCTTAACGCCCACAATACAAAAGACCAGGGGCGCAATGATAGCACCTTACCGGACAATCTTCCCACTGCGAAAACCAATCCCCAAGAACTGTGCATAGCACGTCAGAAATGGCCTTGAAAGCGACTTGGATCTTCTGCATTGTTGGCACATAGACAGATCTTTCTAATAGGGTCAAAATAATGGATTGTATATCACGCGTTTCTGTCCAGTGTCCAGTGACCTAAAACATATGGTCTACTCTACACATCTATAGTGTTCATCAGTCAAATTAATGGATTGCATCAGTACTCCATATCAGCCAATACTAATAGTTTACTACTCGGAATCGATAGTTTTAAAAGTGGTAACAGTGCAGATCTACAAGGTACTGACCTTCCCCTTGCAGTGTGGGTGTAAAGGAGATGGAGATGGAGATGGAACGTTGTAATGAATGCATACCCTGGGACGGTTACCGTACTTTTCGGACTATAAGCCGCGGCTTTTTTCCCCATTTTTCGACCCTGCGGCTTATATAACGGTGCGGCTTATATGTGGACAAAACCCGAAAATCGAAATATTGCTTTTTTTACTGCATTGAAATGTTATTTATCCTTATTTGCTAAACTTAATACAACTTGTAAATGAGTTAATTCTTGTTATTTGTCCGACAGTATTGTGTCCCAATGTCATTCTCTGTAGAGGTGGGAGTCATTCTCTGTAGAGGTGGGAGTTATTCTCTGTAGAGGTGGGAACTTAAAGCTCAATATAAGAGGCCATGCACCACCACCCACAGAATCGAGAAAGAGCAATCAATCTGTTAATCCTTTCCGTGTCCGGGCCGGGTGAGGTTTCCCGTGTTGAGTCAAATTAAGCCGCAGGCTCCACTCCTTACATATGGTAATTAAACATTAAAACACATGCGGCTTATAGTCCAGTGCGGCTTATATATGTACACATCATTCAATTTAGCTGCTGCGGCTTATAGTCAGGTGCGGCTCATAGTGCGAAAAGTACGGTACCTCACACGGTTTCCTCTGTCCCTCAGCTTCACTGATCTGAGTGAGAACAGCCTTTGTTCAAGCAATGTGTTTGGGTGCTTGAATAAATTAATGATATAAAGAAATTGTATATACCGTACTTTTCGCACTATAAGCCGCACCTGACTATAAGCCGCAGCAGCTAAATTGAATGATGTGTACATATATAAGCCGCACTGGACTATAAGCCGCATGTGTTTTAATGTTTAATTACCATATGTAAGGAGTGGAGCCTGCAGCTTAATTTGACTCAACACGGGAAACCTCACCCGGCCCGGACACGGAAAGGATTGACAGATTGATTGCTCTTTCTCGATTCTGTGAGTGGTGGTGCATGGCCGTTCTTATATTGAGCTTTAAGTTCCCACCTCTACAGAGAATGACTCCCATTGGGACACAATACTGTCGGACAAATAACATTAACTCATTTACAAGTTGTATTAAGTTTAGCAAATAAGGGAACAGATAAATAACATTTCAATGCAGTAAAAAAAGCAATATTTCGATTTTCTGGTTTTGTCCACATATAAGCCGCACCGTTATATAAGCCGCAGGGTCGACAAATGGGGAAAAAAGCTGCGGCTTATAGTCCGAAAAGTACGGTATATATTTTTGTTTTACTGTAAAACTGATGTACCCAGTTTTTTCTGACAAGGTTACTGTTTTACAAACGGGTTACTATTTGACACTGTGTGATTCTACTACCCGGATCACAGTAGTTTCCAAGTTTCCAAATGTGTGTGGCTGTGTCTGTGTGTCTGTGTCTGTCAGGTGGAGAGCACACGGAAGCAGTGTAATGCCCAGATCCAGCGTATGGCTGAGGAGCTGTCCGCCCTACAGCTGGTGAGGACCTGCCCTGCTGGGAACAACAAATCTTCCAACAAGCACTCTACCTTTCTTTCTCAGCTGTTTCCTCATTCGGTCTGGGTCCCCCTTTAACATTTTCAGAGCCCAAGCTTAACCTTGATTTACCGGTTGAATGCCCACCATCCACTTCTATGTTAGCGTTAATAACGCCTAATCTATGTTTTAAATTATGGCTATGTGTCTAATCTGCCCGTCGCTTATTAATGACTCGTTTTCCAGTCAATGTCGAAGCGGATTGTTTTTTTATCGGTTCATTTTTGTTTTATAGCATTTTGAAAAGCCCTCGTTTTCAAGGAAAATAAAAAGATTCCATGATAAAAGACGTTTACTGGAATATTCTAGAATACACAAGAACGTTGAAATTTTTTCGGCCTATTTATGAATAGTTTTCAAATAAACGCTAGATTATCGATAGTATATGTGTACGTATGCACGCTGGGGCCCCGCGAGCTGAAAATCGATTATCTGGTATCGCGCGCACACACACACACACATAGGGCAAACGCTCAGATCTCAATACAACTCTTGATTATCCCAAGACTGGTAAAATAGATTCCTTACCTCAGATCAGATGTTCTCCAAAAAGATCATTCCAATTCCTGATCGCCATTCAAAAAATCGATCACTACTGTCTACTATCGATTGGCTACTGTGAATATATATTCCAGGCTGATTCCCATCCCGCGATGACTTCCATGTTGAGCAGACCGCTTGCCAGCTCAAGGAGCCAGCTGGCTCCGCCTCTACATATCGACTGATCCCAGGTCAGTCTAAGCGACTGACGTGCAGTTACTCAGGGATAGACGATAGGGGGCGCTTTTTTCCATTCTGAGCTGCTGGAGGAGCTGCTGTACCAACGGGAGACTCTGTTGATGAAATATGAAATCAGATTGCTAACAAAAAAATTAAACGCTAATACACGCCGTGGGCATTCAGGCATTGGGCTGATAAAACGTCATATGACGTCATGGGCACTGAAAGTGACTTCTCAGAGATTAGCAGAGAAATTAGCAGAGATTGCTGTCTTCAAGAAACTTTGTGTACAAAAGTGGATACAGTGTACACTTGAGTAGATTTACATTTTTAAACGTCATTCGCTGCTATTCATGTTGAAAGGGTGCATAAAAACACAATACGAGTCTTGAAAGTCGCTAGGTCTAGGTAATTCACCCTTTTTGAAAGTGGCGTTATTTGATCTCAAATACTGTAGTACTCTCAATACTTGCCAAGTGCTGTGGTCGGAATTCTGGACTGGGTCAGAGCGAACTCGGAAGCTTATGGAAATGTATTTGCTCTCTTTTTCATATTTGTGTATAACTACCACAACCTTGAACCACGCAACGCAGGATTTATATTCACATATTCTTTCCAGCAGAGCTAAAGTCCAACTTCCGTAACTTTCACCAAATCGTTGACCTCCCTTATACTTTGGTTCTGTCCTCCGAGTTATCAATCACAGCGGAGCCAAGGGAGCTGTTGAGCCACATTTTACGCTTCGACAATTCCTTACAAGTGCTGCATTTCAAACTCAAATTTTTGCTTGAAGAGGGCATTTAATGATATAGTTAGTTTTAGCTAACATTGACACATTTTCAGGTATATTCTGTAACATTTATTGAATGGACAAAATGTAAACAAACATGATGTAAAAAAAATAAAGCAATTTTGTGGAAAATGGCTGAGGTTTATGTAAATGATGTAGCGATGTTGATGATGGACAGTGACATGTATAACACTGGTATGGTCCTTTAATTAACCCTTTGCCCCCCCCCCCCCCTTCGTAGGAGTGTGCAGATAAGGAATCTCAGATTGAGAGGTCTGTGCAAGAGCGGAAAGCTGTAGAGGAGGAACTCGAGAAGGTAAAACAAACCATAATAATGGACACAAAATGTTCAGGCTTACCACAAAATATGAGTGCTGATGGTGTTTGGGTATACAGTATACTAGTGGTCGACTGATATGGATTTTTCAATGGCCGATGCCAATATTTAGAGAGCAATGGCCAATAAAAATAACAATAACAAATGAGACACAAAATTGCAAAAAAAGAAAAACATACAGAAATTGCAGTTCAAAGTGCTTCAACAGTAAAAAAATACAGCCATAAGCGAGCATACACAATTAAATGCAAAAAGATAGAGAGGTAGCAAGGTAAGGTAAATCAAAGTTTTTCAGTAATACAAATAATAAAATAGAATAGATTAGATAGAGTAAAAATAGGCTAAAAATAATAAAATAGAATGGACAGTAAAAAGTGTGATAAAATTATAAAATATATAACAGCAATGTATCGCTCTTAATACTTTGAGTTTCTTTACAAAGTTCTAACATACAACAGAGCATCGCTCTAACATACAACAGAGCAGTGCATCGCTCTTAACACTGAGTTTCTTTACAAAGTACAGTTCTAAATTACCTTATAGAACAACAGCAGTGCGTCACTCAACAACAGAGCATCGCTCTAACATACAACAGCAGTGCATCGCTCTTAACACTTTGAGTTTCTTTACAAAGTACAGTTCTAAATTACCTTATAATTCAACAGAGCAGTGCATCGCTCTTAACTTTGAGTTTCTTTGCAAAGTTCAGTTTTGAATTACAACAGAGCAGTGCTCTTAACATTACAGTGCATAGGAGGTAGTGAGATAAAATTAGCATAGAACCGACACATGAATTTGATAGGAAGTGTATAAAAGTAGGTAGGGTAAGAATAGTGCAGGTAAAGTACAATTTGTGTCAGGATATCCCTGATGTTTCATTGAAATGCCTGAGCATAGAGATAGGTTTTAAGCTGTCTTTTGAAGATGTCTAGCGAGTTGGCTTCCCTGATGTTTTGGGGTAGTTTGTTCCATAGTTCCATAGTTGATAAAGGCTGCATTACCAATCCTCTTTTGACTGTTTCTGGGAGCCTCTAGTAGTCCAGCAGCTGATGATCGCAGTGTTCTTGCTGGCCTGTAATTTATTTAGAGTGTTGGCGATGTAGCTAGGTCCCTGTCCATTTAGAGCTTTGTATGTAAGGAGAAGGACCTTAAAGTCAATTCTAAATGTTACAGGAAGCCAGTGTAAAGCAGCTAAGACTGGACTAATGTGCTCTCTCCTTTTGGTTCTAGTTAGCAGTCGGGCTGCAGAGTTTTGGATTAGCTGAAGCCTCTCTGTGGTGTTCTTAGGGAGACCTGTGAAAAGTGCATTACAGTAGTCTAACCGGCTAGATATGAATGCATGAATTAGCTTCTCAGCATCGTTTTGATTAATAAATGGTCGTACTTTTGCTATATTTCTGAGATGGAAGAACAATGTTTTTGTCACTTTGTTAACACTTTGAGTGCCAACGACCAGATTAGTCATGCTAACTCGCCATGCGTTGAGTGTCAATGACGAGTTTTCTCGTCTTTTAATCGTTATTTCTTTTATTAGCAATATCTATTCATTTTTCATCCATCCAGCCTGACGTTATCATTGTGAATGGGTCTGAGCTCGAAAAGGGCAAATACCGCCGCCTATAGTCTCCCGGATGGTAATGCACATCATTGGATTGGTTTGGGTGGCCATGTGCATCAGAAAAAAAGTCCGGTCCGGGGTTTTCCCATCTCTGGCAAGCAGTATCGTGTTACCAGATTGACTGAGGACTAGGGATGTCCCGATCCGATCACGTGATCGGGATCAACAAAAAAAATTAAATAAAAAGTATCTGATTTTTTTTTTTTTTTTCAACAAACATGACCATGTTCACGTCTTAAACTCATAATGAGGCCTTAGTTTTAGTTTTAAATTGCATATCATCATTTATTTATTTATTGTCACACAGAGCAGAAGAATTTTGCCAAAACAAACCAATAGTATCCAGCTGCAGAACGGCAGAACAGCCAAACTCTCAGACCCAAATTTTTTTATCCCAATTTCTCACATTACATTCACCCTGAATGTTGACGTTATCCAGGTGAAAAGTTAACTTCATTCAAGCGAGGCATTGCAATCCTTGACATAAATCATTTGAAGGAATCGCGTTTAGGTCTGATATTGTGGCTGGTCTGCCGTTCTGCAGCTGGATACTATTGGTTTGTTTTGGCAAATTTCTTCTGCTCTGTGTGACAATAAATAAATTAATGATGATATGCAATTTAAAACCAAAACTAAGGCCTCAGTATGAGTTTAAGACGTGAACAATACATGGTCATGTTTGTTGAATTAAAAAAAAATTATAATTTGGATCGGATTGGGAAAGATCGGTATCGGTAGATACTCAAAATCACATGATCGGGATCGGATCGGGAGCAAAAAAACGTGATCGGAACATCCCTGCTGAGAACCCTCAGAGCAGCGTCGATTATGTGTTTCGGACTATAACGTTGGATAAATAAACGCGATTCATATTTGGAATGGCGAAAAGGAATTGGATTAATCTTTTTGCAGAACATCTGATGTGAGGTAAGGACGCTATTTTACCAGTATTGGGTTAATCAGATGTTTTTTTTCAGCCATCGCAGCGTGTCCGTGTGTGTGTGTGTGTGTGTGTATGACGTTAGCGCTGACCAGGTCATAGATAATAGATTCTTCAGCCCGCTTCTCTAGCGTGCATAAGTACACATACTATCGATAATCTAGCGTTTATTTGAAAACGATTCATAAATCAGCCGAAAAATGACAACGTGTTTTGTGTATTCCACTAAAGAGCTATTATCGCGGAATTTCTCTGGAATTACTAGAACTCTCCAAAACTATACTCTTATTCAAAACGGTATAAAACGGAAATGTACCAATGAAAAAAACAATCCGTTTCGTACATGTTGACTGCAAGCAAGTCATTGATAAGCGAGGGGTGTTTTAGACCCATAGCCATAATTTAAGATATAGTTTAAGCCTTCGCAAATTTCCCCGACCTCCCATTGATTTCAGCGCTGGCACGGAACGGCCATATATGGTCAAAGGGGCATGGCACTCAATGTGTTAATATGAGAATTGAAGTTCAGTTCTGAATCTATGATAACAATCAACTAGCTTAGCTGGTTGATGCCTGGGCCCTATTCCCCGTACCTGGCTAACTGAGTTAGCCGGATAATTTTCAGCATAGCTTGACTTAAGCCGGACCTTTCCGTTCCCCGAAGTCGGATTTTCTAAATCACCATGGTAACAGATCAGAAAGTTTGAACCTGGTCCGGAGCAGGGTTAAGTTCAGTTAGCTGGATGAACCATGGCCACGCCCTCGCAAAGAAATGCCAGCTCGCTTCCTGAAATATTTCTCAGTCTAGATCCCATTATATCATTCTGAATTATGTTTTTGTGCTTCGTTTTCCTAGAGGGGGCTTTTGAAATGTATAATAATAGAACTAAATGCTGATAATAAATCATATTCAGCCTATAGATTTACTTTGTCCTAAATAAAATAATGCACGTCATATACGGCGCTCGGAGTCGCGATACACGTTATTTTAATAACGGCGCATTGCAAATGTGAATCCCGCAGGGATATTTTTTATGAATGAAACCTATCGGCCGTTTGGCTCTGATTAGTTTCATATATTCTCCGCTGTAGATGTGCTTAACGGAGCGCCCGGATTGTGTTTCATTCAAGCATAAAATTGAAGTGTCTATGCGTGGATTGTGGTTTTTGTGGATTATGAATTACGAGGAATCTGAGGATTGTTGAATTGTATCATCACTCACACGTTATTGTGATATTGTAACTGGGATTAAAATGTCTGATGAGATGCGCTGTTTGACGGATTTGAGCAATTGAATGAGCCGTTGACGTCACATTAATGCATTTGAGAATAAAGAGATAAAACTTCATTCAACAGAAAAATATTCGAAACACGGGTCTCTTGTCCATTGATGGATACACAATGGATATATCACGTCTGGCACAGTGGTGCAACGGCTAGTGCTCACTCCTGTCAAGCGGATGACCCTAGTTCGAAACCCCGCGTTTCCAATATAATTTTTTTGGAATATAATATGAATGACTATACGCAAAAGTAGCCTAGTTTTAAGTTAAAATATTATAAATCTACATGCATTGATGATGTCATTCTTTATATAGCTCTCAAAGTGCACCAAATTGAAGCATTTACATTGCAAAAAGAAAAACAAAAAATAGAAAAAGGGGGGATTCGAACGCGGGTCGTCCGCGTGAAAGGCATAAGGACCAACCATCACACCACGGTGCCAGATTAATAAAACATCCACCATACATCCATCAATGGACAAGAGAGCCGTATCCTTATTCTGAAAGAGTTGAACTAATTATTTTCGCTAGCAAGATCTCATTTGATTATTCATTCCATAAGCCTACTGCCATCAGGCACGTTTAAAGAAATATAATCTGATTGATTGGGGTAATGAGGGACTTAAAATGTGCCTATAGATTATGCATTTAACTTGTCGGCGAGGCTATTGAGCCATACTGCATTGTACCCATTCTGCAATCTGTTAATAAAGTTTTAAATCAATCAATCAATCAATCAATGCCGTTAGAAAATCAGGATTTCTGCGATCGACACCTGCTGTCTTTTCAGCTGAAGCGGCCGTGCGCAATTATCCTGAGTCTCAAGTCTGGTTCAAATGAACGAGACTGAATCAGCGTTCGAGGAACAGGAAAATCCCGGATTCAAACATCGGGTTAATTGAATCTGGATAATGGGACTCTTGATCGACTTAGTTGAACCAGGTACGGGGAATAGGGCCCTGGTTGCAGTTGTTAATATTATTGACAATGTTATATGACATAACATATATATCATAACAATTGTACTAGAAATTGGATATATAGTAAATTATTGCAGTATTTCCCCTTCAATATATCTGTGATCTTTGGAGGCCTATCTCTTACCTTTTTGGGTAAGCTAGCATGAAGTGATTGGTATCAGTGGATTCCTTCAACAGATTGTCCGGTTTATACCATTAGTATCACAGTCCCATCATTATCACTTGTGACTGTATGTTGTAATGGTTCCTGTGGTGGTGGATTTGTCAGGTATATAAGGAGGGCAGGGCAGAGCCGGAGTTTAGGAAGATGGACGCCCTTCATCAAAGGTGTCTGAATGCAGAGCGGATGAAGGACGACATGAGCATCACCCTCCAGAGCACTCAGAACAAAGTCAAGAAGATGGGGATGGAGTAAGTGGTCATTACAGGAGGATCCTTTCTGCTCGTTGCTCAGGGTAACAGTAATTTCTGCTCATTGCTCCAGGGTAACATCCATTTCTGCTCACGTTTCCAGGGTAACAGTAGTTTCATTCTAAGGGCCGTCTTGAAGCCAGTTGTGGTCATGGGGCTTTGTTTACCTCCTAACGAGTACATGAAAAAAAAAATATATATATATATAAATATCTCCCCTCCCTCCATCCCTAGCTACAGTGAGGAGCTGTCACGGTGCCAGGAGGAGGTGCGGCGGCTACAGGGCTCTCTGGCCGCTGCCCGCGACGACTGTGTTGGTGTCAGTGAGGAACGTCTCCAGCTGCAGCAGGAGAACCTACAGCTCCACAGGGAGATGGACGAGCTGCGCAAGGCGAGCCTGCTGGCCGAGAAGAGGGCCAAGCACCAGTTAGCATGGAGGGGTAGTGAGCCTACTGGCTGAGAAAAGGGCCAAGGACCAGGTAGCATGGAGGGGTAGCGAGCCTACTGGCTGAGAAGAGGGCCAAGGACCCGGTAGCATGGAGGGGTAGCGTAGTGAGCCTGCTGGCCGAGGAGATGGCCAAGCAACAGGTACAGTAGCACAGAGGGGTGGCAAGCCTACTGGCTGAGAGGAGGGCCAAGCTACAGGTAGCATGGAGGGGTTTGATTGATTGATTGATTGATTGAAAACTTTATTAACAGATTGCAGAATGGGTACAATACAGTACAGCTCAATACACACAATTGTTAAGGGGATGCAGACCAGAGAAAGACTTTCATCTTGTTTACATCAGGGTCCCCCATTTAGCGAGCCTGCTGGCTAAGAAAAGGGCCAAGCTACAGGTAGCACAGAGGGGTGGCGATTAGGGATGGGTACGATGTTTTCCCAGATTGAGTACAAGAATTACTCAAGTAGTGCTCGAGTCATTGTTTAGGGAAATACATTTTTAGAACGCATCTTAACACAATCTGCACCAAAAACTAGTTAACTCGTTATTGCCTGTCATGCGTTCAGCGCCAGAAACTAGTTAACTTGTTTTTGGGATCGTTATTTCGTTTATTCGCTATATCTATTCATAATTCATAGCTGCAGCCTCTGGTATACCCTTCAGACCCTGTCTGAGCTGGCCGACGGTCAACATCGCCATCTACTGCCATGCGGAGCTATTGCATCCCATTGGAAATGGGCTGGTGTGTTTTAGGAGCAGATCTGAGCCGGGCGGGCAGGGTTTAAATACTCAGGCGAGCCAGGTCTATACAACGATGGCATGCAACAATAACCCCGCCCATATGTAACGGTCGGTAATGTGGTACGGACCTCCACGAGCAGTATTTGGAATGGCGATCAGATAATTGGATAATTTATTTTGCATTACATCAGATACAAGGTAAGAACACTATATATAAATTTGATCGTTGATCTGATATTCATTTCTACCGCGATCAAAGCTATCTGTGTGTAGGTGTATGTGATGACTGGATTACACTAAAATGCCTTTTTCTTTTTTTTGTATCTACTTTTTTCTCCCCATTTTTCTATTTTTTCTCCTGTCCCCAATTTCGTGCCATCTAGCCGCCCCTCTAAAATGCCTTTTTCTCGTCTTTTTCCTGGAATTACTCAAAAGCACCCAAACCATACTCTATTCAAAACGGCATAAAACGGAAATGTACGGATGAAAAAACAATCTGTTTTGGGCATGTTGACTGGAAGCAACTCACTGACAGTCGACTCAATTCCGATTCACAAGGTCCCGAATCTATTCGATTTCCGATAAAATTCTATTAAATGCTATACAATTTTAATGGTTCAAGGAACCCTCTAACATGTTGCATTGTTAAAAATATCAATGTTTACATTAACACTTTAATCGCCAAGGACGAGTTAACACGTCATTCTCCGCCATGCGTAATCTGCCAATGACGCCGTAACACGTCATTGAGATCAATATTTCAAAAATCTGTGATGGCAATCATATTTCACCCGCGGAGACTTGAGATCTCCTGTTGGATCTCCTCTCAACTCTCCAACGGTTCAAGAGCGCCATCTGGTGGCGGATCGGCGGATCGCCCAAACAGCAAACCGGAAACAGAAAGTGGTGCTCATCCAAATTCGGTCCGGCCACTTGCTATAGCTCCCGGGGCTCCATCTCGACACACTGGATAATCAATCGCTCGCCCTAACTCAATAAACAACGTTATTTGGACGTATATAGTATTATACAACCTGGAAATGGTTCATCTAGATCAACATCCCATAATAGCAAATTGTCTACTCCAAGCTGATCGCCCAACGGCCCGAGGAGACTGGGGTAAGTTTCAGCATTTATTATTACTGTGTTCGATACAAACTGCTCTGATGATCATATCACCCACACTACATGAATCATCTAACGTTGGCCACGGAATTATAAACGACCCCCCCCCCCATCCAGTCAACATCAGATGATGAGTAGTAACTTCTAGAAGCACGTACATTTGAAATGTTTTATCTGGCGCCGATCGCTATCAAACTGTATTTGATCATCAATATAATGCATTTATGGCTATAAATCACGTTCTGCAGAATGCTGCAGAAAACGATAAAACATATTTATACTTTAGACCATATTTTAGTATGAATATGTGAATGAAAAAGTAGAACCTTGCTACATCCTAAATGATAGATACTTGACGTTGAATGGGCCATAGTAATGTCAATTTAGCAATACAATTTAAAAAGTTATAGCCCTGCAAAGAAGGGGAACATCTCCATAGACTTTCAACAGTGGCAGATAGGGGTATATGATCAGAATAATCCCTGGCAGATAAAGGGTTAAGAATTGACTCTCAAGCAGTTACATGAAAGTACTTTTTCTTGGAACATTGGCTAGTTTTGCATATGTCACGTCTGGGTGTTGTCTCAGTAAGTGGTTTCGTAGATTTGTTGTATTTCCACAATCATTATCTATGTCTGTCACTATAGCCAATGTAAATGCTAGAAATTGTCACGTGGGGGCGGCCGGGTAGCGCAGCGGACTAAGCGTCTGTCTACCACCACAGAGCCAGTGGGATCGAATCCGGCTGTGGTGCCTCCAGCTTGGCCGACCGTCCATACTAACACAATTGGCAGTGTTAGCAGGTGGGAAGCCGGCGTGGGTGGGTCCTGGTCGTTGTAAAACAGCGACTCCTACAGTTCGGTCGGGGCGCCTGCACAGCAAGGGAAGGATCTGGGAGAGGTAGTGTGACCTTCCACACGTTACACTCACCCAGTGAGAGTCCGCGCTGCCAGGTGAAAAGAAGCGGTGGGCTGGCTACACATGTGTCGGAGGAAGCATGTGATAGTCTCCGCCCTCCCAGACCAACGGTAGGGGGTAGAGTGCGCAACGACCAGGAAGGGGATTGGGAATTGGCATAACGACTAACATTGGGATGGGAGAAAAACGGAAAAAGAAGGGGGGAAAAGATAATTAAAAAAAGAAAAAGAAAATGGTCACATGGGCTGGGAGAACCAATGGAAAATGCCTATCCCGAGGCCAAATTTAATTGCTGACCCCTGGTCTACACCCTCCCCAGACAGACAGTGGGGCAATGTGCGCAATGACCAGGAAGGGAATTTGAACGACTAAATTGGGGGATACAAAAAATATATATATATATTATTATTATAAAAAAAATGTATCCGCTTTTTTTCTCCTATTTCTTCTATTTTTCTCCCATCCCAATTCCATTGTGCCAATTCTCCCCTCCCCTGTCTTGAACGTTGCTCGCGTATGCCCCCCACTGGCCGGTTGTAGGGAGGATAGAAGCCTTGCATCACGTGTCCCCTCCGATGCACGAGGAGGCAGCCTGTCACATCTTTTCACCTGCCAGCGCGGACTCTCATTGGCGAGGTGTAACGTGTGGGAGGCTCACACTACCCCCGCCATTTCCTGTCTCTGCTGTGTAGGCGCCCCCAACCGACCTGTAGGAGTCGCTGTCCACAATGTCCAGATTACCACCCATCGACTTCCACCCGCTAACTCTGCCAATTGAGTTAGTATGACGGCTGTCGAACCCGGTGTCTCTTGCGTTGGTGATTTTTTATTTTTATTTTTTAATTACTTCTTTTTAAGATCGATCTTGGGATTTTATGAATCGCTAATTCAAATGAAGATGGATTCAGAATTGGAAAATCGTTTTTTTTTTTAACCCAGCCCTAGCAATAACGAGTTATTGCGCATAGTCTCTCTCTCTCTCTCGCTCTCTCTCTCTCACACACACACACATGGACGCTACCAATTTTATTATGTCTCGCACCACGGACAGCAATATACCCGATGCTTAATGTGTACATTATAGTGAAATGCTTGCTTCTGTATGACCCTCCTGAAATGTATTGTGCTTCATACAGTAAAAAGTTAAAGAATAAAGACCAAACACTACAAAATATACAAAACAAAAAACTTACAAAAATGAGGTAGAAGAGGTAGTGCAAATATTTTAGGAATAAATAGATAAAATGTAATGTTTAAAAAGTGTTTAAAGTGAATGTTAAAGCTGAATGTTTAAAGTGAGTGTGTGCATATGAATGTGTGCAATGAATGTAAAATGGATGAGTTTGTTACATAGAGTCCGCATTTAGCATACTGATGGCCTGGGGATATAAGCTCCTTTTGAGTCTCTGTACTGGCCATGAGACTCCAGTAGCGATTGCCTGACCGCAGTTGTTTGGGTGGCTAGAGTCTTTGACTATTCTCTTAGCCTTGGCCCTGCAATGCCTGTAGTAAATGTCCTGGAGAGTGGGAAGCCCATCTCCAATTGTGTGTTCGGCAGATGGAACCACTCTGCAGTCTGCTGTAATCATGTGCAGTGCTATTCCCAAACCAGGAGGTGATGTTACCAGTCAGGATGTTCTCTATTGTGCATGAGTAGAAGTGCTTTATGATCTCCTGACTCACTTTGAACTTCCTTAGGAAGTAGAGGCGCTGCCGTGCCTTCTTCACTACACTGTTTATGTGTGTGGTCCATGTCAAGTCCTTGGATATCTGGACTTCGAGGTACTTGAAACTGTTCACTCTTTCGACTGGTGCCGAGGGGGCTGTAGTTCCTTGCCCCATACCTCCTAAAATCCACAATAATTTCTTTAGTTTAGCTGACATTCAGGGAGAGGCTGTTCCCCTGCCATCACAGCACCAGGTTCTCCACCTCTCCCAGGTAGGCCCTCTCATCGTTTGCAGAGATCAGGCCCACCACAGCTGTCATCAGCAAACTTAATGATTGTGTTGCTGTTATGCTTTGCCACACAGTCATGCATGTAAAGTGAGTAGAGGAGGGGGCTCAGAACACAGCCCTGGGGAGCCCTGTTGAGAGTGATGGTTGAGGAGGTGCAGTTACCTTCTCTCACCACTTGGGGTCTTCCTGTCAGGAAGTCCAAGACCCACTGGCATGTTCTGAGGCCCTGCCACATACCTCTGGAATCAGTTTTGTATTGTATTCTTTTTGTTTTTGTATTGCATTTTGTTATGTATTGTCAGTTACCATTTGTAATAATAATTACATTACCTCCACTCTGTCTGCAGCAAGTCTCTCCACTCGTGGAACGACATGTCCGTATCAATACTAGTATATGAACGCTAAGCAAAGTGGGTGACATGTTGTTGGCACAATTTGGAAATGCACAAACACGAACCAATGTTCTTATCTTTTAGATAATGCTAAGTAAGCCTCCTTGGAACCGATCTCAAGCTGTACGCTAAGGTACTAGCCATCCGACTTCAAAAGCATATGATCTTTAGTTCATTTAGGCTTTAGGCTTCATAAGAGGCCGCCTGATCACGGATAATATTAGACTGTTACTGCATGTGATAGATGCCAGCAAGGATGCCGCGCCTCCTACGGCTGTATTATCCTTAGACGCGATGAAAGCCTTTGACAGGTTGGAATGGTCTTATTTATGGGCAGTACTTAGAAGGATGGGGTTAGGTGATGGGTTCATTCATATGATCAAAGTACTATATACAGATCCATCTGCCATGATTTGTAAATTCTGCTCTCCACTCTTCCCTGTGTCGCGCTCGTCCAGACAGAGTTGTCCTCTTAGTCCCGGACTATTTGCTCTATCCCTTGAACCTTTAGCACAGTACATAAGACAATCCCAGTCCATAGCACCGATCTCAATTAAGGGCACACAGCATCACATTAGCTTATATGCAGATGATGTAATCTTGTTCATGCAAAACCCTGCCACCTCCCTACCTCATCTTCTCAAAGTAATAGATGATTTTGGCAATCTATCGGGATTTAAGATAAACTGGCCAAAATCGGCCTTCCTTCCACTCAATGTGACTGCGAAGGCTACCATCCTCCCAGCAAATATACCCATGGTAGAACACTTTAAATGTCTTGGAGTTGAAATATTCCCCACTATAAACCAAACGGTGAAGTATAATTATTCCGGATTGCGAGACAGGATCACAAATGACTTCGGCAGGTGGTCAAAATAAAAAAACTCATTACAGGCCAGAGCGTCAATAGTTAAGATGAATGTTTTGCCCAGAATTAACTTCATCAGCTCGATGTTACCGTTACCCCCCCCCCCCCCCTGCTGGTTACTGGCAAAAACTACACTCTGCTGCATATAAATGTATTTGGAACAACAAACGTCCACGATTAAAAATATCCACTGCACAGAGAAATAAAACCGACGGGGGTTTAGCCTTTCCAGACTTCAATTATTACTTTAAAGCGTTCTCTTTGAGACCACTGATCACCTGGTTTGATTCTCAAGCAGCGGTATCCTGGAGACCATTAGAGGAGAACATAGTGGCACCACATAGACTGCAGGATATAGTGTACACCAACTTATCAATTAAGCAATGCAACTTAAGATTTGGCCCTCTTATTACACATGTGATCCGGATATGGCGTGACACACAGAAAAAGTGTACTAACCACCATAAATGGCACAGGCATTCTCCCCTATTTAATAACAATTTAATCCTTATTGGAAAACAACCTATCAGATACCCTGGATGGGAAAAGAAAGGCATACACACATTGGGGGATATCTTCGATGACCATGGTCTCCGCAGTTATCGAGATATATTCAACAAATTTGACCTCACCAGTTCCACTTACCTCTTCTATCTATAAATAAGAGCAGCTTTGAAGGCTCACGGAGTCCCATTAGATATTCCACTTGAGCACCACAGATTTCACAAATTATTTTATGACAAGGAGACGTCGAGAGGCTTCATCTCTGACTTTTATCGCCATTTACTTACGTCCTCATATAAGGTCCTTCCCCTAGACTCGGTTTGGAGGAAGGATATCCCAAACCTGGAAGTAGATTTTGATTGGGATGCAGTCTGGGAAAATGTTCCGCTATCATCACGCAACCCAGATCACCAACAGATTAATCATTAACTTTGTTCATAGGACTTACCTGACCCCTAGACGATTGCACCTAATGGGTCTCAGACCGGACTCTCGATGCTCCTTGTGTTCAAACGATGCTATTGGTACATATATGCATATGTATTGGGAATGCCCTCCTGTCAAGACTTTCTGGGAAAATGTCACCACTCAATTATCAGAATTTTAGTCTCTGACCATACCGACACTGCCTTCTGTATTGTTGTTGAATGATGTTTCTCAGTTATCGACCTCTTTTCATGTAAAGAGACTCATTTTGGCGGGTCTTACGGCTGCCAAAAAGTTGATAGCGTCACGCTGGATTCAACCGGATAAAGGTTCTCACCTATCTCGATGTGATTTATCTAGAGATATCCACTGCACAAATTTTAGGTGTTAGCAGTATGGGTAGCTGTGGTGGATAAGATAAAGGAACGCATATAAATTTGGAATTTTATGATGTTGAATGAAGTAGTGGATGTATAGTCCAAGTGGGGGTCCTGGGGGGGGGGGGGGGGGGGGGGAGAGTGAGCAAGAGCCCATGTATTGTATTAATTATTTTTATGTCTTTTAATCTACTTTCATTCTGATTTAATTACTGGACTGTCATTATTGTTATTATTATTTCTGTTATTGTCCTGTGATTTATCGTTGATTATTACTGTTACTGTATACGTAGTTTGTCTTGTTTCATGTTAAAAAAAGGGAAAATAAAAATGTGTTAAAAAAAAGATAATGCTAAGTTAGCTGTATTCCAACACAATAAACTTTTCACTGTACACTCTCATGCTCCACAGCTGACTAGTGTTGTCTTCCTGCAACAACTAACGCCTCACAGAATTTCAGAGAACGATTTCTGGTACAAACAAGCACTTTATTTTTTTATCAAGCACCCTCAAAAACCAGTTCAACCAGTTGCAACGGGCCTGCCTGTCCTTCCAGCCAACAGCAATGCACTGTATCTACCAGGCAATGTTAATGCACCAGCTGACCCTGCTGACTTGACTGGCGGCTCCATCTTGGTTGCCACGGTCTGCTGCTCGGCTGTCTAGCCATCAGCATTGTGTCTACTACTCTGCTGAGAGACTGATGAGCTCTGCAAGAGCCGTCTGGCAGCCATGTAGTTCCACACTGCCAGCGGAGAACAATAGCAGGATGAAGGGAAGAAACAGAGGGCAAGAGGAAAAACAAGAGATGGCTTAACCGTGTTAGGGGTAGCCCGCTGAGAAGAGGGGAGAGACAATGGAGTGCAGAGATGGAGCGATAGACGAACCATGAGGGACAAGGTTTGCACACATCACACAACCCTCCCTCCACCCTCTCTATCTCCCCCCTAGGTGTCCCAGATGGAGCAGGAGTACAATGTGAAGGAGCTGGGGCTGAATGTGCAGGCGGAGGAGCTGGAGGAGAGAAGCCGGAGCTCCAGCGCTGATCTGATGCGCCTCCTTGCAGCTCAGCAGAGGAGCGCGTATCACTGGAAGGAGGAGGCGAAGAACCTAGCCCACGCCTTCGAAACCAAACTCACTAGCCTTAAGTAAGAGCTCAGAGTAACCTAAAGTCACCAGCCTTAAAGAGTAACAACACCAATGGTCTATTTGCTGTGCCCTAGTTGTTGAAAATACTCACCTTGCTGGAACACTCTGCCCCATCCAATCTGTGGTGTCAAAGTAGCAATTTCCCCCCTAGACATCACAGATTAGGCAGGGCAGAGTGTGGAGCAAGGTAAAGGTTTTCGACCAATAGGGCACCAAAATTACAATGGATTTAGTATTTAAAGGGATGGTTTGGATATTTGGAAAAATTAATACTTGCTAATGCTAGTAATGTAATCGATGTAAAGCTATTAGCTTACTGACTGAGTGCCATGGTCGGAGTTCTGGTTGGATTCTCAGAGACGTTTTTGACAGGCAGCAAACGACCAAATTTCTTTTAATCCACACCACAACATGCAGGCAAAGGGTTACCCGTTTCCAACATGTTGGCTGTGAACCGGCTCCAGTGTGTAGTAATACACAGTATTTTTCAAGAAAATAGGAAATGCTTGAAGACCATGGTTTTGTGTTGGAAATGGGTAAATCTGTTGCCTGTCTGTTGTGGTGTGAGTTAAAACATTTTCATTATCCTCCTGGTTTGCATGTCATGATCAGGAACATAAACACACCAGCCACCGTTGCTGGATGTCAAAGCTATGGAAGGTGGTTTGTGTCAAAAAGAGTAATGCGATTAATTGTGTTGTTGTTTTTTTGTATATGTTACTGTTTTCAAATTCCTCAAAACGAACGCATAACATTGACAACCCTAAGAATAACCCATGCATGGACATTAGCTTAGTGTTTGCTTGGTCCCATGGTCTGTTACTCAGGCAGCTTCTGGCAAGCACACAGGATTCAGTAACAATAAAACATTTTAAAACCACACCGCAACAAAGGTTTCAACCATCTACAACAGAATACAACAACCATGATTCATGTCATTCTGATTCTTGGTCAGCTGATGCTATGGAACTATTTAGTTTCTTGAAAAACGCAAGTGTGTCGAATCACACTTTCGGTAGTATCAGTACTTCCAACAAGTGCACACTGTTTTGCGGGATTATATTTCTATTACCTCACTCTTGAGATGATGATAACGCAGCTAAACTAGTTTGTACCGACCACTAAATGGGTACATTGTGCAAAAGCGTTAATGGAGCACAGTAAATATTGGACACACAAGCATGAAATTGAACAACAATCTTGTCATATAGTGGTAAATTAAAGATAATTATTTTGCAGAAAAGTTTAGTGTACTCCTTTTTTAAGAACAAGCTCTTTAGCAAAGTGTCAAAGGTCTATTCACAAGGCAGGCATCTTCAACCATTACAGACCTATATCCATCCTACCTGCCTTGTCAAAGATACTTGAAAAGCTTGTCTATAAAAGGTTAATTGAACATCTTAATAAGCACAATATTATTTACACTCACCAGTACGGGTTCAGAAAGAAACATTCAACATATATGGCAATCACACATCTAATTAATGAAATATACAAAGCTAAAGACAGAAAGGAAAACACTATAGGTATTTTTTTAGACTTATCAAAGGCATTTGATAGTCAATCACCATATCCTCCTACAGAAGCTCTCACATCTTGGAATAAAAAACAATGCACTGCTATGGTTCACCAGTTACCTTAAAGATAGACATCAGTCTGTATCCTATAATGGGATCAATTCTCCTTGCTTCCTTTACTTTGCAGTCTGCCCCAAGGTTCAATTCTTGGGCCTTTGCTATTTTTGCTATATATCAACATCAATGACCTCCCTAACGTCTCAGACAGGCTGTCGAAGATTTTATTTGCAGATGACACAAGTGTATTCTATTCACATAAAGATCCTGATACCATCAGTAGGGTCTTAAATTAAGAACTAAACAAACTATCAATTTGGTTTAAATGCAACAAATTATCACTAAACTTGAAAAAAAATTCAAATCTGTAATTTTTAACTCCTCAACTCCTAAAAGTAGTGATCAATGACATCCCCATAGCTAGGGTGTGTTCTAGACGATTCCTTGGTGTTCTGCTTGATGAATCCCTATCATGGAAACCTCATATCACAGCCATAACTACAACAATGGCCAAGAGTATTGGTATTCTTGGAAAAACACATAACTTGCTGAGCACTGAGGTTGCCACAATGTTATATTACTCTATGGTTTACCCATATATCAATTACTGCAATTTAGTTTGGGGTAGTACTCATCAGACCAAACTTGAGCCCATATACCGTCTGCAGAAACGAGCTCTAAAAATAATCAGCTGTGTACAACAGTCATTCTTCATTTATCAAGTGAATTATCTTCAGACTGGTTTATTTGTGCATAGTTCTTTAAACAGAGCCCTTCCCCCTTTTTTTCATGACATGTTTGCCCATAATCACCAAATTTTCTGAAGTTCAAAGAGCACTGAAATCTCATCTCCTAGATCACCAATATTTCCCATATGGGCTCCCTTTACAAACTGTGGTCTGATGGCTTGTTGTATTTTGTTATCGTATTTTTGTTTTATTATATATTCTTCCTGTCATTAGTTGTTTTCTCTATACTCAAAATCGTATTGGCATGGGTGCTTGCTTCGGTGTCTGCTTGTGTGTTTGGGGGGGGGGGAGATTTTATATATTTATATATTTATATATATATATATATATACATATATATATATATATATATATATATATATATATATATATATATATATATATATATATATATATATATATATATATATATATATATATATGTGTGCTGTCAATAGATAAAAAATAATTAACTAATTAATCTCACAATTTTCTGTAATTAATCTACATTAAAAATAGAATTTTTCTACTTAAGACCGAAGCTTGTAACAGATATTTACTTGAGTAAATCATGGAATTAATGTAAAATCAACACAAAGAAAGTACTTAGATTCAAAGACTATTTTAATAGCTTTCTTTTTTTTTTCTTTTTTTTTTTTTTTATTATTGCAAAACAAAACTTATTAAAAGTCAGTACTCAACACACAATGTATAATGAAACTTTCAGTAAAGGTGGTTAAAATATATGCAAGTACAGAAACAGGATAAAACAAAAATAGTCAATAATAACATTTTAACCGTATACAGTGTATATCCAGCGAAGTTACAATTATATAAATGTTAATATATAATATACCCCTAATACCCATTTTCTAAAACCCTACACACATATGCTCCAGCTCAAACCCCCCCCTCCCGGACCCCCTCTTGGATAGTACCTCCATTATCCCTCACTCCTAACCAGACACTACCATTATAGGCTAGCTTTTATTCTCTCCACCACTTCTAACCACATTGACATTTTGGATTCATTGAGCCCCAGAATTCTTGCTGTAGATATTTCTTGATATATCACATCGAGATATGTAAGAAACCACACTTTCCGGCACATTTTTTCCGGTTGAAACCAACGTGATGCGATCAGTTTTTTAGCTACTGTGATACCCGATAAAACCAATCTTTTTAGTTGTGGATTCACTGCAAACTCAAAAACATCATTCAATAGCAATACCGCGGGGTGTACAGGTATATTCCAAAATACGAGTATTGATAATTGTTGGGACACATCTTTCCAGAATGCCTTAACTGGTGGGCAGTCCCAATACATGTGCATAAATGTTCCTTCGTCCCCATTTGTACACTGGGAGCATTTGGAGTCTTGTATAAGCCCCATTTTGCACAGCCTTATAGGAGTCAAGTATGTCCTGTGAATATAGTTCAGATTGATTTGTTGATGATCCGGGTTCCTTGATGTAAGTCGGACATTTGCCCAGGCTCCTTGCCAATCAAAGTCATTTTCCAGGTCTGGTATATCCCTCCTCCAGACATTGTCTAGTTGAAGGGTTTCATACGAGGACGTTAGTAATTGATAATAAAAACCTGATACAAAACCTCCCAATGTATCTCTTTCATAGAAATTTGTGGTATCTGTGGTGTTCAATTGGTATGAGTAATGGAACACCGTGAGATCTCATACAAAGTCGTAACTGTATGTAAAAAAGCCATGTGGACTCGGTGAGGTTAAACTTTATGCATATTTCGACATAACTACAGAGGCCCTTGTTATTAAAAATATCCCCTAATGAGTGTATGCCTCTCTCTTCCCATATAGGGAATCTTATAGGTCGTTTTCCCATTAAGAGAGCATTGTTATTGAATATGGGAGTGTGATTATGCCATACTTGAGGGTTAGGAAATTTCCTTTGTGTTTCCCGCCATGTCCTGATTGCATGGGTAATTATTGGGCCAAATTCTCGCTCACAATGCTTGATTGAAAGTTTAGTGTATGCTATGTCTTTCAATCTCTGTGGGGCTACTATGTTTTCTTCTAATTTTCTCCAAGATACCAAAGCCTCGGGGTCAAACCATATCTTCTTCAATGGTCTTAATGTGAAGGCATTAAAATATTGTAAAAAATCTGGGACTGCCATGCCACCGTCTGCTTTATTTCTCTGTGCGGTGGATCTTTTTATGCGAGGTGGTTTGTTATTCCAAATAAATTTGTATGTGGAGGTTTGTAATCTTTTCCAGTAGCCCTCTGGAGGAGGTAACGGAAGCATTGAGCTGAAGAAATTGATTCTTGGTAATACATCCATCTTAACTATTGATACCCTTGCCTGTACTGAGTTTTTAAGTTTTGCCCACCTGTCCAGGTCGTCTTTGATTTTGTTCTGTATTTTTGTGTAATTGTGCTTCACCGTTTGTCTTATGGTGGGAAATATTTCCACACCCAAGCATCTGAAATGTTTGACCATGGGTATCGCACCTGGGAGGGTTGTCTCTTTTTTTGCACTGGTGTTAAGAGGAAGAAAAGCCGACTTAGGCCAATTTATTTTAAATCCCGATAGATCACCAAAGTTCTCTATCAACTTGAGTATAAGCGGCAATGTGTTGTTGGGGTTTTGCATGAACAATATTACGTCGTGCGCATATAAACTAATTTTATGATGTGTGCCCTTGATTACTATTGGTTCTATGTGTTGGGATTGTCTTATAAATTGTGCTAAAGGTTCTAATGATAGATCGAATAGTCCGGGACTAAGAGGGCAACCTTGTCTGGCTGAGCGTGATACCGGAAAGATATCGGAGATGAATGTGCCTGTTGTAATCCTGGCCGATGGGTCTTTGTATAGTACTTTAATCATATCAATGAAACCTTTTCCTAACCCCATCCTTTCCAATACTGCCCATAGAAACGACCATTCCAACCTGTCAAATGCTTTCATAGCATCCAGGGATAGTATCGCCTTAGGTGTGATGTCCTCTTTGTCTGTATCTAGTACGTGCAGTATTCGCCTTATGTTATCATTGATCAGGCGACCTTTTATGAAGCCTGTTTGGTCCGGATGAACTAAAGACGTCATATGCTTTTGCAATCTGATGGCTAATATCTTAGAGTACAGTTTGACATCGGTTCCGAGGAGGCTTAAAGGACGGTAACTACCGCACTCAGTGGGGTCTTTGTCTTTTTTGTGAAGAACTGAAATGAGTGCGGTATTTTGGTGTTCAATGAAGCTTCCCTCTTTGACTGAGTATAAGATCATATTTAGTAATAAGGGTCCAAATATGTCCCAGCAAGAAATGTACATTTCTGATGGGATACCGTCAATTCCCGGAGCTTTGCCGTTTTTCATTCCGGATATGGCCTTCTTGAGTTCTTCTAATGTGATCGGTACTTCTAACTGTTTAGCGTCTTCCTCCGTAAGTTTAGGGAGAGTAATTTGATTAAGATATGTGTCTAATTTGTCTTGATCAAAGGTCGTTTCTGAGTTATATAAATCGGAGTAGAATTCTTTGAATGTATCGTTTATTATTTTGGGTTCTGTTACTAGAGCTTGTTGTTTCCTAATGGCAGTTATATCTGCAAATTTTGCATTAATTCTTAGTCGCATGGCTAATAGGTGACTAGGTTTAGAACCTTGGAAGTACTGCTGTTGTCTTGTGCTGCGTATTTGCAATTCCGATTTTTGTCTGTACATTGCTTTGATCTCTGTCTTTAGAATGTTAACTTGGTTATCTAGTCTAGTAGAGTTGTTGTATTTTAAAGAATTAAAAAGCGTTGAGTAAAGCGTTTCCATTTCAGACAGTTTTGTGTTTTGATTTTTGCGCAATATGGAGGTAAATCTATCCGAGAAATCCTTGATCATATTCTTTACCGACATCCATAATATTCTGGGATCTTGCACCGAGTTAGCATTATCCCGTAGGAATACTGTGAGAGCTTCTTTAATTTGTGTAATGAATTCCTTGTTGTTAAGCAGCATCGAATTAAAACGCCATCTTGGGGCCCGGGCAGATAGTGTACCAAATGTTGCTTTCAGGATTAAGTAGCAGTGATCTGATAGCGCATTGGGTGTCATTTCCACTTCATATTTATCAAATATTCTCGGGGATGCAAAGACGTAATCAATTCTGGATAGTGTGTTGTGTCTCGCCGAACGACAGGAGTACTTGCGGGTCATGGGGTTAAGTGAACGCCATAAATCAGTTACTCCTGTTGATTTCGACCAATCTTTTAATGCTTTAGATGAATTCTTTTGTTCGCTGGAGAAGGAAAGGTAAGTTTTGTCCATCCTTGGGTTCCAAATGGCATTAAAATCCGCACCTATTATATATGAGTACTCGGGATGGTTTAACATTTCTCCTGTTAGTGAAGTGAAGAAACCCACTTCGTACAAATTCGGGGCATATACCGCTGCCAATGCAATTTTCCTGTTATTGTGTATAATCCTAGCTATAGTTATGCGCCCCTCAGCATCCGACCATACCCCTTTCAATTCGATATTTAATTTGCGTCTGACGACTATGGCTACCCCTCTAGTTCTCGTAGCAAAAGAAGAGTGACTAATATTATGGTATATGTTATCCGCTAACGTATTTATGTCTCCCTCTAAAATGTGCGTTTCGCTTAATAGAGCCACGTCCACATGTTCTTTTTTCATCAGTGTGAGCACGCTTTTGCGCTTGTGTTGTTTGTTTATCCCACCGGTGTTCCATACCATTATATTCAAACTAGCCATAGTCTATGCATGTTTTCGTGTAGTTTTTGGTAATGTTTCTGGAGTATGAAGCTACAATAGATGTACATCCAATTAATGAGGTCCCGTTGAGAGCTGAGCTTAAAAACATATATATATACAAATAAAAATCCCCTATTTTCCCCTCACCCAGAAAGTCGAACATGCCTGTGTTCCAAGAACACATCCTCCGCGATTGACTTTCTCCCATGGTCCACCGGATTGCCCAAACTGAGCATTGTAATCCTAATTTTCCTATGCTAATTGCCATAGGATCTAACATTTCCATTCTATTGCAATAGAATGTCGCTTTTGGTCTTGCACCTTCCCTTACTGTAATGAAGTATTGTGATAAATAACATAAAAATAAAAATAAAAAATAAAATAAAAAAAGAGAATAAACCTTTATCGACATATTCCTTTGAACCCTCCACTAACGTGTGGGGAAAAAAAAGGAAAAGATTGTAGAGCAATATTGACACCTTAATGTGAAGAACATTGGAAAAGAATAATGTAAGTTAAAATATATTTAAAAAATATAGAGTAATATTGACACCTTAATGTGAAGAACATTGGAAAAGAACAATGTAAGTTAAAATATATTTAAAAAATATAGAGTAATGAGAAGAAAAAATTAAATAAAATAAAAATCAATGGAAAGATATAGATAAGGAATAAGAGATAAATAATTATCAACGTGGAGAAGCCACTAGAACCGATTTAACTGATTAGATAAGATAGAAAAGCAGCGCCTTTTAGCGCTTCAATGTGCCTTTAATGGAGTGATTACTTAAATTGTTAGAATAACCTTGCTGTGCTCATACGTTTATGTGTGGTTAATTTTTAAAGTATTATTAAGGACTGATTGCACTTCATTTAATTTATTATCTGCTATGTGTATACACACCGAATGTTATTGTTAGAGTTGTATGCTTCGTTGTCATGGTGCCTTATATTCTAGAAGGTTGTAGAATATACTAGTGCCTAGACTTTTTTACTTTCCAGAATGATCTAAGAGACCCAGGGCATTTGAGCGATAAACCCAGAATATTCCAGATAGATCTTTTTGCAATGATATTTATTTGTCCCCTCAGAGACCAGAGACTGAAATTATAATGTATTATGAATCGTATTATACACAGTACACTTTGTTATAGACAACTTGCATATCGTTTGCTACTTTGATGAGCACAACAAAGTCATTCCAACACTGGTGGAATGACCTTATTGATGAACACAATAAAGTCATTCCAACACTGGTATATATTGAGAGAGAGGCTTAACTGTTTCCGGCATTTTCGTCATGCTTTGGGTTATTTGCTCCATTTTGATTCAGGAAATCCTCAGCTTCAAAAGGTGTATATGGACCTGACCTGCGGCCGTTATTGCCCAAGAATGATAACAGCGCCGGATATGATAGCCTTGGCTTGTAGCCGGCTTTGTACAGCTTTTGCATCACATCTTTGTATGGTAGACGTCGGATGATGGCCTCTTTGCTCAAATCTTCGTAGATAAATATTGGTTTATCACCATACTTCAGCTTCCCACGTTGGTTGCGAGCATATTTGATGATGTCATCCCTTGTTGTAGTTTTCCGCAGAGTGACAATGATGACTCTCGGCCCATTGATACTTTGCCCCTGGGAACCGATTCTGTAAACTTGTTCCACTTCTGGCACTTTGTTTGGATCGGTGTTATCCAAAATCGTTGATAACACTTTTGGAAAGTTGGTATCTTCGCAGTTCACTGCTTCATCAAGCCCCACAATGCGGATGTTATTCCGCCTGTGGTAACGTTGGGTTTCTAGTTGCCTCTCCATCGCTTCTTTTTTAAGATCTTTTATTTCTCTCCGGAGTTCTACTTTCACTTTTTCCATATCTTCTCCCATCTCTGTCATGCTACCTTCGTTCGCCTTGACTGCATGTGTAATTTCTTTCACCGTATTCTCCACTGTCGTGATTCGCAAGGACTGATCGGCGATCGCTCTCATAACCTGTTCGAATTTAGTATCGATGTGTTCAACGTGTGCTTTGAAAGCTACCATCTGTTCTTTATCAGCGACCATCAGTTCTTTTATCAGGATAGTCAGAGAGTTGAAGTCGGGTGGAGTGGTGGTGTTGAAGTCGAGTGGAGTGGTAGTACTGCTTTCTTCAGTTGGCGGCATATGGTAGATAGATGCAGTGACGTTGGAATCCATAAATCTGGCTGCTCTCGCTTTCACGGAGCTTGATTCTGTACCTTCTGTTATGTTGGTCTCTATTAACTCTCTTTCGGGGACCGTAATCGATGATCCCGGTAAATTGTCCTCTTCCTTCTCCTCCTCGGAGCTTGTCGCCGTCGGCTCAGAACCAGCGACGGTTAGGACGTGTCTTCCTCGTTTTGTTACGTCCTGCGCCGTTGAAGTTGCCGTAGTTATTTTCTCTGTCGCCTTTCTGCCTTTAACCATTTTGTCTTTTGATATGGTTAGTAGAGGGTCTTAACAATACATACGATGTGGTCTATTCTCTTTCTTTACTGTCCAAATAATGTTTTTAAACGAAATTAGCGTTGGTGGGAGCGGAGCAATTGCAAAATGCGTGCACTACATGTTGTGCTAAAACCGGAAGTTTAATAGCTTTCTTTGAATAGTTTCTCTCCTGTGAAATACAAATGTTCAACAAAACCATCGACATTGACTCAGCTAGACCTCTTTCTTATATCCGCAGCACTAAAATTGAAGATTTTTCACTCCATAGATTAATCTAGATACATTTATTTTAATGCTTTAAATAATTTAAATTAATCTCAAGTTAAAGCATTAATTTTGACAGCCCTAATATATATTCTTTTGTAATTATGTTTTTGGTAGATTTTAATTTGTTTGTTCTACCGGGCAGTCCGGTAGAGAGAGAGAGAGAGGAAGAATGGGAGACAGAGCGGGGGGGAGACATTCGGCAAAGGACGCCGGGTCCGGGAATTGAACCCGGGTCGGCCGCTTCACGGCACAGCGCGTTACATGGGTCGCCACTTGGGTGCCCGGGATTTTATATTTTACCTTGATATAAGATCAGTGTAATTTTGCTTCCTGGTGAATAGAATAGAATAGAAATACTTTTATTATCCCGAGGGAAATTTGACACTGCAAATTGCTCAACATTAAACATTTAGACGGAACAGGTCACGAATAAGAATAACAAAACAAATCAAATTGCCTAAGATAAGAGTAGAATAAAATAGAATAAAAATGGAATAAAACATACAGTAAAAATATACTGAGGTCTACAGTAGGTGTAGTATTGCACAGTGCTGTTTCAAAAGTAAGAGTCCAGGAAGATGGTAACTGTCACTCTGTGCTCAGTGATGCAGTGAGGCACAGTGATGCATTGTATAGTCTGATGGCTGTTGGAATGAAGGACTTCCTGTGCCATTCAGTGCTGCATTTAGGTAGTATGAGCCTAATGACTGAACATGCTCCTCCTGTCAGCCAAGTCTGTGTATAGTGGGTGGGAGGGGTTTTCCCTGATGGCCTGGAGCTTAGCAAGGCTCCTCCTCTCCGCCACCCTCGCTAGGGAGTCCAGCTCCACCCCAACCACGCTACTGGCCTTCCTGACCGCCTATTGCTTAATGACAAGCATAGAGTGCTGCTTTTGCTTCCGCGTTTTCCCTGATTGGCTGCGCCATGCCCCGCGGCAGGCGCGGCAACCGCAGAGCAGAGCGGCAGAGCGAGCGGAGCAGCAGAGCGAGCGGAGCGGCAGAGCGAGCGGAGCGGCAGAGCGCGAGCGGAATTAGGTAACCGCCGCAGTAATCAGCCAAGATTTTCATTCGGCGCTTTCAGCTCACCTGGCAGAGCAGCGGTCCTGCGGTTCGTTGTTGACTAGTTTGAATCCCATGAATTTTTTTTTTTTAACGTGATTTTTTTTTTAACGTGTATTCTTTCGCCGGTTAAGGTTAGGCATGGTTAAGGTTAAGGTTAGGCATTGTTTCGGAGTTGGTTAAGGTTAGAACGGTTAAGTTTAGGCGCTGTTAAGGAGCTGGTTAAGGTTAGAGTTTGTCAAAGAGAATGGCAATATTCTTTCTATGGTTAAGGTTAGGCATGGTTAAGGTTAAGGTTAAGGTTAGGCATTGTTTCGGAGTTGGTTAAGGTTAGAACGGTTAAGTTTAGGCGCTGTTAAGGAGCTGGTTAAGGTTAGAGTTTGTCTTAGAGACAGCCTATTTCCGCACTGCCGCTCTCCCGCGTTGCCGCGGTCACATGGTCAAATTGTCACATTCTTGCACTCTATGCTTGTCATTAAGCAACACGCTTCCTGACCAGCTTATCCAGCCTGTTTGTGTCCCCTGCTCTCAGTCCGCTGCCCCAGCAGGTCATAGCGTACAAGAAGGCGCCCGCCACCACCGACTCATAGAACATCCTCAACATCCTTGTACAGACATTGAAGGATCTCAGCCTTCTGAGGAAGTAGAGTCGGCTCTGGCCCTTCTTGTACAGTGCCTCTGCGTGTTTTGACCCGTTCAGTTTGTTGTCGATGTGCACACCGAGGTATTTGTACTCGTCAACCAAGTCCACATCAACTCCCCTGATGGAAACAGGGGTCACAGGTGCACTCCTCCTCCTCCCCAGCTCCACCAGTATTCCCTCTCGTCACCGTCCTTTATACATCCCACTATCGCAGAGACATCATAAAACTTCTGAAGGTGGCAGGACTCTGACCGATAGTGGAAGTCATTGGTGTAGACGGTGAAGAGGAAGGGAGAGAGGACTGTCCCCTGCGGGGCCCCGGTGTTGCTGACCAGTCTGTCTGACACACAGCTCCGTAGGCGCACGTACTGTGGTCTGCCCGTCAGATGGTCAACAACCCAGGACACCAGGGGGGCCTCTACCTGCATCGCCTCCAACTTCTCACCCAGCAGCCCAGGCTGTATGGTATCAAAAGCACTGGAGAAGTCAAAGAACATGACTCTCACAGTGCTCCCCGGCTTGTCTAGGTGAGTGTAGGCTCGGTTCAGCAGGTAGATGACAGCATCCTCTACCCCCAGTCAGGGCTGGTAGGCGACCTGGAGTGGGTCTAGGTGGGGTTTGATCACCGGGCGGAGTTGCTCCAGGACTAACCTCTCCATGGTCTTCATTATATGAGAGGTTAGAGCCACCGGCCTGTAGTCCTTGGACGTGCTGGGACGCGGCACTTAGGGACAGGGACCACACAGGAGGTTTTCCACAGTGTCGGGACTCTCTGCAGCCTCAGGCTCATATTGAATATGAGCTGGAGCACATCACACAGCTGAGAGGCACAGGTTTTGAGTACATTTGGGCTCACCCCATCAGGACCAGCAGCCTTGCCTGCGTGTAACTTGCTCAGCTGTGTACTCCCCTGGTCTGCAGAGAGCCACACTGTGGGGGTCTCAGGTGTTGGGGGGAGGAGCGGGTCTTCGAGCCTCGCGGGCAGACAGGCTGCACCAGAGATGATGGGAGGTAGGGAGGAGGGAGGGGGTTGCTCGAGTTGAAGGGCTGAGAGGTGCGGGGGGGGGGGGCATGGACTGGCCATCTGGCATACCGGGAATGTTCCCGGTGGGCAGACGCATCTTTGGGCCGTTATGATTTAATACAAAAATATATATATATTTATAATAATAAAAAAAAAAAGTTTTACGTTTGGTCAACGACCGGCCCACTACTAGGCTGGGACAGCAGCCCATTGGTACTGACTGACACTGGGCTGGCCCAATCACATCTCTTACTAAGCACCCCCCCGCCAGTCGTGCAGGTACATGACTGAGATGGGGCTGTGGTACATGACTGAGAGGGGGCTGTGGTACATGACTGAGAGGGGGCTGTGGTACATGACTGAGAGGGGGCTGTGGTACATGACTGAGAGGAGGGCTGGTACATGACTGAGAGGGGGCTGTGGTACATGACAGATGGGGCTGTGGTACATGACTGAGAGGGGGCTGTGGTACATGACTGAGAGGGGGCTGGTATATGACTGAGAGGGGGCTGGTATACAGGACTGAGGGGGCTGGTACATGACTGAGAGGGGGCTGGTATACAGGACTGAGAGGGGGCTGGCTGGTACATGACTGAGAGGGGGCTGGTACCATGTATTGGTACTGACTGACACTGGGCTGGCCCAATCACATCTCATACTAAGCACCCCCCCGCCAGTCATGTGGTACATGACTGAGATGGGGCTGGTAGATGACTGAGAGGGGGCTGGTACATGACTGAGAGGGGGCTGGTATACAGGACTGAGAGGGGGCTGGCACATGACTGAGAGGGGGCTGGTACATGACTGAGAGGGGGCTTGTATACACAACTGAGAGGGGGCTGGTATACATGACTGAGAGGAGGCTGGTACATGACTGAGAGGGGGCTGGCTGGTACATGACTGAGAGGGGGCTGGTACATGACTGAGAGGGGGCTGGTATCATGTATTGTGCATCATTGTAGGTCAAACCATTAAAAAGTAAATTTCCACGGCAGCCATTTGGGATTTTGGTCTCACAAATTTCCCCCGCCTTTTTTAAAAATACACCCTGGCTAAATTTATTTATTAACCCTCCTAGATGACAAATCCATTGAGAAACTAAGTGCCACAGATGACCCAACTACTAGGTCCATATCGTATCATCATAATATTATTTAAAAAATCATTAGGATAAGGGTTCCCTTGATAAAGATGCATGAAAAGGCTGTATAATATACAACACCTGTAGCTCAACTGCAAAAACAGCTTATTTGATTTGATTAGATTTGTATTTGGAAATTAAAAACACATCATAAAAACGAATTATCTTGACCAATTTGTATTCCTGAGGATATCACCTAAAAGCATTCATTAAAACACTTATTTCCAAGGTGGTCCTCGATGGAAGACATAAAAACACAGCACATATAGCCTACTCAACTGCACATTTTTGCTCAACTGCAAAAAATGTATGCCTCTTATGTATTAGCCTACAGGGAAAAACACATTCACAACAGGCAGCAAAGTAAATTTTCAGCCAATTATGGTAATAAGGTAACTATTAGGATATATATGGTATGGATTACTTACTCTTATAACTTATTATTGTGGTAGCTCTAGTCTCCACCTATACAAATTGTTTTTGTGCTGTCCATTGATCATGCATCTTCACGTGGTAGGCACATTAACTGTAGGTCAAACTCCCCAAACAAACAAGCACACCATTGATTTAATTGCCATATAAATCACATACAGAGATCTAACTATTACTCCTCTCTGAACATGAATATAAAACAAGAAGGTGATCTATTAACTGTGTAAACCTTATGCAATATTCATCATTGATATTTGAATACTTGAAATCTGTATGAACTGAGTAGTTAGTATCAAATGAAATAAGATGGAACAGCTCCATGCATTCATTGAATAAACAACTATTTGCTCATTACCACTTACCAGTATGGTATTGTTTAAATTGTACAGATCTTTGCACATCTTTGTCAGGGAATTCCAACAATTCTGGACCTGAATGTACCAGTTAATTGTAAGCAGCTCTCTCTCCTTATGTCTAGTCAAGCCAGGTTGTGGAGGAGAGAGACAGGGATGAACAGGCTATAGACTACTTTGCCCATCCTGAGCCTGCTATAATGCAGATGTTTTTACATCACCACCCAAAACAAGATACAGCCAAGAGTGAGTGAGTACACTGGTCCACTTGCACTGGTACACTTGTCCATGGCACTTACTACCCAGCTTTGTAGTGGTTTGGGGGAATAGTACAGTAGGTACGCATATTTAAGGGGACCGTAAGGATGGTGTACTGGTGGGTGGTGTCCGACCGATTATGGTGGGCCGGTCTGGGCCAAAAATGCCAGGGTCGATTTTTGGTCCCAGTCCAGCCCTGATCAAACCTATTGTAAAAACAGGTTTAGCTCATTAGCCCGGTCTACATCTCCATCCACTCCCCTTCCCCCCGCCGGTTTAATGCCGGTTATGGTCTGCATTCCAGTCCACACTTGTTTGATGTTATTGTTCTCCAGCTGGCCTTCCAACTTCCTCCTGTATTTGTCTTTGCCCTCTCTGAGGGTGCGGTTACACCTTTCGTTTCATTTTCGTATCATTGTCATATGCGTTTCGCCGCGACGTCGTGCGCCTCGAGTCACACTTTCGTTTTTTTTCCGTTTTTGTCACCCGAGCACACTGATGTAGTACACTGCCAAAGCAGTAGGTGGCAGTAGGTGGCAAACATGAAGGCAATTTCAACCAATCAGAACTTTTGAATGTGCCAATACACTTCCTGGAAGCTCCAGCAAAGAAAATGTCAATAAGGCAGGCGCCTATGCCGCGCCACCATCTTGCCTATTTACTCAATGCAGCAATTCTTTTTCAGCAAAGCCTAATAAAAGTGCAATAAACAAAACGGATACATTCACTGTGTGTTCTGCCTGTCATTTGTTGATGAAACAAAACTAACATCAACACAAGTGACCACCAAGAGCGGATAGTTTAGTCTAAAAAACGATCGGTAGCATTGTTAGCTGCATGCTAACGTCAATGGAATTTGCCATTATAACAGTATAGCATTGTGGCTAGAAGCTAACGTTAGCTCACGCTACTTAGCCAGCACCAAACTGATGATATCGGGAGCTATCAGTGGTTAGATAACATTAGAGACAACGCTGTGTGTATTAAACAAAGGTGAATAGATGACTGGGCCATTTTGTTTAATGCTTGTTAAGTTGAAAGAGGAGCTTTGAGCTAACAGGGTTTGATAGCTAACACTAGCTCATGTTATCCAGTGGCAGTGCCAATCGGTAATGCTAGCAGAATGAATGGATGTAAACTTTCTTTAACATATTGCATATGGGTACAATACAATACGGCTCAATACAAACAATTGTTAAGGGGATGCAGACTGTTGTAGCTTGGACTGGGGTCCTTATAACAATAACTTGACAACACATAGTAGCTGCAGCTATTTGGTTTGGGACAGCTCTCTGTCACCGGAAGGGCACGCAGATGGTATCTACTGCGCATGGGCGTTTTCGCAACAACGGCTCATGCAGACTACACGCTGTTGTCTGCGCGTTTTTTAGCGTTTCTCCAAAACGCAAACACAATTTTGCGTTTCAGCCGTATCCACAAAAAAACGCCAAAAAACGCATTTCTGTGTAATAGGGACATGAAACGTATTCAAAAACGTATAAAAAAACGCCACAAATACACTAGTCTAACCATGGCCTGAGATTGATTCTCAGAAGCCCCTGAACTCGTTTGACCTCCCTGTTACCTGCGTTGAAAGCCCTCTTCTTCTCATTCAGTGGGGCTTTGATGTCCTTAGTGACCCATGGCTTGTTGTTAGGGTAGCAGGTAACAGTCCTAGATGGAACATTGGAGTCCACACAAAAGTTGATGTAGTCTGTGATGCACTCATTGATGTAAACCCATCAATGTCCTCTCCGTGGGGCTCACAAAGTGCCTGCCAGTCTGTGACCTCAAAGCAGCCCTGTAGTGCCTCTTTGGCCTCCTCCGACCACCTTCTCACAGTTATTTTGGTTGCAGGCTATCTTCTGACCAGAGGCACATAACAGTGGTTGAGGTGAACCAGGTTGTGGTCCGACCGGCCCAGCTGTGGTAGTGATGAGGAGCTGTATGCCTCCTTGATGTTGGCATAAAGCAGGTCTAGGGTCCTATTTTCCCTGGTGTGGCAGCTGACGTATTGTTGGAAATTTGGTAGTGATTTGTCCAGTTTTACATGGTTAACATCCCCTGAAATGAGGATTAGAGCCTTCGGGTGTTTCGTCTGGAGATGTGCAATAGCGCCGTGGATGACGTCACACGGGGCAGTCGGGTTTGCAGAGGGGGGGATGTAAACCGCCATCATGATAACATGGGGGATTTCTCTTGGCAAATAATATGGTCTGAGTCCTACAGCTAACATCTCTATATCCGGGTCACAGTGTCGCTCTTTGATCGTAATATGGCTGGGGTTACACCATCTCTTATTAATAAATAAAGCAACCCCCCCTCCTTTTCGCTTGCCGCTCCCGCGGTTACGATCAGAGCGCACAATCTGAAACCCGTCTATAGAGACATTGCTATCGGGAATATCTGTGTGCAACCATGTCTCAGAAAAACACATAATGCTACACTCACGGTATTCCTTTTGACTGCCGGCAAGCGCGGCCAACTCATCCATCTTATTTGCCAGAGACCTCACGATAAAATGGAGGGGAGATATGGTTTATATCTCCTTCTCTCTCTCCTTGCTTCAGCCCTCTTCTGTCTCGCACGTCGCCCTCTTCCTCGACATCCCCGAAAGCCACCGTTTGTCCTTAGTATCTCCTCCGGGAATATGTTTGATAACTCCGGGTTGTTTTGTTGGCTGTAGCCCGCCGGCTGGTTTGCGTAGCGACAACAGCTGATCTCTCGTGTAAACAAAGGACGCTCCGGTCAGCTGTTGTCCGCTCAAGAGTTGAGAAAGTAATTCCCCCATCAGCCAGATGGACAAAAACTCTTACGACTTAAATAAATAAGGACTTGTGTCCAGGTAAAAAAAAAAATTACAATAAAGACGTAGAACTTGAAAAAGTACAGAAAGGGGTAGAGCGATCTGCAGCTGCAGCCGTCTCAGGCGAGCCACATGCAAGGGTTTTTAGGCAATTCTCCTACACATCCCTTGTGGATTGTATTGTATTATATATGGAGCACAGTAAATATTGGACACACGAGCATGCAATTGAACAACAATCTTGTCATATAGTGGTAAATTAAAGATCATTATTTTGCAGAAAAGTGGAGTGTACTCCTTTTTTAAGAACAAGCTCTTTAGCAAAGGTCAGTTCAGGACCCTGGATAGCATCACCATCCTTGATATGTGGAGGCAGGAGAGATAAGGATGGATACAATTTAGAGTCAAGCTTGCCATAACCAAACTCACCAGCCAACAACACACGCTAGATAAAAGGGAGGTGAGACGAATTAACACATTGAGTGCCACGCCCCTTCCGGGAAGTGACTACTTCCGTGCCGCCCATTAACCCCATGTAAACGTAGTTGTAGTTTGTAGAACTAAACTTATATTTGATAGTATCGCTATGGGTCTAATAACGTCCTTGAGTCTCATTGAGCTGCTTCTGGTCAATGTGCAAAAAACTGATTATTTTTTCATCCGTACATTTCCATTTTATACCGTTTTGAATATGAACATAGTCCGGCCGCTTTTGAGCAATTCCAGGGAAAAGACACAAACAGCGTTTTTGTGTAATTCAATAAACACGTTGTCATTTTTCGCCCGATTATCGGATCTTCCTGAAATCAACGCTAGATCATCACTATTATCCTTTGTCGTGCACGCATGCAATGTGGCTTAGACCGGCGCGCCCCCTGCCTCCTGCAACCCAACGGCAGAACAGCTAGACACATAAACACATATAGCTTCAATCGCAGTAGAAATAAATATCAGATCAACGCAAGCTTTCATATATGGTGTCCTTACCTGGTCTCTGAAGTAATGGAAAAAAAATAATCCAATATGAATTATGAATGGATATAGATAATGAAAGAAATACGTAGATCTACGTTTCCGGCACTCAACGATCGGACGACAGAAACGTAGTTCTACGTGAACGGCACTGAAAGTGTTAAGGAAGAAACATCAAAGCACACCAGAGACATACCAAGCCCCCATGAACACCTGATACATACAGTACCAAGCCCCCATGAACACCAGAGACATACCAAGCCCCCATGAACACCTGATACATACCAAGCCCCCATGAACACCAGAGACATACCAAGCCCCATGAACACCTGATACATACCAAGCCCCCATGCACACCAGAGACACACCAAGCCCCCATGCACACCAGAGACATGCCAAGCCCCCATGCCTTCATCTCCTCCCGCCTCAACTATTGCAACTCCCTCCTCACTGGCATCACCTCCCGCTCCCTCCATGAACTGCAGATGGTCCAAAACTCAGCCGACCGCCTCCTCACTAACACCCGGTCCCGTGAACACATCACTCCTGTCCTCCACTCTACACTGGCTCCCGATCACGGAATGCATCAACTTCAAAACACTACTCCTCACCTTCAAAGCCCTCCATAGCCGCCCCCCCCCCCCTACCGACTGACCTTCTTCCCTACCGCCCCACCCGTTCCCTCCGGTCCTCCACTGCTTCCCTCACTGTCCCTTCATCCAAGCTCAAAAACATTGGTGATCGGGCCTTCTCACGCACTGCACGTCGACTCTGGAACTCCCTCCCTCAGACCATCAGAGACTCCCCCACACTCTCCACCTTCGAATCGCCCTAGCCTTCAACCTTCCCCAACCTTAACCCCCCCCCCACCCCTCCAACCTGTTTTGATCTTTGTTACTGTGGCCTTATGTTTTCTGTGTATCATGCTGTTTTCCCTGTTTCCCTGTGGTCTTATGTTCCTTTTGTTTCTTTGTTTTCTCTGTTTTCCCCACCTAATGTCAGTGACTTTGTGTTCCTGAGAAGCGCTTTACAAATACAATGAATTATTATTATGAACACCTGAGACACACCAAGCCCCCATGCACACCAGAGACACACCAAGCCCCCATGCACACCAGAGACACACCAAACCCCCACACCATACAAGTTTATTTTTAATTTGCAATTTTCTTTATTGGACATTTTCCACAAACAGCGGATTACCAACAACGACAAAACGGCCTACATCGGTGGCATCGTTTTTTTTAAATATATTTTATTTTCAGATTTTATAGTCACAAATACACATCAAGACAGATCATAAAGAAAAAAACAGTTGCCAGGCACTGTCGCATCAATGAACAAACATACACCATGTCATATGTACACTAATAACAAAGGGGCTAAATTACTGACAAAGAAAAAGATTACAAGGGAGGACATTGAGAAGCACTCATGTTCTAGCTAAGCATTCCAAAATACAACCTCTCTCAACGCTTTGAGTGCCAATGACGAGATTACTCGTTTGTTCATGCCGAATGGAATGGCGATCAGGAATTGGAATAATCTTTTTGGAGAACATCTGATCTGAGGTAAGGAATCTATTTTACCAGTCTTAGGATAATCAGAGCTTTTTTCACAGAGATATCAACATGGGCCCTATGTGTGTGTGTGTGTGTGCTGATCAGGAAATGAGATAATCGATTTTTCAGCCCGCTTCTATAGCGTGCATAAGTACACATTATTATTATTATTATTATTATTATTATTATTATTATATACTATCGATAATCTAACGTTTATTTGAAAACAATTCATAAATAGGCAGAAAAATGACAATGTTTTTTGTGTATTCCAGAATATTCCAGTAAAGGGTGTTTATCACAGAATCTTTATATTTTCCTGAAACTTTCAAAAAAAGAGTTTTTCAAAATGGTATAAAACGGAAATGAACCGATTAAAAAAAACAATCTGTTTCGACAATGTTGACTGCAAACAAGTCGTTGATAAGCGACGGCCAGATTATACACATAATTTAAGATGTAGTTTATGCGTTCGCAAATATGAGAGCTCTATCATTGAAGTGGACGTTGGCACTCAAGTGCTATTTCTGGCGCCCCCTGCTGGCACTCAAAGTGTTAACGTCTGTAAGACCAAGGAGCTCAGAACATCAGTGGATGTGAGCTTCCCTCCATCCAGGATATATACAATGGACGTCAGAAAAGTCCACAAGATTATCAAAGACCCCCAACCACAGACTGTTTCAGCTGATGCCGTCTGGCAGACTGTACCACTGTCTCAGACCAGCAGACTCCGCGACAGTTTATTCCCCCCACACACGCACACACACAATCACACACAAACATGAGAACAATTAAACACACGCACATATACACATCTACTGCACACACACTGCACTTTACAGACTGTATCCACACTGTACTATACTACTCAAAACAAATATGGGCAAATGTTCTTTTAAATTCTGGGGAGCCACAAATTGGAATTTGCTACCTTCACAGCTAAAATGCATTAGTAGCCGACACGATTTTAAGAAAAAAGTCAAATCATGACTCCTCGACAATGTTAAAAACTAGATTTTAAAATGCATTAAAATGTTGTCTGATACATTGTTGTCTGTGGCTACTTTTTGTACTGCATTTAAAATGTACATGTCTATGTAGTTTGTCAAATTGTTATTTGTGGTCATGTTTTGTATTGCTTGTCTGTCTGAGACCAAGGACCACAATGGAAATAAGTCTTGACTTTTTTGTGTAGCATCCTTTGATGTTTTCTGGAATCTTGTATTTTTTTTTAAATGTCAAATCAAATCAAATATATGTTTCTATTATATATTGTGCTATATTAATTAATGCTACTTTAATATAATTTGTATGCTGCTATTTCATGCTACTTATATTGCTTTATTGTATTCTATTACCATTGCTGCTGTAAGGTCGAGGAACCAAACCAAATAATTTCACTCCTGTACTTTTATATGAAGATGTGATAATAAATCATCTGAATCTGGAGGTGGATGTACACCAACATCTCAGTAGCAGCTAGAAATAATATGGACTTGTTTTGCTTTAAGCAAGAGTGAGGTTACACAACATTGATCAGTGTGGGAACTGGTTGATTGATGGAAACATGTGAAAATGAAAAAAAAATGCTATTTTGTAAACAATCTTAATAAAAAAAATGATTTTATTAAATAAAATGAAAAATGTAAATACAAATATATACTGTATACACAATTCAGCTCATGGTTCATATGCTTTCAGAACGGAGTTGAACCGACAGAAGCAACGGTCTCAAGAGCTAGAGATCCAGCTGGAGACTGATCATGAGACTGTTGCAGAGGTCAGTGTAAAAAACACACACATGCACTTATCATTATACATTGGAGTGTATTTGTGTTTTAAACGGTAGAGTGTATGTGTATTAGTGATGAAACTCATGAAAACTAGCTGTCTGTGTCTAGAATGAGAGACAGCTGGCAGAGTACCAAGAGAAGGCCAGTCGTCTCCAGAGGCGGCTGATGCAGGCAGAGCAGAGGGCAACCACTGCCACACAGCAGGTCAGAGGAGACCCCATCATACTTAGTTTGTGGAGGATGGCTGGGTAACAGAGTTTAGATTTTCTTATATAAAGTGGTATGAAATACTATTGAAATTCAGTAGTGTAATTGATTCATTGCCGTTGGCTGAATTACTCAGGTCTGTGTTCTGGCTGCATTCCAAGCGGGTCGGGCAAAGTTTTAATCCACTCCACGACATGCAAACTAAAGTTTTATCCATCGACAACCGAATACAACAGATGCATTCCCGATGCATATATTCATCTCTCAGACTGATGTGATATCTTGGATCTAGCTAGCTAGATAACCCTAGTGCTTAGTAATATACTGGCGTTCGTCAAGATACAAAATGGATCTAAGGAATTGCATCGCTCTGAGGGAATAATTAAGCATCGCTGTTGGCAAATATCAGGACGGTGAAAAACAAACCCGAAATGAGGCATATACATAACAGTATTTTTCACCATTAGTATTCCATTTATTGCGTAATGTATAGAGCTTGCTTAATTTGTATTTTCATGACACATTGCATCCTTTGTTTTTGTCACTATCTTTCATCATTGCATAGGTTTGTCATGTCCTATTCCTATAAAAAAAAAAAACTTATAATTGTACTATATTCTATTGTGTTATATTTAATTTAGGTTATATCCCATTTAATTTTATTCAACCTCTTTATTAACAGTTGTACAGCCCTGGCCTATATTTGATTTAATAATTATATTATATTGTGCTATATTTAATTTAGTTTATATCTCATTTCATTTTACTCAACCTCTTTATTGAAAGTTGTACAGCCCTGGCCTATATTTGATTTCATAATTCTATTCTATTCTATTGTGCTATATTTAATTTAGTTTATATCCCATCTAATTGTATTCACCCTCTTTATTAACAGTTGTACAGCCCTGGGCCCTCATTTATCAACAATTCTTAGAAAGTGTTCTATTTTCGTTCTTAAGCACAGAATTTAGAATGTGTGTACGTACAGAAAAATCTGGATTTATCACACGTCCGTAGACGTGTCCCACGCACACTCTGTGTTGATAAATACCATTTGTTCTTAACGTCTATGCTCGTGCACGATTATCCATATATGGTCATGAAACACCCCCATGGGATGTGAAATAATGGACTAAGCCGAGGGAACTCAGAGAAACTTCACTGAGAGCGAGATTGATCACCGAGGTCTAACCAACTAATTCAATGTATACAGCATTTCCCGTTGTGAACAATCTTATTTGGAAACATGACACACAGAATAATAGTATTTAGCGTTTTATTTTAAACAATATTTAATCGTATGATTATAAACATTTTTAGAGAATAAATAAATCCAATGAAGTTGTCAAGTTCACACTTCACAGACAACTCCGCTGAAGAGGAGGGAGCGTGTAGACTATCTTCGGTGCGCCGGGAGCCAAGGATGTTGACTGACCCAGTCCTGCTACAGAACCAGCACATTGACAGAAATAAATGACAAGCTGACCTGACATTAAGCACTGTAATGACTGAAATGAAATCAATTTCAGCCGGCCAACTCTGCGCTCTACAATGCCTATTGTGCGCTTGTGAGCCCGTGGTTCTGGTCAGAGTCATTATGGCTTCAGTCAGTGGATAACCCTGATCTGCATTTAAGTGATGTTTTAATTATAGATTCCCCAGTAATAACATTACAATTGAATTAAATACAATTAGGCCTGAATGAGTCGTGTTCCTCCCAGCCACCGGCAACGACATTATCAGCCAAAATGCGCATCGCAGATTATCTGTACATTGACCGAGTGGAATCCCGTTCACATTACTGGATTTGTTTATTGATGGAGCTTTGAAAGCTACATGGGTACAGTCTATTGCTCCGATGATGTTGGGTAACCTGGCGTAAAATCCTTTCTTGGCCTCCTGTTATTGATATATGGATATTGTATGTAGTTGGGGGGGGTTGGGGAAATTACGACATCGACATCCAACACTGCGTTTTGGGTCTCAAATTACGGTACAAATCAAGGAGAATGTGTCTCGGGTAGCGGACTATACTTAATATTATTATGTTCTCTCTCTGCAAATAGACTGCCCTATATCTATATATTATTATTATTATTATAATAATAACGCTATGAACCAGGCTGAATTCATTCGGAAATACCTATTCCAAATGCTATTTAGGGTTTGACAATAATTACACTAATGTCGCTATTTTACAATGAACTATAGTGAATTACGGGTCATACAGAACACAGCATTGTTGAAACTAATGCATGAAACTAATGAAAGCATAATGCCGTCCGTCTGCAGTCTTCATATTCTACCGCTGGGCGCCAGGTACGCATATATATACGCACAAAGTCAAGCACACGTTCAAATTGATAAATCCCACACTTTGCTTAGAAATGATCGTACGCACGGGTTACACACATATCTGTGCGTACGCACCATTGATAAATGAGGGCCCTGGCCTATATTTGATTTCATAATTATATTATATTCGATTGTGCTTAACTTCATTTTATTTTACTCCACCTCTTTATTTTGATTATAACTTAACCCAGCACCCAAAGGAGAGGAGTTATTTTTCTTACTTTTCATTGAATATTTGGTGGTATAGGCCGAATGATGTAGGCCTATTTGTATTTTCAAGACAACTTTATTTGGTTGCAGAGACAGCAAAGCATATCAGGTGTAATCATTTGTGACTATGTTTTTCCTGACATGGCTGCCCTCATCTGCTCGCACATGAGGCAGGTGGACAGGTGGACATCTCCGTGCTCCTCAGGATGCAGATCCACATCCATGGGCAGACCGGCTCTCATGACAATGTTGTGCAGGATGCAGCACACCACAATGATCTGGCACACTTTGCTGGGACTATACTATTGCCCCACCGCTACGATCCAGGCATCTAAAGCAGCTTTTTAAGATGCCAAATGTGCGCTCGATCACACTGCGCGTTCTGATGTGAGCCTGTTTGTATGCTGCCTCCCCAACGTTGGCAGGATTACACACAGGAGTCGTAAGCCATGGCTGGAGTTGGTAGCCGCCGTCACCTATGATACAAAAGCACATACTTTCCCCCCATACATTTGCAATGAATATTACAGCACAAACGTTTTCTAAAAGCTACTTTCTTACCCAGTAACCAGGGATTGTCATCCATGTCTTGCATCATTCCGTATAGACTGCCGTCGTGCACACACCCAGGAAACTTGGAAACCACATTCGTTATTATATTACTGCCGTTGCACACTACCTGGGTGTTGATTGAATGTTTGTTTCCTATTTCTAAAAACATGTTCGTTTTCACTTGGTCGTAAAATTGGAATGTGAGTGCAGTCAATAGCGCCCACAACATTGGGGAATCCGACAACGTTAAAAAAAACTCCTGCTTTGTCTCCTCAATTTTGCGTCTGTCTTGGGGCAATTTTATGTATCTTGCCACTCTGCGAAGAATGGCTGGTACAACACCCCACATAGCCCTGCTGATGGATGGTTGTGATATTCCAGAGGCACCTGCGATAGGCGTCTGGAAGGAGCCAGACGCAAGAACCTGGAGGGTTTACTGCAGTTTGACAATGCCAGGTATTGCATGGGATCTCTGGGTGGCTGGCTCAATGTCATCCTCACTTAAATAAAAAAGTGATTATTCTCCTAAATATTCTTTCACAGGCACGCCTGGCATTACGATGCCTGCGTCTGGCAACAATTACTGCTGCCATGATCACCTGTGATGCTGGCAGTGACACTGGCAATGATGCACCTTTATAGATGCGCTTAATTACCACCAGATCTCTGAAGACGTTAGGAGTGTCGCTTTAACTGTGCAATTTGCGCCGGACGTTGTGAATTGGGAGTGTTTTTGGACGAGGCTCATTTGCATAGAAAGGGGAACATGTTCCGCCCATATCACCTAATTTAAATACGTGCAAATAGCATCGGACGCAATGCTGATGGAACGCAGTTACCACCTCATTTGACTCGTTGTGCCTCCTCTGTGAATAGTAGGGTTGGGTACCTTTCACATTTGAACTGGTACCGGTACCGATACCTGTGAATCGATACCGGTACCCAACGGTACCTTTTTTCGGTACTTTAGTCTCAAAAAGGTAATCTACCTCAGTTGTAAAAAAAAATAAAAGTAAAAATTTAAACTTCAAATAATTTATCATTATTATTTATTTAGAACAATGTGTTAACACATTCAGCGCCAGAGGTTTGCAGGGCTGAAACTATAATAAATATCATAGCTATGGATATAAAACTATTGCCCATTTGACATTGAGTAACTATAGTTCAATTTGTGAAAAAGAAATAATTATTTCATCCATACATTCCCGTTTTATACCGTGGTGAATATGAGTATAGTTTTAGAGTAATTCTGTGTAATCCCAGGAAACGCCGCTAAGCAGCGTTTAGTGCATTTCACTAGAAACCATGCCATTCCTCGCCTGGATCAACAATCAATCTGAAATCAACGCTATATTATCGGTATTACCGTAATTCCTCTAATAGTAACCCCGGCTTGTATTTGTTTCAACTGTAGCGGGTACCAGGCTTGTATTAGGAGGAGGCCTGTATAAGAGGGAGGCCTATATTTCAAATTTTCAAACGGATCATAATGAATAAATCAACATTTTGTGTCAGTTTGAACCCAGTAAAATGTACTGGGTTCATTTATTGAAACCAAGTACCGTACTTTTCGGACTATAAGCCGCAGCTTTTTTCCCCATTTTTCGACCCTGCGGCTTATATAACGGTGCGGCTTATATGTGGACAAAACCCGAAAATCGAAATATTGCTTTTTTTACTGCATTGAAATGTTATTTATCTGTTCCCTTATTTGCTAAACTTAATACAACTTGTAAATGAGTTAATGTTATTTGTTCGACAGTATTGTGTCCCAATGGGAGTCATTCTCTGTAGAGGTGGGAACTTAAAGCTCAATATAAGAACGGCCATGCACCACCACTCACAGAATCGAGAAAGAGCAATCAATCTGTCAATCCTTTCCGTGTCCGGGCCGGGTGAGGTTTCCCGTGTTGAGTCAAATTAAGCCGCAGGCTCCACTCCTTACATATGGTAATTAAACATTAAAACACATGCGGCTTATAGTCCAGTGCGGCTTATATATGTACACATCATTCAATTTAGCTGCTGCGGCTTATAGTCAGGTGCGGCTTATAGTGCGAAAAGTACGGTACTGTATGAAATAGTAAACAGTGCTATGCTTCGATCGTCACCAATGGCATACGTTGTGGAGTAACGTTACAGTAACACTTTATGATCACAATGAAGGCATGCTCGGGTCAACACAAGATTGATACCATATAGCCCTTACCTTGACTAGGATGTACTGCAAAAAGAATATTCCAATTATCTGATCGCCATTGATGTCGATCGTGTTGCCAACATAATCCACCAAATAACATGAATCGGCCGTGCTTGATTCTCCCCAATCCATGTGTTATAAACGTTACTCCTGCCCGACTAGGAAAACCCAGACCAGACTTTTTAGATCGACGTACAGGCCAAGCCAGAGAGATTCCAAGGATGTGCAATACCGGCCGCAAGGCGTTAGGTGGCGGTATTGGACGTTTGCGATCTCAGACCCATTCCCAATGATAACATCAGACTCCCTCGATGAATTGTGAATGGAAATAGCGAATAAAAGAAATAACAACCAAAACCCGACTTTTCTCGGGTTTGGCGCTCAAGCGATGGCGAGTTAACCCGACTTATCTTGGGTCTGGCGTCCAATGTGTTAATAATATTAGCTAGATGCAGACAACGCTCGCTGCAATATTATATATATATATATATATATATATATATATATATATATATATATATATATATATATATATATATATATATATATATATATATTATATATAATATTGCAGCGAGCGTTGTCTGCATCTAGCTTTGTAAAGTGTAACAAAACTTGTGACCGTTTTCGGCTTGCCATTGCCCCGACTGCTTTGTTGTTTAATCAAGTAAAATCCTAGGTAAGCGTGTATTGTGCGCGCGTGAACGTTGAAGCGGCACACTTCATAGCTTTCGTTTCGCGGTAAACGAAACGTTGACGTCATCGGACTTCTACAGTACGAAATGTGGCACCGGCGGATCTCACGTGAAACGGTACTCTGTAGTACCGACGTGATTGGGTCGGTACTCTTAATTCGGTTCGGTACCCATCCCTAGTGAATAGCAAACTGTGTTTCAGAGCTATTTGTGCCGGCATAGCGTCAGAAAAACCTGCGCATTGCGCAATCCCTTTGTGAATTCGCCCCTCAGTTAGTTAGTTAGTTAGTTAGTTAATGGCTAATATGCACTATTTACCCATTTCATACCACTTTATGTCAACATCTGAACAATGCCTTTAAATGTTGCAACCAAATATACTGCACATTTTATAGTGAAGAAATCTATGGTTTCTTGGATGATTTTTGTCTAAGTGTATATAAGATGGTATTCTTTTCTCTGAAGTTACCATAAAAAGTGGTTTAAAAGTAACACTAATGCAATTCTGTTAACGGACAGGGCAAACCATACATGTAATAGCAAAATACAGCACATGACTGCCCTGTTGATACTAGTTATTGGTCACTACCCACTCGACAGGCTGATTTTAAATGTACTATTGGTGTGCGCCTTGATATAGGCTCTCTATCCAAATTCTCAAGGGTTTCAAGACTTTAATCTGTGTAATATTATATATACTAATATATTATGCTTGATACCCCCCCCCCCCGATTGTGTTCTATATCTGAGTGAATGGTGATTTTAACTGACTTCTGTTATTTACTGTATCTGTTCTTATATTTCAGCTGAGTATAATGACGTCACAGCGAAGGAAAACGTCAACCCCGGTGGATCTAGAGACTTGACGACAGTGACCGACATGACACTGTGCCAACAATAGAAAGAAATGTAATAAAATAATAAAATGCAGCTCACTGTTGAGCTCGGCCATCTCCTCTGCTTCCTTATTTTGTGAGTAACAATGAAATTATCTGATATACTGTATTTAACACAAAATATGTGGTCCTCATAATGCAGCAATAATAAAACATTTTCAAATATTTATTTGTTTGAATGCATCGTTGGAATTTTGTGAAACTGATAATTTAGGAGGGGCTGAAAAATAATTCAGGTTAAGCATTTCCGACATACAATATATGTTATTACAATTAGGGATGTCCCAATGGATTTTTTTTGCTCCCGATCCGATCATGTGATTTTGAGTATCTGCCGATACTGATCTTTCCCGATCCGATCTTTCACATTAGTAACCAATTTGACGTATTTGTCCGAAACTGGCGAAGCGAGACAAGCCCCTCTGTTGCCTCAATAGCCCCTTGAGCGCGGTGGCTCACATTACAGCCCCTGAGAATGTGCTTCATACGAGAAATATTCAAAGTTTCAATCTGTTTGCACATTAGTATACATTCACAGTGTTCGACTTACATAATGATTTGCTCCATTTTGGTCTGAAACGCAGACAATAATCCTCACAAAGCGAATGTTGACGTTATCCAGACGAATGTTAACTTCATTCAAGCGAGGCATTGCAATCAATACAGCTGTTTGGCAAAGCACCAGCCGCCTCCCCCATTCCTTTGCTCACTCTAGTCACATAACGTGACGTATTAGATTGGTCGTGTTGAACGCAGCTCTGTTCACGCGGAACTTCTGACATTTTGTCTAGCTGCTCCGAGTCATCAGGTGGACATAACCTACTGGTGTTGCGGGAGCGACGCATTGTGAGCTTGTAGGTCTGCTATTTTTGGCATACGTCACGTGTAAATCAAAGGAAATGCGTTTGTTTTGGAAAATTCTTCTGCTCTGTGCGACAATAAATAAATGAATGATATGTAATTTAAAACCAAAACTAAGGCCTCAGTATGAGTTTAAGACGTGAACATGGTCATGTTTGTTGAATAAAATAAAAAAAATTACTCCCGTTCATCGGATCGGGACATCCCTAATTACAATATATATTATTTAACCTTTGTTTATTACACCAGGTAGTCACTTGAGATCAAAGATCTCTTTTTCGAGCAAGACCTGGCCAAAATGGCAGCAAAAACAAAAAACAAACATACAAAAATACACAAAACACAGACAAAGACATAAAAGGCAAAGTGGGGCAAGGGGATACATTTGAGCTGCAGCAAATCAGATTGCAGATATATACATACAACACGCAATATAGCAGTGAGATGGGCACCATGACAGACAGGGGTTGGGGATGTTACTGGGTTGAGGAACTGTTGCAGGAATCAGTGAGAATGTTCATAAGAGAGTGCTTGAATGCTGACTTAGGCATAGGTGACCAGTGATTTCTGTAGGTTGTTCCAGTCACTGGCAGCAGCAGCCCTGAATGAAGTTTGACCAAGTACAGTGTATGTTTTTGGAATCTTTAGGAGAATGTGTTCAGCAGAACCAGTGTTGTAAGTAGCAGATGTAATTTGCAACAGGTGACATAGGTAAGGGGGGCCAACCCAGGAGGGTTTTGTAAATGAGCATGAACCGGTGCATATTGCGACGGGTGTGCAGGGATGACCAGTTGGCGGAGAAGTAAAGGGTGCAGTGGTGAGTGTCCGTTTGACCAAGAAGGCCATCTAGACCAGTGGTTCTCAACCTTTTTCATGTCAAGGACCACCACACTGAGGATGTGGACCCCCATATGAGAAGATATGTGTTCAATATGATTTAATGTTAGTCCAGAATTATTGTAAATAACCCCATGAAAGCTTTATTATTTGTATGGGTAATTACCCATGCTTCATATTTGTTACTGGTTTCAGTGTATGCCTAAAGTGATGTGTTGGGAGGTCTATAGAGATTGATTGAAAACTTTATTAACATATTGCAGAATGGGTACAATACAGTACGGCTCAATACAAACAATTGCTAAGAGGATGCATACCAGAAAAAGTATTTTGTCTTGTTTACATCAGCGTCCCCCATTTTCAATTCATCAAGACATTTATGACATACAGATATACAGTACTGTTTCATCAAGACATTTATGACATACAAGACGTATACACAATATACAGTACTGTTTAAGAGAAGGATCTTAAAAGAAAAATATTTCATCATTTATTTATTCATACATGGAATTACCACAGTCCAACAGTACATATTCATATAATGTATATGACATACAGATATACAGTACTGTTTCATCAAGACATTTATGACATACAAGACGTATACACAATATACAGTACTGTTTAAGAGAAAGATCTTAAAAGAAAAATATATACATTCGAAGGGGAAAAAACGTACATTGGAGGGGGTTGGGTGGGTTTGATTGATTGATTGTAAACTTTAACAGATTGCAGAATGGGTACAATACAGTATGGCTCCATACAAACAATTGTTAACACTTCCAGTGCCACTGGTTAACATAGTAAAACGTGGTTAAATGCCAGCACCGACTTCAATGATAGCGTTGTGAACGCATAATCTCTGTCTTAAATTATGGCTGTGTCTAATCTGCCCGTCGTTTATCAATGACTTGTTTGCAGTCAACATTGTCGAAACGGATTGTTTTTTAATCGCTTCATTTCCGTTTTATAGCATTTTGAAAAGCCCTCGTTTTCAAGGAAAATATAAAGATTCCGTGATAAAAGGCATTTACTGGAATATTCTGGAATACACAAAAACGTTGTAATTTTTCGGCCTATTTATTAATCGTTTTCAAATAAACGCTAGATTATCGATAGTATATGTGTACTTATGCACGCTATAGAAGCGGGCTGAAATATCAATGATCTCATTTCCTGATCGCTCGCACAGCCACACACACACGCATAGGGCAAACGCTGATATATAGGTGAAAATAGCTCTGATTATCCCAAGACTGGTAAAATAGATTCCTTACCTCAGATCAGATGTTATCCAAAAAGATTATTCCAATTCCTGATCGCCATTCCAAATATCGATCGCGTTTATTGATTCAGCATTGGGTACTGTAAATACATAATCCACGCATTTTCCGGGCCGACGATCACAATGGATTCTTCAGTTGGCTCGACGGAAAAGTAAAATGAGGAAACTGGCCCCGCCCCCTTCAGCAGTCTAAAGTAATGGGGTGCAGTTACACAGCGAGAGACGATAGGGGGCGGTATCTTCCCAATTGAGCTCAGAGAGTCTGCAACAATAAAAAAAAAATACGACAAACGTTTGCGCTTTTGACATCTAAATCAACGTTCAGTTCAACTTAGCTTTGTCATGGTCAGGGCTCGGGCCGTCCTCTGCCCCCATCCCCCAGGTGATATATGGGCAGCTTCCTGCTGCAGCATTCCCACGCTGCCAGACGAGCATCAATCAGCGCGGCTGTGAGGGATTCCCTCATCAGCAGCCCCTATATCACCTGACGGATCCTGTCGTCCCTCATCGCAGTGTTAAACTAGCTATAGGTACGACGACGAACCTAAAGCCTTGCAACCCTGTCCTCATTGATATACCTTGTCCTAATCTGTTTCTCTCTGTGCCCAGGATCACCGCTCCAGTACACCTCCAACCTGGACGTCCCGTGCTGCACTAGGAGTGCACCAGCTCTCGCCTATTACAACACGTACATGTTACCCCGCGCTGCACTAGGAGTGCACCAGCTCTCGTCTATCGTACATCCCTGTACCTGTTGTCCCGTGCTGCACAAGGAGTGCTCCTGCTCTCGCCTATTACAACACGTACCTGTA